>NC_044384.1:58465898-58792898 GCF_006542625.1 Nomascus leucogenys | reverse complement strand
TGTCACTTTTCTGTAGAGACAGAGTCTCCTTATGTTTCCTAGGCTGGTCTTGAACTCCTGGGCTCAAGTGATCCTCCCACCTTGGCTTCCCAAAGTGCTGGGATTATATGCCACCATTCCTGGCTGAGAATTATTGTTTTCCTCAGGAGGGGTCACATTTCCTTGCTTTTTCATGTTTCTTTTGTCCTTACACTGATATCTGCACATCTTGTGTAACAGTTTCTTCCTCCAGTTTTATGGATTTTCTTTTATAAGAAAAAACTTTTTCCTACAGATGTATCTATAATGTTGGTTGAGTAGGGTGCTTTGGCTTTGATTCTTGGTGGGTGTGGTAGTATAACTTCCATATGATTTCCATGGCTATGATCCGTGTCAGTGGCATCTGTGAGTTCCTCAGTGATTTGGGCTGTGGTTAATAAAGGCTGTGTTAAGGCTTTGCTGAAGATGGGGGTGCCAGGTGGTCTGGTCCTCAGGTACCAGTGGTAGTGTCAGTGGCCCAAGCATCACAGCTGGCTAGCATACATGGGCACTAGTAGTGGCAGTCATGGGTGGGCCAGTCCTTGGGGTTCCAGGCAGCTTGCTTGGGTGACAATGGTGGCAGTGGTGGGGTAGGCAGGTGGATGGATCCTCAGGCTACTGGGTAGTATGCATGGCATCAGTGGTGGCAGCAGTGACAGCAGGCTAACCCTCAGGCCCCTGAGAAGTATGTGTGGTGTGCCAGTGGTGGCAGTGCTGGACTGGGTGGGCCAGTCCCCAAGCCCCCAAGTGGCACATGTGGGTGGGTGCTGCTGGTGGTGGTGGCTGCAGGCTAGATGGGCCAGTTCCTGGGTCCCCAAGAGGTATGCATGGTCACCAAGCGGCCTATCCCCAGGACCCCAGACAGTGCATACAGGCAGTGGTGGTGAATGGGCTGGGACTGTCTTTAGGCCCTGGAAAGGCATGTGAAAGCACTGGCAGTGGTAGATGGGGTGGGTCAATCCCCAGGCCACTGGATGATACTTATGGGCACCGGCAGTGGCAGCAGTGGGTGAGGCAGCTCTGTCCTCAGGCCCCTGGATCTTGCATGTGGGTGCTTGTGGTAGTAAGGAGTGTGGGTTGATCCCCACGCTCCCAGATGACATGTACAGATGCTGGCAGAGACAGGCAGGATGCGTTTATCATCAGGTCGCCTCATGGTGTGTATGGGCACCAGGCCAGCACTGGCAGGTGGAGTGGACCTGTCCTTAGGCCCTCAGAAAACATATTCGGGCATAGGTGGCAGTGGGTAGTGTGGACTTTTCCTCAGGCCCCAAAACAGAGCCTGGGTAAGGCAGTCTCCAGGCCCCCTGAAGGTTCACACAGCCTTGTTGCTGAAGGGAATGGCATTGCTGTCAGGGGTAGTGGCCCTGAACAGGTGGCTCTCAGGCTCTGGGGAGCACATGCTTCAGCTTCCTTTATTTTGGGGCCAGTCTCCTTCATGTACTGTACTACCCATGCAGTGAGGTGTAGGACACTGCATGGGCTAGAAGGCTAGGGACCCAACAGCACTGCTGGGTTCTGCCAGTGTCGTGATGCTACAGCCCTCTCAGTGGACATGGGGGGATGTCAACCGAGGCTTCGGAGGAAGGCTTCGGGATGTGAAGATACAGGGGCTGCTGGACCCCAGGACAGGATGTAATCTGGCATGGATTGTGCGCTCAACATCGTACCATGCTGCGGCTGCTTGGGTTTCAGGGAGTGTGTGAGACCCAGCATGAACTCTCCCTCTGGAACAATCCTGTCATGTGAACTCCAGACGGCTACCTATACTAGTCTCAGGGCCCATCAGGGCCAAGGGAATTTCCCGTGGCTAGGATTGCAGGAGTCTATAGTGGGAATTTGGACCTTTGGAGACCTCTCACTTACCTTTTCCCCCACAAAGGAGACATCTTCCTGGCTCCAAGCAGATCTTAGTTGGGCTGGCTGCTTCATTTCCGTCTCTTTGCATACCTCAGAGATTCCCTGTCACTTCCCTGCTGAATTTTGTCTTATGAAATCTGTTCAGTGTGTAATTATCTGCTTAGTGTTTGGGTACTTTTTGGTGGAGGAGGCAAGTGCCAGGCTCTTCTAGACAGCCATCTTGAAGCCCCCCTCCAGGAATAGCTTTTTAGTGATTACTCTGGGCGTTGTATTTTATGTATGTACAGTTTATCACAGTTTACCCATGTTGACAACTGACTATTCAGATAAAGTTTAAAAACCATGCTTTTTGTTTATATCTGCTTAACTTCCCCTTTTTTTTGGTTTGTTTTTTGTTTGTTTGTTTGTTTTGAGGAGGAGTCTCGCTCTTTCACCCAGGCTGGAGTGCAGTGGCGCGATCTCGGCTCACTGCAGGCTCCGCCCCCCGGGGTTCACGCCATTCTCCTGCCTCAGCCTCCCGTGTAGCTGGGACTACAGGCGCCTGCCACCTCGCCCGGCTAATTTTTTGTATTTTTAATAGAGACGGGGTTTCACCGTGTTAGCCAGGATGGTCTCGATCTCCTGACCTCGTGATCCACCCGCCTCGGCGTCCCAAAGTGCTGGGATTACAGGCGTGAGCCACCGCGCCCGGCCAACTTCCCATTTTAAATGTAATTGTGTTAAATCTTTCCTCTACACACCTTTGGCTGTGAGACACCATCCTGGGTAGGCCTGACAAAACCAGAGGAGCCTTTACAAGAAGCATCAGAGAGGCCGGGCACATGGTGGCTCATGCCTGTAATCCCAGAACTTTGGGAGGCTGAGGCAGGCAGATCACTTGAGGCCAGGAGTTCAAGACCAGCCTGCCCAGCATGGTCAAACCCTGTCTCTACTAAAAATACAGAAAATTAGTCGGGCATAGTGGCACACGCCTGTAATCCCAGCTACTCGAGAGGCCGAGGCAGGAGAATCTCTTGAACCTGGGAGGCGAAGGTTGCAGTGAGCCGAGATTGACCACTGCACTCCAGCTTGGGTGACAGAGCAAGACTCCGTCTCAAAAAAAAAGAAAAAGAAAACAGGGACCTTCATTCTACAACTGCAAGGAAGTGGATTCTGTAAAGAATTGAACGATTTGGTAGAGGACTCCAAGCCTCAGATGAGAATCACCACCCTGGCCACACCTTAATTTGAACTTGGTGAGGCCCTGAGCAGAGGAACCAGCTATCCCATACCTGGACTCCTGACCCACGGGAAGTCTGAGACAAATTTTGTGTTGTTTTAAGTGGCTAAATTTGTAACAATTTGTTATGCAGTAATAAAAAAAACTAATACATGGTTCTTGCTTTAGAGCTTTGTTAGATGGGACTAGAGCAGCATTGAGTCTAGAGCTAATTTTGCCCCACTCTTTAGGCAAAACCTTTCTATCCAATACTCTGTGAGTTATGGGGTTTTCCACTCTGGCTATTGGAAAGGAAACTATTTCCACCAATGTATTAGTTCTAAGAATTATTCCTTCTAATTTTTTTGTTGCTCTTTCCCCAGACTCAGGTAATTTCTGTACAGCATGTGTTGTTCCGTGCTCAGTCTGAATACTCTAGGGGGAATCTCTTCAGGTCTCTGGAATTCTTTCTAATTTTTTTTTTTTTTTTGAGATGGAGCCTCGCTCTGTCACCCAGGCTGGAGCGCAGTGGCACAGTTTTGGCTCACTGCAACCACCACTTCCTGGGTTCAAGCAATTCTCCTGCCTCAGCCTCCCAAGTAGCTGGGATTACAGGCACCCACCACCACATCCGGCCAATTTTTGTACTTTTAGTAGAGACGGGGTTTCACCATGTTGGCCAGGCTGGTCTCAAACTTCTGACTTCCTTTTTTTTTTTTCTTTAATAGAGATAATAATTATATCTTCCCTTCTTTTTTCTTTTTTCTCTTCTTTTTCTTTTCATTTCTTTTTTTATTTTTTTCTTTTCAGACAGAGTCTTGCTCTGTCACCCAGGCTGGAGTGCAGTTGTGCAATCTTGGCTCACTGCAACCTCCACCTCCCAGGTTCAAGCGATTCTCCTGCCTCAGCCTCCTGAGTAGCTGGGATTACAGGCACACACCACCACTCTGGACTAATTTTTGTACTTTTAGTAGAGACAGGGTTTCACCATGTTGGTCAGGTTGGTCTCGAACTCCTGACCTTGTGATCCACTCACCTCAGCCTCCCAAAGTGCTGGGATTATAGGTGTGAGCCACAGTGCTCGGCCTTTTTTTTTTTTTTTTTTTGGACAGAGTCTCATTCTGTTGCCCAGGCTGGAGTAGAGTGGCATGATTTCAGCGCCTCCAGGGTTCAAGCAATTCTCGTGCCTCAGCCTCCCGAGTAGCTGGGATTACAGGTGCTCACCACGACGCCTGGCTACTTTTTGTATTTTTAGTAGAGACATAGTTTCGCCATATTACCCAGGCTGATCTCAAACTCCTGGCCTCAAGTGATCCGCCCACCTTGGCCTCCCAAAGTGCTGGGATTTGGGTGTGAGCCATTGTGCCCTGGAGTTCTTTCTCTTTGCAGCCCCAGTACTTTTCTTTGTAAACTCTACAATCCTGGCCTCCTGAGACTCTCAGATCAGAGAGTCTCCTCCACTCAGGAAGACCAATGGGCTCTGTCTGACCAAGCTCCCTCATCCCGAGCCATGGCCAGGAAACTCTCTCTAGGTAAACTGGGACAATCATAGGGCTCATCTTACTTTTTTCCATCTTGCACCAATCATTGTCCTTTGTTACCCGTGTCTAATATTTTCAAACCATTGTTTCATATATTTTGTCTATTTTTTTTTTCAGTTGTTTCAGGTGGCAGGATAAATGTTTCTTGTTACTCCATCTTGGCTGGAATCAGAATTCCAATGCCATATTAAGTACTTTTAAATCGTCTTTTCTTTGCTTATACTGTTATCGCTTCTAGAATATCCACTTGGTGAACTTTTTTTAAGGTCCCAAGGCCAGGTCAAATGTTACCTCCTCTATGTATCCTAATCCTAATCTCCAGGAAGAAATAACCATTCCCTTCTTTGTGCTCCCACGGAATTTATTGTATTATATTTCTACTATAATATGTGTCACATTTTATCCCAATTGATTGATTAAGATGTCTGACTTTCCTGTTGGAATGTGAAAGAAAATGGATTTCTATTCTGTTGACATTGTATGGATCTCAACAAATCAGACCCATGCTAAGACTGGGACTATACAATGATGAAAAGATACATTTCCTACTGTATTAGTCAGGGTTCTTCAGAGAAACAGAGCCAATAGAATGTATCTTTGGGAATCCATATATGAAGAAATGTAATCTTTTTTTTTGAGACAAAGTCTTACTCTGTCACCCAGGCTGGAGTGCAGTGGCACTATCTCGACTCACTGCAACCTCCATTTCCCAGGGGTAAGCGATTCTCCTGCCTCAGCCTCCCGAGTAGCTGGGACTACAGGCACATGCCACCATGCCCGGCTAATTTTTATATTTTTTAGTAGAAACGGGGCTTCACCATATTGGCCAGGCTGGTCTCAGACTCCTGACCTTGTGATCTGCCCACCTTGGCCTCCCAAAGTGCTAGGATTGCAGGCATAAGCCACTGCGCCCGACCATTGTTTTTTTTTGGTTTTTTTTGGGTTTTTTTGAGACGGAGTCTTGCTCTGTCGCCCAGGCTGGAATGCAGTGGCATGATCTTGGCTCACCACAGCCTCCGCCTCCAGGGTTCAAGTGATTCTCCTGCCTCAGCCTCCCGGGTAGCTGGGCTTACAGGCATCTGCCACCAGGCCCGGCTAATTTTTCTATGTTTAGTGGAGACGGGGTTTCTCCATGTTGGTCAGGCTGGTCTCCATCTCCCGACCTCAGGTTATCCGCCCACCTCGGCCTCCCAAAGTGTTGGCATTATAGGCGTGAGCCACCACGCCTGGCTGAAGAAATGTATTGTAAGGAATTGGCTTATGTGATTATGGGCACTGAGAAGTCCCATGATCTGCCATCTACCAGCTGGAAACCCAGGAGAGCCAGTGGTGTAGCTCAAAGATCCTGAGTGCCAGTAAGATGATGGTGTAGATTCCAGACCAGATTCAAAGGCCTGAGAATCAGGAGCACTGATGGCAGGGGAAGATCAATGTCCTAGCCTAAGCAGTCAGTCAGAGAGTGAAGTCAACCCTCCACCACAATTTTGTTCTATTCATGTCCTCAACAGGTTAGCTGATGCCCACCCACAATGGGGAAGGCCAGCTGCTTCGTTGAGTCCACTTATTCCAATGCTAATCTCTCCAGGTATACCCTCATACACACCCAGAAATAATGCTTAACCAGCTGCCTGGGCATCTCGTATCCCAGTCGAACCATCGTATAAAATTAACCATCTCACCTTCCTTTAAGGAATGAATAGACTAGTGAGAGAGCATCCTTTTAGGCCAATAAGCCATCACAACGTCGTAAGAGACCAGTCTGTACGAGATGCTGTACACCGTGTGTAGGAAGAAATATCGCAATTTTGTTTCATCTAAAAATTGAGGGCTAAGTAGGAATCTAAAGTAGGAAGGAATAGGTAAAAGGCTGGCTATAAGAAATTCTACTTGAATAAAAAATGGGTGGAAATACAGGGAGATACAGAGAACATGGTGTGTTGGAGGAAGGGCAACTCATTTTAGCATGGCTATTTCAATGTAGTTTTCTTTATTCATTTGTATGTGTAAATGATCAGAAAAACTAAACCAAAGTCGCTTCATCCCTTAATAGTTATTGAGTGCCTAGTCTATGTCATGTTCTGCTAAATTCTCAGGCTGCAATGATGAGTAAAATGAGGTCCAGTCCCTGCTCCTATGTAGCTAAATAGTCAACATCAATTGCTGAAGGCCCAATAGAAATGGCATATGTAGAACAAAATAGCACCCAGTTATCCAGGTAGGCAAGTAAGTTCTTACGATGAAAACACATGAGGCAGACATTCCAAATGAAATTTTTTCAGCACATTATTAGTTCACTTCTCATCACAAGTGACCTAGGCATCTGCTCTGTGCTCAGGGAATGCAAACTAATGCTAATATTAGCCACATCAACACATAGAAATGAAAGGCAGAAGGAAGGAATTAAAAAAGGAAGGAAGGCAAAACTGCTGCCCCCAAAGGATATTAAAAATATTTTTATTCAGCCAGGTGCAGTGGCTCATGCCTGTAATCCCAGCACTTTGGGAGGCCGAGGCGGGCGGATCACGAGGTCAGGAAATCGAGACCATCCTGGCTAACACGGTGAAACCTGTCTCCACTAAAAATACAAAAAATTAGCCGGGCGTGGTGGCAGGTGCCTGTAGTCCCCAGCTACTCAGGAGGCTGAGGCAGGAGAATGGCGTGAACCCGGGAGGCGGAGCTTGCAGTGAGCTGAGATCACACCACTGCACTCCAGCCTGGGCAGTGAGACTCTGCCTCAAAAAAAAAAGAAAAAATTATTCTACCTCCTGTTTTTGTATTACCCATTTTTATTAGTCCATTATATTTAGCTTAGTTAAATACTGGCCTAGGGGGATACTGAACAGGCTGTTATATCATAGCACTTTTCTCTTCTATCTATACAGATCTGCATTCATGGAAGGGGGATTTCTTATGGAAAGTTATTTGCAATGCAGCTAAGTTATCCTAAAATAAACAAATCTGGAAGAATAAGGGGCTGACAATGATCTGTTAGACCCTGTTACTAAAGAATTGCTGTTATCTGAGCATTGTATGTGCATTTCAAATAACTCTCAGGAGGAGTTTGTATAGCTTTTGTTTTTTGTTTTTGTTGTTGTTGCTGTTTAGAGACAGGGTCTCACTATATTGCCCAGGCTGGTCTCAACCTCCTGGGCTTAAGTGATCCTTGACCTCCCAAAATGCTGGGATTGCAGGCATGAGCCACCACATCCAGCCTTGTGGAGCATTTTTAAAGGGAGAAGAGGGAGAAGAGTTTGATACTTTCTGTCCTCATCTCAGTGAGATGCTTCTTTTTTTTTTTTTTTTTTTGGGGGGGTCTAATGTATTCTTCCTCGAAAGGGCAGAATCCAAGTCAGATGCAGTGCGAGAGAAGGGGTTAGTCTGTTCTATAAACTGTTAGAGATATTTAAAAAGTAGGCAATCTAATTGACTCATGCATGGCTCACAGCCATATAAATGCTTGCAAAATTGCTTCCTGCACAGTAATAGTGACCACAGAGAAGCAGAAGTAAAATGGAAGCGAGCAAGATGAGAGCTCTTAGGAAATCTTTAGCAGGACTTTCAAAACTTTTGTTAAACATTTTGTTTAACCTTGTGGAGAACTTTCCTTTGGAAAATTAAATGTACTTTCAACAAGCATACTGCAAGTATTCGCCTACAAAATAAAACCTTGTTGGTAGCAAATTTCATTTCTAGAAATATATTGTCTTCCGAACCAACTGAAGAGAAGCAATTTTTTTTTTCAAGAAGGACTGCGGCTACATTGTTACTAAGAGATTTGTAATCTGCTTTAAACGTGTTACTAAGAAAGAAGTTGACGTAACTACTAAGTTTGCTATTTACATTTAATTAAGGGCATTACTTAAAATGTATTTGGGCATTTGAGCTATTAACAATATACACATTTATAACTTTCCTCATATTCACTTTTAACAAGATCTTTCTTTTGCTATCTTCTTCAAGACTCCCTGCACTTGTATTGATTAGCTTTACCTGTAATTTATTTCCTGGTGTCTCCTTATGCTTTGCTGAAACATGCACCATGCAATTACTCAGCATAATTTATTTTTTTGTCCCTTGCCAATCATACACCAAAAAAAAAAGCATATCTCATCTGTTTGTACTTTCCTTTTACTACTTAATTAAAAGTAATCGGCTGGAAGATTATACTGAAATTAATCTCTAAATTCATTGGTTGGTCACCAACTTGGAGGTAGGAAATAATTTTTTCCATGTAAAACTTCCTTCTAAAAGCCTGAGTTGCAGTAACAATAACAATATAGTTGCACAATATGTAAACAATTATCTCCTGAGTTACAAAAACATTTTTCAGGCATCCACTTGAACTTTTATTATTGAAGTCATTACTCTCCTTGTTGGCTTGCAAATAATAATTTATAAGAATTTTATGTATCATCATTTTGAGTCAAAAGTGAAAACTTGAATTTCCTTTAGAAACTAAGAAAAACTAATTTATTATTAAGGTGATTTTGTTTTTGTTATTATTTTAATTTTTTGAGACAAGTTCTCAGTCTGTCACTCAGGCTGGAGTGCAGTGACACAATCTTGGCCCTCTGCAACCTCTGCCCCCAGGCTCAATCAATCCTCCCACCTCAGCCCCTTGGTTAGCTAGGACCACAGGCGTGAACCAGCATGCCCAGCTTTCTTTCTTTTTTTTTTTTTTTTGTATTTTTAGTAGAGATGGGGTCTCACCGTGTTGCCCAGGCTGGTCTCAAACTCCTGAACTCAAGCTATCCGCCCACCTCAGCCTCCCAAAGTGCTAGGATTACAGGCGTGAGCCACTGTGCCCCGCCAGTGATTTTATTTTTGGTCTTTCGTGGTATACTTAGGAAACTAAAACATTTTATGTATGTGTTTATGTGACTACTAAATTATGACATCAACTGATAAAAGAGTTGAACCATTCTAAGAGAATAAAAGTTTAACTTAAGTCCTGTATTTAAGTTCTTTTAATTCCATCATTAAAATTATGTGTGTGTATGTGTGTGTATGTGTGTGTGTGTGTAAACACACATACAAAGCAGGATAAAAATATTCATTCTCGGCTGGGCGCGGTGGCTCACGCTTGTAATCCCAGCACTTTGGGAGGCCGAGGCGGGCGGATCACGAGGTCAGGAGATCGAGACCACGATGAAACCCCGTCTCTACTAAAAATACAAAAAATTAGCCGGGCATGGTGGCGGGCGCCTGTAGTCCCAGCTACTCGGAGAGGCTGAGGCAGGAGAATGGCGTGAACCCGGGAGGCGGAGCTTGCAGTGAGCCGAGATTGCACCACTGCACTCCAGCCCGGGCGACGGAGCGAGACTCCGTCTCAAAAAAAAAAGAAAAAAAAATATTCATTCTCAATAAGAAATAATCTAGAAGATGGATTCTCAGCCGGGTGGGGTGGCTCACACTTGTAACCCAACACTTTGGGAGGCCGAGGCGGGTGGATCACTTGAGGCCAGGAGTTTGAGACCAGCTTGGACAACATGACAAAACCCTGTCTCTACAAAAAAAAAAACCACACACACACACAAAAATGGCCGGGCGCGGTGGTTCACGCCTGTAATCCCAGCACTTTGGCAGGTCAAGGCAGGTGGATCATCTGAGGTCAGGCATTTGAGACCAGCCTGCCCAACATGGTGAAACCCCGCCTCTACTAAAAATACAGAAAATTAGCCAGATGTGGTGGCCCATGCCCATAGTCCCAGCTACTCAGGAGGCTGAGGCAGGAGAATTGCTTGAACCCAGGAGGCAGAGGTTGCAGTGAGCCAAGACCATGCCACTGCCCTCTATCCTGGGCGACAGAGTGAGACTCTGTCTCAAAACAAACAAACCAACCAACACACAAAAATTAGCTGGCCTTCGTGGCGCACTATAATGCCAGCTACTTGGGTGGCTGAGGTGTGAATCACTTGAACCCAGGGGGCACAGGTTGCAGTGAGCTGAGATCGCACCACTGTACTCCAGCCTGGGGTGACTGAGTGAGACCCTGTCTCAAAACAAACAAACAAACAAAAACCCCAAAATACCCCAAGATGGATGGATTATCTTTTAGGAGAAATCTTTTTTTGAATAAAGTTTATTGAGAATCCATTGAAAAGTCTTAGTCCCCTGATATACTTTGGATATGTGTCCCCTCTGAAACTTATGTTGAATTGTAATCCCCAGTGTTGGATGTGGGGCCTGGTGGGATGGGAGGTGATTCAATCATGGTGGCGGATTTCTCATGAATGGATTAGCTCTATCATCTTGGTGCCGTCCTCATGATAGTGAGTGAGCTGTCGCGAGATCTGGTTGTTTAAAAGTGTGTGGCGCCTCCCCCAAACTCTCTCTCTTGCTCCTGCTTTCGCCATGTAAGGTGCCTTCTCCTGCTTTGCCTTGTCCCATGAGTAAAAGCTCCCTGAGGCGTTCCTAGAAGTCAAGCAGATGCTGGCGCCATGCTTGTACAGCCTGCAGAACTGTAAGCCAATTAAACCTATTTTCTTTATAATTTATTCAGTCTTAAGTATTTCTTTATAGCAGTGCCAGAATGGCCTAACACATCCCCCAACTGACAACAGTAAAATTCCCAATTCATCTAGCTCCCTCAGGACATATCTGATCTAATATTGAATTTGTCAGCCCTGAATTGAAGTTCAACATTTGCTTGTGGATGCCTACTATTTTTGTACATCTCTAGAATTATAGAGAAACCATCATGATTCACTATGCTTTGAATAATTCCTAGCACACAGTAAATAAATGTGGAAAAAAATGGAGAAAGGGAGACATAGAGAAAGTGTTTTTTAAAAAAGAAGTCAGTGTATAAATCCTATCGAATTCCTGTCCTGAACTAGAAAATTTCCCCTCTGTGTTATGCCGTAGTGCAGGATGCTTGCTATTCCAAACTAGGTTCCAATAATTTGAAATTTCCTCATGAGATATTTTGGACATTTTCCAGATCAAAAATGTTCTCAATCTTCTCATAGAATTTAGGGACTACAATTAAAATATATGCAAAAAAAGAAGCTACAACCTTCAAATCACTACCTAGGTATGTCCTGCCCTCTTCCCCATAGTCTCTGTGGCTTAAAACACAGGAACAGCTGAGGTCAAATGAAGTTTTGGGAAAAGACTGCACTTTTTAACCCAAAGAAGGGCGGAGGGGAGCAGAGCCATAGGTCATGGTATTAGCCACTGCCACTGAATTTTCGATCCTTCCGTTAAGAGAGCCAACAAATATAGAAAGAGACCTATTTCTAGCCTATCTAGATGAAGAATTAGATGAGTACATTTAACTCCCACTTTGCTGTCCTGTAGCCCCCAAGCCACTGGCTCCTTGGCGGAACAATTTGCCTTCCCCTCCACTTCCAGATTTACATATATGGGTGTAGCTTTACTCTGGAGCAGAAAGGCTGTCGCTCAAGTTCTGTGTAAAGGATAAACCCTTTACCTGTGTTGACAGAACTCCACAGGGCAGGCCAGGCAAATGAATATGCTTGTTGCTAGGATACCAGGCTGTTTCCATGACAGCAGGCCACTGCTGTTTGTTACTCTCTTGACCACTAGCACACACACCTGTTCCTTAAGAAATATGCTTGTTTCCCTTCATTATAAGGCAAATATTTAGTAGAAAATAACACAACTACATGGCTGCAACTTCTCTAGCTTTCCAGAATAAATATAATACATCAATTACAATTTGATGCGTGGAAAGGGAATTCACATATCCATGTGAATCCCAAGTCTTCATATGCAATACACTGTTTTAAATGATTGACTGATTCATTGTTACATTTATAGCCCACCATGTGCCACAGAAGAGTTGAGTCAACAAAGCATATTGTTTCTGAGGCTACTCTAACATTCGTCCTACATGGTGCTTATACAGTGACTGTTGTTTTATGAGTTTTTCAAAGATTACACTTCATGGCTCCCTATGGAACTCATCTTTTTTTTTTTTTTTTTTTTGAGACAGGATCTCATTCTGCTGCCCAGGCTGGAGTGCAGTGGCACAATTACTACTCACTGCAGCCCCGACCTCCCAGGCTCAAGCAATCCTCTCACTTTAGCCTCCCTTGTAGCTAGGAGCACAGGTACACACCACCATGCCTCATGAGTTTTTTTATTTTTTGTAGAGATGGAGATCTCACTGTGTTGCCCAGGTTGGTCTTGAGCTCCTGGACACAAGCCATCTGCCTGCCTCGGCCTCCGAAAGTGTTGGAATATAGGCATGAGCCACTGCGGCTGGCTGGAAATCACCAGTTGTTTTTTTTTCTCCTACTGGCATCCAGTTGTCACCAAAATTGCCACCACTACTGACTATGACTGCTAGCCAGGACCAGGACTAAGGTGCCTAGGTGCATATTTTAAGTAGGTCCTCACTTTCAGGGTCGTGCATGTGCCTTTCTGCCAACATCTACCCAAAGGTAATGAATACCTGAGTCAAGGGTGCGAAGGTCTGGATCATAGTGATGGTTGTACAATTGTATAAATTTACTAAAAACAATTCAAATGTGCATGTCCAGTAGTTGTTTTTTTTTTTTTTATTTTTTATTATACTTTAGGGTTTTATGGTACATGTGCACAATGTGCAGGTTTGTTACATATGTATCCATGTGCCATGTTGATTTCCTGCACCCATTAACTCGTCATTTAGCATTAGGTGTATCTCCTAATGCTGTCCCTCCCCCCTCCCCCCACCCCACAACAGTACCTGGAGTGTGATGATCCCCTTCCTGTGTCCATGAGTTCTCATTGTTCAATTCCCACCTATGAGTGAGAACATGCGGTGTTTGGTTTTTTGTCCTTGCGATAGTTTACTGAGAATGATGTTTTCCAGTTTCATCCATGTCCCTACAAAGGACACGAACTCATCATTTTTTATGGCTGCATAGTATTCCATGGTGTATATGTGCCACATTTTCTTAATCCAGTCTATCGTTGTTGGACATTTGGGTTGGTTCCAACTCTTTGCTATTGTGAATAGTGCCGCAATAAACATACGTGTGCATGTGTCTTTATAGCAGCATGATTTATAGTCCTTTGGGTATATACCCAGTAATGGGATGGCTGGGTCAAATGGTATTTCTAGTTCTAGATCCCTGAGGAATCGCCACACTGACTTCCACAATGGTTGAACTAGTTTACAGTCCCACCAACAGTGTAAAAGTGTTCCTATTTCTCCACATCCTCTCCAGCACCTGTTGTTTCCTGATTTTTTAATGATGGCCATTCTAACTGGTGTGAGATGGTATCTCACTGTGGTTTTGATTTGCATTTCTCTGATGGCCAGTGATGATGAGCATTTCTTCATGTGTTTTTTGGCTGCATAAATGTCTTCTTTTGAGAAGTGTCTGTTCATGTCCTCTGCCCACTTTTTGATGGGGCTGTTTGTTTTTTTCCTGTAAATTTGTTTGAGTTCATTGTAGATTCTGGATATTAGCCCTTTGTCAGATGAGTAGGTTGCAAAAATTTTCTCCCATTCTGTAGGTTGCCTGTTCACTCTGATGGTAGTTTCTTTTGCTGTGCAGAAGCTCTTTAGTTTAATGAGATCCCATTTGTCGATTTTGGCTTT
The DNA here is from genome assembly GCF_006542625.1 of Nomascus leucogenys. Taxonomy (NCBI): domain Eukaryota; kingdom Metazoa; phylum Chordata; class Mammalia; order Primates; family Hylobatidae; genus Nomascus; species Nomascus leucogenys. The sequence goes on along the minus strand of NC_044384.1, from coordinate 58,778,722 downwards.
TGTTGCCATTGCTTTTGGTGTTTTAGACATGAAGTCCTTTCCCATGCCTATGTCCTGAGTGGTATTGCCTAGGTTTTCTTGTAAGATTTTAATGGTTTTAGGTCTAACATATAAGTCTTTAATCCAACTTGAATTAATTTTTGTATAAGGTGTAAGGAAGGGATCCAGTTTCAGCTTTCTACATATGGCTAGCCAGTTTTCCCAGCACCATTTATTAAATAGGGAACCCTTTCCCCATTTCTTGTTTTTGTCAGGTTTGTCAAAGATCAGATAGTTGTAGCTATGCGGCATCATTTCTGAGGGCTCTGTTCTGTTCCATTGATCTATGTCTCTGTTGTGGTACCAGTACCATGCTGTTTTGGTTACTGTAGCCTTGTAGTATAGTTTAAAGTCAGGTAGCGTGATGCCTCCAGCTTTGTTCTTTTGGCTTAGGATTGACTTGGCGATGCGGGCTCTTTTTTGGTTCCATATGAACTTTAAAGTAGTTTTTTCCAATTCTGTGAAGAAAGTCATTGGTAGCTTGATGGGGATGGCATTGAATCTATAAATTACCTTGGGCAGTATGGCCATTTTCACGGTATTGATTCTTCCAACCCATGAGCATGGAATGTTCTTCCATTTGTTTGTATCCTCTTTTATTTCATTGAGCAGTGGTTTGTAGTTCTCCTTGAAGAGGTCCTTCACATCCCTTGTAAGTTGGATTCCTAGGTATTTTATTCTCTTTGAAGCAATTGTGAATGGGAGTTCACTCATGATTTGGCTCTCTGTTTGTCTGTGATTGGTGTACAAGAATGCTTGTGATTTTTGTACATTAATTTTGTATCCTGAGACTTTGCTGAAGTTGCTAATCAGCTTAAGGAGATTTTGGGCTGAGACAATGGGGTTTTCTAGATATACAATCATGTCATCTGCAAACAGGGACAATTTGACTTCCTCTTTTCCTAATTGAATACCTTTTATTTCCTTCTCCTGCCTGATTGCTCTGGCCAGAACTTCCAGCACTATGTTGAATAGGAGCGGTGAGAGAGGGCATCCCTGTCTTGTGCCAGTTTTCAGAGGGAATGCTTCCAGTTTTTGCCCATTCAGTATGATATTGGCTGTGGGTTTGTCATAGATAGCTCTTATTATTTTGAGATACGTCCCATCAATACCTAATTTATTGAGAGTTTTTAGCATGAAGGTTGTTGAATTTTGTCAAAGGCCTTTTCTGCATCTATTGAGATAATCATGTGGTTTTTGTCTTTGGTTCTGTTTATATGCTGGATTACATTTATTGATTTGCGTATGTTGAACCAGCCTTGCATCCCAGGGATGAAGCCCACTTGATCATGGTGGATAAGCTTTTTGATGTGCTGCTGGATTCGGTTTGCCAGTATTTTATTGAGGATTTTTGCATCAATGTTCATCAAGGATATTGGTCTGAAATTCTCTTTTTTGGTTAAGTCTCTGCCAGGTTTTGGTATCAGGACAATGCTGGCTTCGTAAAATGTGTTAGGGAGGATTCCCTCTTTTTCTATCGATTGGAATAGTTTCAGAAGGAATGGTACCAGTTCCTCCTTGTACCTCTGGTAGAATTCAGCTGTGAATCCATCAGGTCCTGGACTCTTTTTGGTTGGTAAGCTATTGATTATTGCCACAATTTCAGAACCTGTTATTGGTCTATTCAGAGATTCAACTTCTTCCTGGTTTAGTCTTGGGAGGGTGTATTTGTCGAGGAATTTATCCATTTCTTCTAGATTTTCTAGTTTATTTGCATAGAGGTGTTTGTAGTATTCTCTGATGGTAGATTGTATTTCTGTGGGATCAGTGGTGATATCCCCTTTTTCGTTTTCTATTGCATCTATTTGATTCTTCTCTCTTTTCTTCTTTATTAGTCTTGCTAGCGGTCCATCAATTTTGTTGATCCTTTCAAAAAACCAGCTCCTGGATTCATTAATTTTTTGAAGGGTTTTTTGTGTCTCTATTTCCTTCAGTTCTGCTCTGATTTTCGTGATTTCTAGCCTTCTGCTAGCTTTTGAATGTGTTTGCTCTTGCTTTTCTAGTTCTTTTAATTGTGATGTTAGGGTGTCAATTTTGGATCTTTCCTGCTTTCTCTTGTGGGCATTTAGTGCTATAAATTTCCCTCTACACACTGCTTTGAACGTGTCCCAGAGATTCTGGTATGTTGTGTCTTTGTTCTCGTTGGTTTCAAAGAACATCTTTATTTCTGCCTTCATTTCATTATGTACCCAATAGTCATTCAGGAGCAGGTTGTTCAGTTTCCATGTAGTTGAGCGGTTTTGAGTGAGTTTCTTAATCCTGAGTTCTAGTTTGATTGCACTGTGGTCTGAGAGACAGTTTGTTATAATTTCTATTGTTTTACATTTGCTGAGGAGAGCTTTACTTCCAACTATGTGGTCAATTTTGGAATAGGTGTGGTGTGGTGCTGAAAAAAATGTATATTCTGTTGACTTGGGGTGGAGAGTTCTGTAGATGTCTATTAGGTCCACTTTATGTAGAGCTGAGTTCAATTCCTGAATATCCTTGTGAACTTTCTGTCTCGTTGATCTGTCTAATGCTGACAGTGGGGTGTTAAAATCTCCCATTATTATTGTGTGGGAGTTTAAGTCCCTTTGTAGGTCACTGAGGACTTGCTTTATGAATCTGGGTGCTCCTGTGTTGGGTGCATATATATTTAGGATAGTTAGCTCTTCTTGTTGAATTGATCCCTTTACCATTATGTGATGGCCTTCTTTGTCTCTTTTGATCTTTGTTGGTTTAAAGTGTATTTTATCAGAGACTAGGATTGCAACCCCTGCCTTTTTTTGATTTCCAGTTGCTTGATAGATCTTCCTCCATCCCTTTATTTTGAGTCTATGTGTGTCTCTGCACGTGAGATGGGTTTCCTGAATACAGCACACTGATGGGTCCTGACTCCTTATCCAGTTTGCCAGTCTGTGTCTTTTGATTGGAGCATTTAGCCCATTTACATTTAACGTTAATATTGTTATGTGTGAATCTGATCCTGTCATTATGATGTTAGTTAGTTATTTTGCTCATTAGTTGCTATAGTTTCTTCCTAGCCTCGATGGTCTTTACAGTTTGGCATGTTTTTGCAGTGGCTGGTGCCGGTTGTTCCTTTCCATGTTTAGTGCTTCCTTCAGGAGCTCTTTTAGGGCAGGCCTGGTGGTGGCAAAATCACTCACTGTTTGTTTATCTGTAAAGTATTTTATTTCCCCTTCACTTATGAAGCTTAGTTTGGCGGGATAGGAAATTCTAGGTTGAAAATTCTTTTCTTTAAGAATGGTGAATATCGGCCCCCACTCTCTTCTGGCTTGTAGAGTTTCTGCTGAGAGATCAGCTGTTAGTCTGATGGGCTTCCCTTTGTGGGTAACCTGACCTTTCTCTCTGGCTGCCCTTAACATTTTTTCCTTCATTTCAACTTTGGTGAATCTGACAATTATGTGTCTTGGAGTTGCCCTTCTCGAGGAGTATCTTTGTGGTGTTCTCTGTATTTCCTGAATCTGAATGCTGGCCTACCTTGCTAGATTGGGGAAGTTCTCCTGGATAATAGCTTGCAGAGTGTTTTCCAACTTGGTTCCATTCTCCCCATCATTTTCAGGTACACCAATCAGACGTAGGTTTGGTCTTTTCACATAGTCCCAAATTTCTTGGAGGCTTTGTTCATTTCCTTTTATTCTTTTTTCTCTAAACTTCCCTACTCTCTTCATTTCATTCATTTCATCTTCCATCAGCGATACCCTTTCTTCCAGTTGATCGCATCTGCTACTGAGGCTTCTGCAATCTTCACGTAGTTCTCGAAACTTGGCTTTCAGCTCCATCAGCTCCTTTAAGCCCTTCTCTCCATTGGTTATTCTAGTTATCCATTCTTCTAATTTTTTTTCAAAGTTTTTAACTTCTTTGCTATTGTTTTGAATTTCCTCTCGTAGCTCAGAGTAGTTTGATCGTCTGAAGCCTTCTTCTCTCAACTCATCAAAGTCATCCTCCATCCAGCTTTGTTCCGTTGCTGGTGAGGAACTGCGTTCCTTTGCAGGAGGAGAGGTGCTCTGTTTTTTAGAGTTTCCAGTTTTTGTGCTCTGTTTTTTCCCCATCTTTGTGGTTTTATCTACTTTTTGTCTTTGATGATGGTGATGTACAGATGGGTTTTTGGTGTGGATGTCCTTTCTGTTTGTTAGTTTTCCTTCTACCAGACAGGCCCCTCAGCTGCAGGTCTGTTGGAGTTTACTAGAGGTCCACTCCAGACCCTGTTTGGCTGGGTGTCAGCAGCGGTGGCTGCAGAACAGCGGATTTTCATGAGACCACAAATTCAGCTGTCTGATAGTTTCTCTGAAAGTTTTGTCTCAGAGGAGTACCCGGTTGAATGAGGTGTCAGTCTGTCCCTACTGGGGGGGTGCCTCCCAGTTAGGCTGCTCAGGGGTGAGGGACCCACTTTAGGAGGCAGTCTGTCCGTTCTCAGATCTCCAGCTGCGTGCTGGGAGAACCACTACTCTCTTCAAAGCTGTCAGTCAGACAGGGACATTTAAGTCTGTGGAGGTTCTTGCTGAGTTTTTGTTTGTCTGTGCCCTGCCCCCAGAGGTGGAGCCTACAGAGGCAGGCAGGCCTCCTTGAGCTGTGGTGGGCTCCACCCAGTTCGAGCTTCCTGGCTGCTTTGTTTACCTAAGCAAGCCTGGGCAATGGCGGGTGCCCCTCCCCCAGCCTCGCTGCCGCCTTGCAGCTTGATCTCAGACTGCTGTGCTAGCAATCAGCGAGACTCCGTGGGCATAGGACCCTCCGAGCCAGGTGTGGGACACAATCTCCTAGTGTGCCGTTTTCCAGGCCCGTTGGAAAAGCGCAGTATTAGGATGGGACTGACCCGATATTCCAGGTGCCGTCTGTTTCCCCTTTCTTTGACTAGGAAAGGGAACTCCCTGACCCCTTGCGCTTCCCGAGTGAGGCAATGCCTCGCCCTGCTTCAGCTCATGCACAGTGCGCTTCACCGACTGTCCTGCACCCACTGTTAGGCACTCCCTAGTGAGATGAAACCGGTACCTCAAGCAGAAATGCAGAAATCACCCGTCTTCTGTGTCGCTGGGGCTGGGAGCTGGAGACCGGAGCTGTTCCTATTCGGCCATCTTGGCTCCACCCCCCCCAGTAGTTGTATTTATCACATATAAATTATATCTCAATAGAGCTCTCAACAATGACCAAACAAATACTCTGTAGACACTCCTACATTACTGAAGTAATTTTCTAATCTCTTATAATTTGTGCTGTGGTTTGGGTATGTGACTGTGTCTCTTCCATTCGACTGTTAAGTTCATCGAAGGTAACACCTGCATTTTACACACTTCTGTAACTTCCCCAGTGATCAGCTGGATTTGCTGCACATAAAAAAGGTTCAATAAATATTTGCTGAGTGTTTTATGACATATATTTAATATCTTGCTTCCTGAACTTCTAGCTTTGGGTCTTCTTTGAGAGCCAAACTTTGTTGTATCTTATATTCTACCATCACAAATGCTAGAAATATAAAGCATATCTCTATTTGCTTTATATTTGCACATGAATACGTTTTTTTACACAGCTCTATGTAAAGGCTTGTTAGAGGTCATTAGACAGTAGGGTCTGAAGAGGAGGATAAATTGAGCAAGAGACAAAGACTGATTTGTATTTCCTATTGCATCAAAAATAATGAACGCAGAGCAAAAAGGGGAGGGGGAGGCGAGGATGGTGGCATTTACAACTTGTGTTTACCCACTATCCCTTCCCCTTTCCATAGGATATTTTCGCTTTAGAAGGAGAAGAATGTAAGGGAACCTATTTAAAGGTTGGATTTATGACACAGAAAAGGAAAAAATAAAATTCTTTCCAGAAACCAGGAAGTCTACCAAAGGATGCACCTTGTTCCATTGTGATATCAAAACATAGAGAAACTAATTAAAAAAACCACTTGAAATATAATATTCCTCTGACCCCAAATTCTTGAGCAAAAATAAAAACAAGAAAATGACTGTTTTATGTTAACCAAATGGAAATAGGGCATAATTCTGGGCAAAAGCCCTTTGAAACAGACAGAATTAGTTCTGTCACTAAAAGAGGTGGAAAGATTGGTGGTTGCCTGTGGCTAGGGGTGGGTTGGGCTGTGACTGCTAATGGATACAGATTCTTTTTGGGATGATGAAATGTTCTAAAAGTTATTGCGGTGACAGTAGGACAACTCAGTGAATATATTTTTAAAACTATATGATAGGCCAGGTGCCGTGGCTCATGCCTGTAATCCCAACATTTTGGGAGGCCAAGACAGAGACCAGGAATTTGAGACCAGCCTGGCCAACATTGAGAAACCCCATCTCTACTAAAAATACAAAAAGTAGCCAGATGTGGTAGCACATGTCTGTAATCCCAGCTACTCAGGAGGCTGAGGCAGAAGAATCACTTGAACCTGGGAGGCAGCAGTTGCAGTGAGCCGAGATCGCGCCACTGCACTCCAGCCTGGGCAACAGTGCAAGACTCTGTCTGGAAAAACACACGCACACACACACACACACACACACACGATACAAGAATTATATCTCAATAAAGTATATATATAGACACACACATATGCACACGTATTTATGAATATATATGTGTGTGTGTGTGTGTGTGTGTGTGTGTGTATAGTCTCTACTGAAAACCCTTCAATGGTTTGGATAAAGTCCAGCCCCTTAGAACTGCCCACACAGCCCTTCACTACCTTCATTTACTCATCCCAGCTGCACCTCTTGCCATTTTCCACCAGGGACCCCAGGATCCAGACATACTAAATGATTTGCAGTTTTCCTCATTTTGGACCTTTGCAAAAGTTGTTTTTCTGCCTAGAATACCCTTATTCCTCTTTTTCCTCTTACTCCTGTTAGTTTTTCAAAACTCAGGTTCAATTTCATCTATGGGAACTCATTCCTGTACCATACAACATGGTTAGGTTAAGTATGCTCTGGTAATTTCTTCTGTATTTGTCTGTCTCCTCTATTAGATTATAAACTCTTTAAGTCTTATATCTTATTCTTAATAGCTAATGTAGGGTCTGGCACATGCCAGTACTACATTTTATTCCAAAAAAATTTAATGAATTAATATTTTGATTATACTACTTTTATAGTACTATAAATTATTTGTTTGTATCTTTGTTTCTTCAATAAATTGCGAGCTCCTTATTCTTATTCATCTTTGTATTTCTCAGGTAACACAATTTCAAGTATATAATAGATATTCTATAATACAATGATGGATGTATATTATATTACATTATATTATTGGATGAGGCTCTGCAGAAAACAGTTAAACTACCGGTATCCTATGTTGACATGGCTTTCTTTTTCTTTAGAGATGGGGTCTCACATCTTGCCCAGGCTGGTCTCCAACTCCTGGGCTTAAGCCATTCTCCCACTTTGGCCTCCCAAACTGCTGGGATTACAGGTATGAGCCACCATGCTCAGCCACTGACATGGATTTCTGAAAGTCCTAAAATGTGTTTTTAAAATGTATACTGCGGCCAGGCACCGTGGCTCACACCTATAATCCCAGCACTTTGGGAGGCCGAGGTGGGCAGATTACCTGAGCTCAGGAGTTTGAAACCAGCCTGGCCAACATGGTGAAACCTCATCTCTACAAAAAATACAAAAAAATTAGCCAGGCGTGGTGGCACATGCCCGTAGTCCCAGCTACTTGTGGGACTGTGGTGGAAGGATCACTTGAGCCCAGGAGGTTGAGGCTGCAGTGAGCTGAGATTGCACCACTGCACTCCAGCCTAGGTGACAGCATGAGACCGTCTCCAAAACAAACAAACAAAACAAAACACCCCCCCACACACACACGCAGAAATAAAATGTGTATTGCAAGTGTCATTTAAATATGTAGATATAGATCAATAATTTGGTTTATCTAATTCATAAAGAAACATTTCATTCTACAGAGAAATATGACTTGTTAAATAATATGTTCAAGTTGATTAAAACTCACACATAAAGTAATTTAACAATTGAACATATTTCCCCAACACATACCAAATCAAAACAATCCGTCTTTGTTTGTAGGATACGATTGAATTCCCGGCAGCAAATAGAATTTGCTGGCCCATTATACTAACACAAAGGCTGTTAGAATGTGAATGCCTGATGCATATTAAGCACTGACATTCAGGGGTCAGGTGGAATAGTGTTTTATAAACTCAATTAGTCTTTATTACAGCAATAACAAATAATTTCACAGAAACAATCTCCAGGCTCATGATATCACAGAAGGTGCATATAATTCAAATCTGAATAGCCATATTTGAATGATCAACTGTGTTTTCTATATAAGATATAATAAAATGTTAGCTTTTGGCCAGGCGCGGTGGCTTATGCCTGTAATACCAGAACTTTGGGAGGCCGAGGCAGGTGGATCACGAGGTCAGGAGATCGAGACCATCCTGGCTAACATGGTGAAACCCCGTCTCTACTAAAAATACAAAAAATTAGCTGGCTGTGGTGGCACGCGCCTGTAGTCCCAGCTACTCAGGAGGCTGAGGCAGGAGAATCACTTGAACCAGGGAGGTGGAGGTTGCAGTGAGCCAAGATCACACCACTGCACTCCAGCCTGGGCAACAGAGCAAGACTCCATCTCAAAAAAAAAAAAAAAATTAAAACTGTAAACTTTTTTTTTTTTTTTTTTGAGACAGAGTCTCTGGAGCGCAATGGTACGATCTCAGCCCACTGCAACCTCTGCCTCCCAGGTTCAAGTGATTCTCCTGCCTCAGCTTCCCAAGTAGCTGGGATTACAGGTACCTGCCACCACGCTTGGCTAATTTTTGTATGTTTTAATAGAGACGGGTTTTCACCATGTTGGTCAGGCTGGTCTCGAGCTCCTGACCTCAAGTGATCCACCCGCCTCAGCCTCCCGAAGTGCTGGGATTACAGGCGTAAGCCACCGTGCCCCGCCATAAAATGTTAATTTTGAAAACATTGCAAGACAGTGGATTCAGGAAGCCTCATTGGAAATAATCATGTTATATACTCATTTACAGATGAGGAAACTAGGGCACAGCAACACTAGGTTACTCGCTCAAGGTCAGATCAGTAAAAATTGTCAAATTCAAGCTATTACCAGCGTGTTCTGAACTTTAAATTTGGGTTATTCCCTGTGGTACCATGCTGCCTGCATCTTTTCAAAACATGAATTGTACTGGGGAGATTATAAAGCAGTTAGCTGGGTGTGGTGGGGAGTGCTTATAGTCTCAGTTACTCCGGAGGCTGAGGTGGGAGGATCACTTGAGCCCAGGAGTTCAAGGCTGCAGTGAGCTATGATAGTGCTACTGCACTGCAGCCTGGGTGACAGAACAAAACCCTGTCTCAAAAAATAAAAATAAACAAAGAAGGAGATGTGAACTCCATCCCACTCCTCACCCCGTATCTGTTGATCTGGAGTCTAATGACCACCTAACTTAATAAAGTCAGGTGCCAGAGTAAATGAAACACAGTCCACAGATTTGGGTTTCGCAGACATTTCTTCCTGATCCCACGGACTGAATCAGGCCTCTTTTCCTCCTTGATTGGCAATGGCACTCCTCCCAGGCATTTAGTAGCAAGCAATTGGGCCTTAAAGGAGTGAGTTGCTCTTGAAAAAAGCTGTTCTTCCTGACCTTTCAACTGGCAAAATTCATACTAGCTTTCATAGACCGTATGCTGATTTAGTGAGTACTGACTGTGACCAGTCATTGCACTATTTTACACATTTTATCTTGTTTTGTTTTATCCCCACAAAAACTCACTAAAACGTGTAGCATTCTTATCATGTCATTTTACAGATGAAGAAACACCTTAAGGGAGGTTAAGTAATTTGCTCAAAATGATGAGGTAGCAAGTGTTGAATGCAGAATTTGATCCAGGGAGGAAGACTCCAGAGCCCAGGCTATTATTCTCTTGCCTTTGAACATAAAAATAGTTGAGGCCATTCTGTGCTGAACTCCCACCTGTACACCTTTAATCATCAGGCCCCAGCAGTTAAGATCTCTTCAAAGGTTCTGCGTGGTTGGGTAACTAACTGGGTAACAAAACAAGTATCAGAAGTAAAATATCCATTTTGAATCTAAAAAACAAGTCTCTAAGATTTAAAGTGTTCATGGATTAGAAGACTGGATATTTTTCCCAATTCTCCCAAAATTTGTCTACAGATTCAGTGCAATCTCAATCAAAATTCTAGCAGACTTCTTTGTATATATGAAAAGCTGATTCTAAAATTGACTATGATTTATAATCGTCAAAACAATATTTTAAAAATTGGAGGATTCACACAACCTGATTTCAACACTTAATCTAAAGCTACAGTAACCAAGAGGATGTAGAATTGTGAAAAAATAGGGACACAGATAAATAAAACAAAATGGAGAATCCAGAAATAGACTCACAAATAGATGGTCAACTGACTTTTAACAAAGGAGCAAAAGCATTCAGTAGACAAAGAATACTCTTTTTAACAAATGAAGCCAAAACAATTGGACACTCAAAAGCATAAAAAATCAACCTTAATCCACATCCTGCAAGATATACAAATATCGAATTAAAATCAATCATAGGACTGGGTGCGGTGGCTCACACCTATAATCCCAGCACTTTGGGAGGCCAAAGTGAGTGTATGACTTGAGATCAGGAGTTCAAGACCAGCCTGGCTAACATGGTGAAAACCCACAGAATATCACACAGCAGTAAAAGGGATGGACTAATTTTAATGCAGAAATATAGATGACAATAGGCCGGGCACGGTGGCTCACACCTGTAATCCCAGCACTTTGGGAGGCCAAGGCAGGTGGATCACAAAGTTGGGAGTTCGAGACCAGCCTGGCCAACATGGTGAAACCCTGTCTCTACTAAAAATACAAAAATTAGCCGGGTGTGGTGGCATGCGCCTGTATTCCCAGCTACTTGGGAGGCTGAGGCAGAATAATCGCTTGAAACCAAGAGGCAGAGGTTGCGGCGAGCCTAGAACGCGCCATTGCACTCCAGCCTGGGCAACAGAGCAAGACTACATCTCAAAAATAAAAAATAAAAATAAAAATAAAATGGATGACTATATAAAGCCTTATGCTAAGTGAATAAAACCAGATGCAGAAGGCTATATATATATATATATACACACACACACCCCTATGTATATATACACACATATGTATACATGTGTGTGTATATATATATATTTTGGAGACAAGGTTTGCTCTGTCACCCAGGCTGGAGTGCAGTGGCGTGATCTCAGCTCACTGCAACCACCGCCTCCTGGGTTCAAGCAATTCTCGTGCCTCAGTCTCCCCAGTAGCTGGGACTATAGGCATGAGCCACCACACCCGGCTAATTTTTGTATTTTTATTAGAGATGGGGTTTCGCCATGTTGGCCAGGCTTGTCTCGAACTCCTGACCTTAGGTGATCTGCTTACCTCAGCCTCCCAAAGTGCTGGGATTACAGGCGTGAGCCACTGCGCCCAGCCAGAAGGCTATATATTATATGATTGTATTTATATGACATTCTGGAAAAGATAAAACTATAGAGACCAAAAGCACATCAGTGGTTACTAGGGACTAGGGAGGGACGGAGGGGTTATCTACAAAAAAGCACAAGGGAACTTTTGGGGATGATGGAAATATTCTGGATACATTTGTCAAGATTCCTACACTGTGCACCTAAAAAGTATGAGTTTACTGTGCCTAGATTATAACTCAGCAAGCCTGACTATGAAAAAAGTAAATGAATAAATGCAGTCTCTAAAGCAAGCGTTTTTCTTTTTTTTTTTTTCTTTTTTTTTGAGACGGAGTCTCGCTCTGTCACCCAGGCTGGAGTGCAGTGGCGCAATCTCAGCTCACTGCAAGCTCCGCCTCCTGGGTTCATGCCATTCTCCTGCCTCAGCGTCTCCAAGTAGCTGGGACTACAGGCACCCGCCACCACGCCCGGCTAATTTTTTGTATTTTTAGTAGAGACGGGGTTTCACTGTGGTCTCGATCTCCTGACCTCGTGATCCGCCCACCTCGGCCTCCCAAAGTGCTGGGATTACAATCGTGAGCCACCGTGCCCGGCAAGCAAGTGTTTTTCAAATTAGTGAGATATAATCCATCAGTGAGTAAGTTGTGAACTCAGTTTAGTGGGTTGTGACTGGCACTTTAAAATAAAGTGAAATTGGTTGGCCACGGTGGGGCTCATGCCTGTAATCCCAGCACTTTGGAAGGCCAAGATAGGAGGATTGTTTCAGCCTAGGAGTGTGAAATCAACCTAGGCAATATGTGAGACCCCAGTCTCTACAAAAAGTAGAAAAAATTTAGCCAAGCGTGGTGGCACACGCCTGTGGCCCCAGCTACTTGAGAGGCTGAGGTGAGAGGATTGCTTCAGCCTGGGAGGTGGAGGTTGCAGTGAGCTGAGATCGCACCACTGCACTCCAGCCTGGGCGACAGAGAGAGATTCTGCCTCAAAATAAATGCATAAAGTGAAAATAGACTAATATAAGAAATATCAGTCATTGCACACAGTAAGAGGAATATTGTTAATGAAACATTTGTTCCAGTTTCATATATATGTATATATGTACTATAATAATGTGTCACTAAAAAGAAACCATCGTTTGATCTGTTTTTAATATAGGGAATTTAATACAGGAAACTGGTTACACAAATGATAACGCTGAGAAGCCAAATAGGGCAAGGTGAGGCAACCAGAGATTAGCAACAGCAGAAACCACTAATCCTTTTAGACTAGAGGGACAAAGAGAGGAGGCAGTGTGGCTAGATCCCAGAACTGGACTCATCTAATGACAGGAGGGCCTTTCTGGCTGGAGCCGGAGCCAGGGAGGAGATTTAGCCACTGTCAGAGATGCACCTCAGGCAGAGAAAGGCAAGGAGAATCATCCTAGCTTTTCCATTCTTCCCACTCTCCCGCGTTGTGGCATTGCCTTGTGTCAGTAGGACCCAGCCAGGAATCACTTAACAACCTGAGAGCCTCAGAAACACAGCCTGTTGGAATCAGCATCCCCATGATATTGCAGCAGAACAGGAAAGGATTTGAGAGCAAACAGGCCAGGGGCCGCCACAGGTATGAAATAATATATATTTCTGATTGAGGTTTGGGTTCTAAAAGACTTAAAAGCCATTACCTTAGACGACAAAGCTACCCTCTTAATTTTATGTGGTTCTCTCTACATATTGAAAGAATAAAATCACACTTTTGATCATTAGGGGATAGCAAATTTTGCCCTTTTTAATGTTCTGGTGGAAGGCAGTTTGAACTGAAGAAGTCAGATGGGGAGAATAATCCACTTCTCTCAGTAGTGTTTTGTTTTGTTTTGTTTTGTTTTGTTTTAGAGACAGGGTCTCACTCTGTTGCCCAGGCTGGAGTGCAGTGGCATGATCACGGCTCACTGCAACCTCTTCTTGGGTTCAAGTGATCCTCCCACTTCAGCCTGTCAAGTAGCTGGGACTAGAGGCATGCACCACCATGCTCAGCTAATACTTAAGTATTTTTTGTAGAGATGGGGACTTGCTATGTTGCCCTCCCAAAGTGCTGGAATTATAGGTGTGAGCCACCATGCCCGGACCCTTTTTAGTTTTGGAATAGCCTTATAAAGGTCTCTTAGTAAAGAAGTTAAAACTGCTAACAGATGCAGGTGAAATGTAGGCTAGAAACAACAGAACAGGAAAGAAGTACACAAGCAGCAAATATGTAAGCAAAGGAACCAGATGCTTCTCTCCTTGACTGTGTACAAGGAAAATCATAGTACGTGCTTAAGAATTGGCAAGCTGAGTACCAAACTGCCTCTGTTAGTAGCTATGTGTGTGAGAATTCTACAAAATTGCCTGGATCCACAAGGACATCAGCGACCAAAATTCATTTACACCACCCTATTTCTGAGTGGTGGCTATCTGTTACTCTGGTTCCAAAACTCTGACCTTCAATTACTTTAGATTTCTGATCCCATCCCAAGAAATGGCTCCCAAGGCTCCCTCAGCCCTTTACTACCTCCTTGATTTGAGACCAAACCTAATACTTGATCGTTTGTGCTTGGAAACATCCTAGCACACACTTTTGGACTTCTACCCTGTACCGACAGTGCACGAACAATGTACTTCAATCTGTTCATTTTCTCTCTGGTCTCCTTCAGTCATCTTTAATATAGTTCTGGCAATATCATTTTAAACTCAGCTGTATAATTATCAAGAGTTATTTTTAAAGGCAATGAATATTTGTTGGGTGGATGAGTGGGTGGATGGATGGATGGATGGATGGATAGATGAAGGCAATGGAAGTCTCAGTTCTACTTTTCAGCCAGGCTGAGGGGAAGTCCCGAAGCCAATATCGTGGCTCTTCGTTTAAAGACCACCAGAATGCCATTGCACTGCCATCTAGTGGTAGCATAGCCACATATAGGAAAAGAAATTGCAGAAAAACAAGCCTGAATGCAAAATGAGTGAATGTCACAGCTGTTTCTCAGATTCTGACTGCTTATAATTGTCTCTCCTCAGTTGACTATCTTTGACAGTAATACCATTTCACCTTGATTGTTTAACACATGTACAAAGAACACCAGCAGGATTATATAAATAGATTTCACTAGCTCAGACACCATATGGTGGGATAGGTACTCACCAGTACAATGATGCCGAAGGTCTTTGTGCCTTTTGAGACAGTCAATGGGCCCATAGTTTTCTAAAGTGTGATAACCAGCTGTTTTCAAAGGGAAGCATGATAACAATGTTATTATTTCCACACTTCAGTTTTAATTTGATGACTTCTTTTAGAGAACATACTTTGTTTCTAGACAAATGGTAGTCTTTTCCTTTATACAATCTTTTCCTGGATAAATGATAAATTGGTAGAAACTCTTTATCTCAGAATGAAGTTATGTAAAAGCAAAATAAAATAGCTGCAAATTTTAGGCAACCAGGAGTATAAAATGAGGACTTCATGTAATAATAAAACTGTATTATTAAGAATAAACTGTATAATTAAGTTATCTTGTCTGAAGGGAGTTGAGATTGAGTCAGGCTGGCCTGAGAGATATGAAAACATCTCCCTGAAGGACTTTATATTTGTTTTTCTTTTTTCCCATTATCATCTTATCTTTATCTTAAAGCCTTGGCATTTCTGTTAGAACAAACACACCACGAAATTCTTTTTCTTGTAATACCACTTGGAAAGATAGCAGTGGTATGTCAGATTCAGACAAATTTGTATGCCCCAAGACATTTTACCACCGATACTCAGGATAGGCCGTGAAAGGACCCCATGTAAACCCAAATCTAGAGATCTGGCTCAGAAAAATAGCCACTATTTTCCCCAGAAATGCTAACTGCCTTTGGACCTTTGGCTCAAAGCACCACCTGCCCAGTGCTACCCAGGTAGACAAGCAGGCACAGAGGCCAGCAAACCGTAAGCTGGTGACTGTGGGCAGACCCTTCTCAGCCTCCTTAATCTTAAGAACAAAAAGCTCATCTGGAAAGCAAGGAATATCGATTTGGCACCATCTGGTCACTGAAAGAACTGCATCCCTCAGGCAAGCAGGGACTCTGATCGACCCTAAAAGGTACTGTCCTCTAACTCCCAAGTACCTGTGGTGACCACCTCCTTCCAAAGAACGAAGGAAGGTTCAGTTCAGAGGACGTTAAGGTTCCTTTGGCTCACACAGCAGAGAGGAAATTGACCCTTTTTACCAAGCAGGCCTGGGACCCAGAGATACTCATGGAAATCGGTATGTATTTCTGAGTCAAAAACTTCCATCCATGTGAGGGAAGATTTGAGTCAACCTCAGCTATCTTTCTTCTGTAGAACTGTCTGCCTCATATTTTGTGGATGCCTACTTTGGAAAGGTGAACCTTGGGCAAGACACTAAGCTCTCTAAGCCTCAATTTTCTCACAGATACAATGGGGATAGCGATATTTACCTCAGAGGGTCATTGTGAGACAATACATGGCAAGCACTGAGTCTAGTGTATAGAACTAATATATAGAATGCATTAAGTGAGCAGAAACTGTAGTTGTTGAGTGCTTCTACACAGACAGAAATGGAAGAATAGCAGGTTCATGAGAGGAGAAAGAAGAAACAAATACACAGTGCATGTCAACAGGATAACACATAGAGGATTTCTAAAAGCCACCTCCAAGACAAATTCAGGTCCCAGGAGGAAGAGACTGTACAACCCTGAGTTCCAAGAAGGACAAACAGATACATCAAAGGCGATGCATGATTTGGAGGCATGAAACTAAGCAGTGCCTTCACAATCCTACACATCCAGAGAAACACAAATGCAGTGTCATCTGTAGACACGGTTCTCCTGTTAACTTCATACAAGATCAGCCCTCCATCTGCAGGTGTCATAGCTTCCTCAACAATTAGTTCCCAAGTCAAATAAAATACCCAACCAAAAAATTGTAGATCTTTCATCATTTACAGAAATTTTTAATTGTAAATTTAGGATTCCACCATTTCTTTAAAGCAAAGTCACTAGTAGCTGAGGGTGGTGGCACATGTGGGTGGTACCAGATACTCAGGAAGTGGAGGTGGGAGGATCACTTGAGCAGCCCAGAAGTATGAGGCTGCAGTGAGCTATGATCGCACCACTCCATTCTGGCCTGGGTGACAGACTGAGACCCCATGTCTTAAAAAAAAAAAGCAAAAAGCAAAGCCACTACAATATATTAGTGTAAGGAGGGCATACCTGCTTCCTTACAGATGATATCACACATGTTCTTAATTTTTTTTTTTTTAGATAGAACCTTGCCCTGTCACCCAGGTTGGAGTGAAGTGGCACAACCTCAGCTCACTGTAACCTCTGCCTCCTGGGTTCAAGTGATTTTCCTGCCTCAGCCTCCCCAGTAGCTCAGACTACAGGCACTCACCAGCATGCCTGGCTGATTTTTGTATTTTTAGTAAAGATGCGGTTTCATCGTGTTGGCCAGGCTGGTCTCGAGCTCCTGAGCTCAAGTGATCTGCCTGCCTCGGCCTCCCAAAGTGCTGGGATTACAGACATGAGCCACTGAGTCCTACCAATATCACACATGTTCTGAGATGAAAACCAGAATGGCTTTCTTGTCTGGCTTCCTGACTGCTCCTTAGCTTTGAGTTCTTCTAGTTTCTTCTCACAGAGACTCATGAAGTAATCATCTGGTTCAATCCCTGCATTCTTCAAATTTTCCAGGAATTTTTCCTGTCTGTTCACTGATCTGGCTTCCTCAATCTTTCTTGTGCTCAGGTACAGTGAACTCCTAGAAATCCAGGTGCTTACAAGTGTCCACAGAGCAGATATTTCTGACATCACTAGTTCTATCTAAACAAGGAAAAAACATCAGTTCTGACAACTTCTCTAGGTCCCAGAGGCTCACTTGGAATCCAGTTAACTAGAACTGGAAGCCAATGGCTCCACTGGGTATCACAAAGGCCCCTAGTGGCATTAGTTTCGTAGAAACTGGGCTTCTATAGGCCAGGATCACCTCATAAAGTTGTGAGGGGACTGCCACCTTGTCCTCACCGATCACCTGGTACCTCTTTTCTTTCCATCACTTCTAGTCTGAGGTAAGGTCAAGGGCCCAGATACTACCCAAATATCTTCAAACCTCTCTGTCAGTTCTCAAAAGAACATTTCTATTCTGTTTCAACATCCAGAATTATTATGAAATCCCAAGGCACAATAGTAGAAAGGTGAAAGGTAAAAGGTTTCAGCCTTTACTTGAACATTTGTTATTTCCAGCTGGAGCAGTGTGTCCTCATGACTACCTGCTTCCAACATGGTCCTCGCTGAAGGCACTGAAGTTTGGAGGGATATTGGGACCAGGCTTAAATGTACAATGTTTTCTGTCTGCATCACCTTGTCTCTGTTCCAGTTAAAGGGAATCCAAATTGTCCCCACAGCCTTTTCTGCAGATTCATCCAGTCCCTTCACTGCCACCACTGCCTCAGCACCCTGACTCCAGAGGAACTGCAGGGCTGTGAGCCCACCTCCCATGGTACCCACTATAGCCCTGACCATGCAGCCACTCAAAAAATACCAGGCGCCTCTGAGGTGGGAAGTAATACCCTTGGCAGTTATCTGACCCAAAGTACCACATATTTGCTTTATTTATTTATTTATTTTTGAGACAGAGTCTCGCTCTGTCGCCCAGGCTGGAGTGCAATGGCACGATCTCGGCTCACTGCAACCTCTACCTCCCAGGTTCAAGCAATTCTCCTGCCTCAGCCTCCTGAGTAGCTGGGATTACAGGCGCCAGCCACCATGCCTGGATAATTTTTGTATTTTTAGTAGAGACAGGGTTTCACCATGTTGGCCAGGCTGGTTTCTAACTCCTGACCTCAGGTGATCTGCCCGCTTAGCCTCCCAAAGTGCTGGGATTACAGGTGTGAGTCACCATGTCCAGCCACATGTTTGCTTTAAATGGAATGTCTGGGGACTGTTAAACATGTGCCTAGGCATATTTCCACATTCAAATGGGTTCCAAGAGTCCTGTGGAAAGGAACTGAACTCTCTTCATGATTGGACACATTAGATGAGCAGGTGCGGGAATGGGTGGAGGGAGGGACATGACCAGAGCCAGATAAGGAAAGTGAAAACCCTTAGGGGAATCTTCCTGAGTGCAGAAGTCTGGAGAGTGGGCCAGACTGCACCAATCTGAGTGTTGGGAATGGTGATTCTGAGTAAAGAGTGAGGCTATTCTGGAACTACCTAGAGTAACTGTGGTAGAGATGAAAGAACTGAATAAACAGACCAAGAGACCCATTTGGAGTCCTCTTCTCTAAAAACCTGGGAGTTAGAAGTGGGTTATCGACAACACCTGTAATGTCAATAATTCTGAGCTCCCATTGCATCTTCCTCAATTATTGATGAGAATCCCTTGGGTGAACTCCAAGTATCCTATAGAATCCACTAGTTAGTGGGTCTTAAATAAGCTCTCTTTCCAATCTCTTTCTAAACTTCAATAAAATCTCGATTTCAGAATATAATCATTAAAAATAAAATCAAATATTTGAAGAGGCCAGGAAACCAGAAGTGTAAAATAAGGAGTCTGTGTGACTTCAGGTGCTCTGATAAGGAAGTACTAGGCAAGTAGTATTAGAGATGCAAGCGGTAGATTGGGAGAAATGCCCAGGAGGGACAAGGGGAGCAGGTTGGGCAGGAAGGGCCTTCAGATTGTGGAGCTGATCTGACACCTGTGAAAGGCGAGGGGGGAAAGAAGAAAGCTTGACGAGAAAGGGACTCCTTTCTAGTCTAAGAAAGTTTCACCAGACCAGTGGGAAACCCTCAAGCCAAAGCCGTCCATTACAGGAGCACCCTGAACCAGCACTCACAACCATACCCAGTCCTTCAAAGGAAAGCAGCCTGGGGAGCATGGTGTTGTTGCAACCTGGAAGTGGATTGGGGAGCAGCAGCTGAGGCTCCCTGCCAACTATCTTCCCTGCATTAGGAAATCCAAGTGGTGCATTTTCATCCCCGCTCCATAGAGTTCATTCAATAATGTACTATAATCTGTAATAAGGATATCCCAGCCACATGGAGTGGAGGTTCAGCAGATCTCCGACATGCTAAATGACATTTCCCTTTCTGGTGCCTCTCCAGAACTTTGGAGCAAGGAGAGTATTAAATGTAATCCAATCTGCTGCCTGCAGCTCTGTAGTCACTCTGCTTCATGGCCCACTAACCTTGGCCCTGTTGATCTCTGCCTTCTGCAAAAATTACCTTTTCAGGTCGGGCACAGCAGCTCACGCCCAGCACTTTGGGAGGCCGAGGCAGGTGGATCACTTGAGGTCAGGAGTTCAAGACCAGCCTGACCAACATGGCAAAACCCCATCTCTACTAAAAATACAAAAAATTAGCCGGGTGTGGTGGTGCATTCCTGTAATCCCAGCCACTTTGGAGGCTGAAGCAGGAGAATCACTTGAACTCCAGAGGCAGAGGTTGCAGTGAGCTGAGATTGTGCCACTGCACTCCAGCCTGGGCAACTTTCAAGAGTGAAATTCTATCTTGAAAAAAAAAAAATTACCTTTTCATCCCTTCAAGCCTGTTCTCAGTGCTGGCCACCTGCCATGGCCTAGCACCTCCTGGAAGTCCAGGATCAGCTGCCCAGGAAGCAGCTCCCCAACAAAGTATGAGCTGTGTCTGCCTCTGCTCACCTCTGGATTTCAGGTGCCTGCTTGCCCTTTTAGGGGTAATTGCTGTCTCCTTATAACAGGTAACCACTGTTTTCAGTGTCTTAGTGTCCTTCCAGTATATAAATGGCATACAATTGATATTCACCTGTTTTCTTTCTTTTTCTAGACAAATAATAATGACAACTCATACTGTTCTGCACCTTTTTTCATCTAACTACAAATCTTGGGAATCTTTCTACCATTTCATAAAGTGCCTTGTTTTTTATGGTTGAATAGTACTGTTTGTATAGATGTGCTATGATGCTTTATTCAAGCAGGCCCCTCTTGATGGACTCCTACAAATTAAAAGGTGTTACAAATCTGTGACTATCACAAACAATGCTATAATGAACTAACTTGTACTTTTCTTTTCTTTCTTTCTTTCTTTCTTTTTTTTTGAGACAGTCTCACTCTGTTACTTAGGTTGGAATGCAGTTGCAGTGGTACAATCTTAGCTCACTGCAGCCTCTGCCTCCCAGGTTCAAGCAATTCTCCTGCCTCAGCCTCTCAAGTAGCTGGGATTATGGGCACATGCCATCATGCCCAGCTAATTTTTGTATTTTTAGTAGAGCTGGGGTTTCACCATGTTGGCCAGGCTGATCTTGAACTCCTGACCTCAGGTGATCCACCTGCCTTGTTCTCTCAAAGTGCCGGGATTGCAGGTGTGAGCCACTGTGCCGTCTTTTTTCTTTTCTTTTTTTCTTTTGAGACAAGGTCTCACTCTGTGGAGTACAGTGGCACAGTCATGGCTGACTGCAGCCTCAACCTCCCTAGCTCAAGTGATCCTCCCACCTCAATCTCCTAAGTAACTGGGGCCACAGGCGTGCACCATTTTGCCTGGCTAATAGAATATATATATATATTTTGTAGAGACTATGTTGCCCAGGCTGGTCCTGAACTCCTGGGCTTGAGCAATCCTCTAGCCTCAGCCTTCCAAAGTACTGGGATTACAGAGATGAGCCAGCATACCCAGACTGTATATCATTTTCTTTTCTTTTTTTTTTTTTGAGACAGAGTCTCGCTGTTGCCCAGGCTGGAGTGCAGCGGCGCGATCTCGGTTCACTGCAGGCTCCGCCCCCTGGGGTTCACGCCATTCTCCTGCCTCAGCCTCCCGAGTAGCTGAGACTACAGGCGCCTGCCACCACGCCCGGCTAATTTTTTGTATTTTTAGTAGAGACGGGGTTTCACTGTGTTAGCCAGGATGGTCTTGATCTCCTGACCTCGTGATCCGCCTGCCTCGGCCTCCCAAAGTGCTGGGATTACAGGCGTGAGCCACCACGCCCGGCCGCCTGTATGTCATTTTCAACATGTGTGAATTGCTAAAGATAATCAAAGGCAGACATTAAAGTAATGAAAACAGATTTTATTCAGTAACTACTGACAGTAGCTGAAAGAGGTGAGCTACATTCCGATTTATCCAGAGCTAACTGAGCAATTTAATCAAAGAATAACGGAGAAGGGAAGGGGAATAAACGGGGGCTCAAATACAGTCAGGAAAGTGAAAAATTACAAAAAGTGGGTAAGAAGTTGGGTCAACCTGTTGCAGTGGCTCACACCTGTAATCCCAGAACTTTGGGAAGCCAAGGCAGATGGATCACTTGAGCTCAGGAATTTGAGACCAGCCTGGCCAACATGGTGAAACTCCACCTACAAAAACTACAAAAATTAGCTGGGCCTGGTGGTGCACACCTGTAGTCCCAGTTACTTGGGAGGCTGAGGCAGGAGGATCACTCGAGCCAGATTATTTGAGGAGGTCGAGGCTGCAGTGAGCTGTGATCACGTCACTGCACCTCAAATCTGGGCAATAGAGTGAAACTCCAGAAAAAAAAAACAAGATGGGTGAGTGTAAATGTGATTAGGCCAGCTATGTCTACTAGCTGGCTTTTTTTTTCTTTTTTTTTTTGAGACAGAGTATCTCTTTGTCACCCAGGCTGGAGTGTAGTGGCATGATCTTGGCTCACTGCAACCCCTGCCTCCCAGGTTTAAGCAATTCTCCTGCCTCAGCCTCCCAAGTAACTGGGACTACAGGCATACAACACCACACCTGGCTGATTTTTATATTTTTAGTAGACACGGGGTTTCATCATGTTGGCCAGGCTGGTCTCGAACTCCTGGCCTCAAGTAATCCTCTTACCTCAGTCTCCCAAAATGCTGGGATCACAGGCATGAGCCACCATGCCTGGCCTACTAGCTGGCAATTATTGAAGTTAGGGCTCTCCTGCAGACTGAGGAAATGTATCCTTCCTGGTGGTTACATTTCAAAGGAATGGCTTTCAGGTTCCTGAGAATGACATGCCTGGTTTATATGAGATATGTATATATACCGTCGGTATCCATGGGGGATTGATTCCAGGACCCCCAAAGATACTAAAATTCCCAGATCACAAATCCTTGATATAAAATAGTGTAGTATTTGCATATAACTTACATGTATCCTCTCGTATACTTTAAATAATCTTTGATTACTTATAATATCTAATATAATAAAAGCTATATAAATAATTGTTATTCTGTATTGTTTAGGGAATGCTGACAAGAAAAAAGTCTGTACATGTTCTGTACAATGCAATTTTTTTCCAAGTATTTTTGATCTACAGTTGATTGAATCCAACAGACACAAAGCAATGGCTCTATAACCCAAAGGGATGGAGAAAGGATTTACAAATGTAAGCTTCTTTCAACTAAATTCTCTAAGAAAGAAGGAGTCAGGGCCTATTGTCAGGTGTTGGCTAGAACAAACTGAGCTTGAGCTTTCACAGACAGGAACTCAAAGGGAGTGAGGTTGTCCCAGGGATGCAGCTTTAGGCAGCCAGAAGCCACGCTGGAGTTGGCCAGGTCTCTCAGAGCTCATGTTCTGCCAAGAGTTATTTTGTAGTTCTCAGAATGTAGCCACAAGATAAATATCATAAGTTCAGTCACTGGGTCAAATTGCCCTCCTTAGAGAGGACATCAATTTATGCTCCTACCCAGAATGTATAAAAATGCCTGTTTCTGCGGGGTGTGGTGGCTCACGCCTGAAATCCCAGCATTCTGGGAAGCCAAGGCAGGAGAATCACCTGAGATTAGGAGTTTAAGACCAGCCTGGCCAACATGGTGAAACCCCATCTCTACTAAAAATACAAAAATTAGCTGGGCATGGTGGCATACGCCTGTAATCCCAGCTACTTGGGAGGCTGAGTCAGGAGAATTGCTTGAACCTAGGAGGCGGGGGTTGCAGTGAGTGAAATCACATCACTGCACTCCAGCCTGGGCGACAGAGCGAGACTCCATCTCAAAAAACAAACAAACAAACAAACAAACAAACCAACAAAACCTGTTTCCTCAC
The DNA here is from genome assembly GCF_006542625.1 of Nomascus leucogenys. NCBI lineage: Eukaryota > Metazoa > Chordata > Mammalia > Primates > Hylobatidae > Nomascus > Nomascus leucogenys. The sequence goes on along the minus strand of NC_044384.1, from coordinate 58,755,251 downwards.
TTTTCCTCATTCGCAGCTAACGCCAAGTGTTTTCACTTTTTATCATGATTAATACAACAGATAAAATACATTTCATTGTAGTTTCAATTTCACTTATATTATTGTCATTGAGATCTTTTCATATAATTAAGTTTATTTATATTTTATTTTCTTTTTTTTTTTTTTTTGAGACAGAGTCTCGCTCTGTCGCCCAGGCTGGAGTGCAGTGGTGGCATGATCTCGGCTCACTGCAACCTCCACCTCCTGGGTTCTAAGGGATTCTCCTGACTCAGGCTTCTGAGCAGCTGGGATTACAGGCACGTGCCACCATGCCAGGCTAATTTTGTATTTTTAGTAGAGACAGGGTTTCACCAGGTTGGTCAGGCTGGTCTCGAACTCTTGACCTCGGGTAATCTGCCCACCTCGGCCTCCCAAAGTGTTGGGATTACGAGTGTGAACCACCACACCCTGCCCCACTGTAGCTTTAAACAAAGTCTTGAAATAAGGTAGTGTACATCTTCCAGCTTTGCTTTGATTTTTCAAGATTGTTTTGGCTCTTGTTGGTCTTTTGCATTTCCATTAAATTTTTAGAGTCAATGTGTCAATTTCTAAAAAAAAAGTTCTATTTGAATTTTGGTTGGAATTGCGTTGAATCTACAGATCGCTTTTGGAAGACTATTAATCTTAACAATATTGTGTCTTCTAATCCATGATTGTGATATAGCTCTCCATTCACTCATGTTTTATTTAATATCTCTTTCAATGTTTTATATTTTTTTAGTGTAGAGATCTTGCATAATTTTTATACATTTACATTTAAGTGATTTACATTTTTTATGTGATTGTAAATGGCATTTTAAATGTTAATTTTTAATTATTTACCAGTTAGCAGAAATATAATTGAATTTTGTGTCTTGACCTTGTACTTTTGACCTTGTACTGATTCACTTAATACACCTAGCGCTCTTTGGGCATTCGTTCTGATGTTTCTGTAGAAACAGTCATGTCACCTGTGGATAAAGACAACTTTACTTCTTTTCTACTCTTTAATTTCATTGTGTTCAAGGAACATAGTAAAATTTCAATATTTTGGAAATTTTGTGAGATGTGTTTTGTGTCTTAACACATGATTCATGTTGATGAATGTTCCAGATACACTTTAAAGATGTTTTTCCATTTTTTTCTGGCATCCACTGTTTCTCAGGAAAAAATTATCCATCACTTATGTCACTGTTTTTCTTTATGTAATGTCATTCTCCAGCTGCTTTCAATATAATCTCTTTACTTCAGTTTTTGGTAGTTGCGCTATGATGTGTCCAGTTATGATTTTCTTGTACTTATCTTGCTGGCATTTGTTGAGCTTCTTGATATGTAAGTAGATTATTTTCACCAAATTTGGGGAAATTTCAATTATTTTTTTCTTCAGCTCTTTTTTTTGTTCCATTCTCTTTCCCTTCTCATTCTGGGACTGAAATTATACTTATGTTAGACAATGATATGGTCAGGCTTTGTGTCCCCACCCAAATCTCATTCTGAATTATAATCCCCATAATCCCCACATGTCAAGGGAGAGACCAGGTAGAAGTAATTGGATCATGGGGGCAGTTTCCTCCATGCTGTTCTTCTCATACTGAGTTCTCACAAGTCTGATGGTTTTATAAGTGTTTGGCAGTTCATCCTACATCATTCTCTCTCCTGCTGCCTTGTGAAGAAGGTCCCTGCCTCCCCTTCACCTTCCACCATGATTGGGAGTTTCCTGAGGCCCCCCTAGCCATGAAGAACTGTGAGTCAATTACACCTCTTTCCTTTATACACTACCCAGTTTCGGGAAGTTCTGTAGAGCAGTGTGAAAATAGACTAATACAGATCATTTAAAATATCCCACACATCACTGAGGCTGTGCTCATTGTTGTTCATCTTTCCTTCCCTTCATTTTCTTTTTTTTTTTTTTTGAGACAGAGTCTCGCTCTGTCGCCCAGGCTGGAGTGCAGTGGCGCAATCTCGGCTCACTGCAAGCTCTGCCTCCCGGGTTCACGCCATTCCCCTGCCTCAGCCTCTCCGAGTAGCTGGGACTACAGGCGCCCGCCACCACGCCCGGCTAATTTTTTGTATTTTTAGTAGAGACGGGGTTTCATCGTAGTCTCGATCTCCTGACCTCGTGATCCGCCCGCCTCGGCCTCCCAAAATGCTGGGATTACAAGCGTGAGCCACCGCGCCCGGCCTTTCCCTTCATTTTCAAAATGCATAATTTCTAATGGTCCTTCTCCAAGTTCATGGACTATAGTGGTCATGAGAATGACCAAGCCTGTAGCTACCGGAAGCATAATTGACTGAGGGTCCGAGCTGCCACACTCTGAAATTCATCACTATGTTTGTGCTGAGGACACACTTCCCACAGGCTGCACCCACTCAAACACTGAGTATGGCAAATGTTTAAGGACCCTTCTAATGGCTGCCTTTGGCTCAAGTACTCCCCAGTGGCCTTGCTGAATTTTCCCTGGATTTCAAGACAGCCTAGGAAGCTTCCACCTAACCTTCCTTCCCTCTCCCCTTCACTCCAGGACAGACTTGGAGGTTCTCACAGCCTTCCCCAGTTCCCTTCCCCCACATTTTCTATAACAATAATTTCCCTGAATAAAAGCCTTTCATGTTTAATCCAGTCTTAGTGTTTGCTCTGAAGGGACACCTGAATAAAATAAGTTAAATCATGGGTGGATTGACAAAACACGCAGTGAGGTGAGGCTCTGGGGTTGACTCACCCACTACCTGGCAGGCACACAGGATGCTATTCTATTGGCAAGTGGAGCAAAGAGAGCCCCTGGAAAAAGACAGCAACTCTATTGTGGAATATTTCACTGGTGGTGAACCGAGAAACTGTATCAGTGGAGAGCAGTATTGTAAAAAGTAAGTTAAGAGACTTTTGAGGCCAGGCACAGCGAGTCACGCCTGTAATCCCAGCACTTTAGGAGGCCAAGGCAGGTGGATCGCTTAAGGCCATGAGTTCAAGACCAGGTTGGCCAATATGGTGAAACCCCATCTCTACTAAAAATACGAAAATTAGCCAGGCATGGTGGCACACACCTGCAATCCCAGCTACTCGGGAGGCTGAGGCAGAAGAATCACTTGAACCTGAAAAGTGGAGCTTTCAGTGAGCTGAGATAGGGCCACTTCACTCCAGCTTGGGCGACAGAGTGAGTGAGACTCCATCTCAAACAGACAAAAAAACAGAGACTTTTGAAAAATATGGGGAAACAATACCTACAAAGTCAGTGGAGTTGGCTGGTTATTGCTAAATTGCATTGATGTTCTGCAGAAGGATAATGAGGGATTGAAGACTATTAGCAAAAATTTAGGGACAAACCACAGATCTTCAGTGAGAGCTTACAAAGAAGCCCTTATTTCTACAGGGGAATGATAGGTCTAGCTGAGTGGCAGGCTAAAGACCTAATTGTTAGAGTTGTAGAGCTCCAAAGACATTTGAATGCTCAACCAATGCAGGATTGTTATGTGAAGGACAGAGGACTGGTGGACAAATCTGTGATCCAGTCAGATGGAATGAAGAGGAGGGATAGGATGAGTTCCAACTGTGGCCCCTGAGAGCAACTATGGTAACAGCGGCTATTGTCTATCACACTAACTTCTCTCTTCTGAGTTTCCTCTCAGGAAGAAAGTCTGGCAGGAGCTATAAAGGAGTTGCTCCTCACACTTATGTAGAAACATGACTTTGTGGAACAGAAGTGGTCAATGGCAGCAGCCACAAGAATATACCTCTCAGATCTCCAGTTTCAGGGACTATAATTGCTCACAGGCCATAGCTACTGTGCTCTGAAATCTATTGCTGCATTTGCATCTGGAGTATGCTTGACATGAATGACGGTGGCAGGGAGCTAAGGGAAGCCTGCTCCTGGGAGACACTGGAGTCCTCTGCTGGCTGGCTTTGACTCAAGGACTCCCTGTTGTCTTTCCAAACCTCTCTTCTTCACTTGGGGTCAGACTTGCATTACAATTTGATGGTTGTCCCAATCTTCTCCAGCTCTCTCTCCATTTTCTCTCACAAGTGTTTCCACTAATAAAATCCTTGCAGTTTTGATATGAAAAAATGCTCAACATCACTAATAATCAGGGAAAGGCAAATTAAAACCACAATGAGACACCACCTTCTCCTGCAAGAATGGCCATAATTAAAAATAAAAAAATAATAAATGTTGGCATGGATGTGGTGAAAAGGGAACACTTTTACACTGCTGGTGGGAATATAAACTAGCACAACCATCATGGAAAACAGTATGGAGATTCCTTAAAGAACTAAAAGTAGATCTACCATTTGATCCAGGCCAGGCGCTGTGGCTCACACCTGTAATCCCAGCACTTTGGGAGGCTGAGGCAGGTAAATCACTTGAGATCAGGAGTCCGAGACCAGCCTGGCCAACATGGCGAAACCCCGTCTCTACTAAAAATACAAAAATTAGCCAGGTGTGGTTGTGGGCGCCTGTAGTTTCAGCTACCTGAGAGGCTGAGGTAGGAGAATTGCTGGAACCCAGAGGGCAGAGGTTGCAGTGAGCCGAGATCATGCCACTGCACTTCAGCCTGGATGACAGAGTGAGACTCTGTCGCAAAAAAAAAAAAAAAAAAAAAAAAGAATTACCATTTGATCCAGCAATCCCACTACTGGGTACATACCCAGAGGAAAAGAAGTCATTATATGAAAAAGACATTTGCAGATGCATGTTTATAGCAGCACAATTTGCAATTGCAAAAATATGGAACCAGCCTAAGTGTCCATCAACCAACAAGTGGATAAAATATGGTATATATACACTGTGAAGTACTACTCAGCCATAAAAAGGAATAAAATAATGACATTTGCAGCAACCTGGATGGAGTTGGAGACCATTATTTGGAGACCATTATTCTAAGTGAAGTAACTCAGGAATGGAAAAACAAATATTGTATGTTCTCACTTATAAATAGGAGCTAAACTATGAGGACACGAATAAGAATTATATAATGGACTTTGGAGGCTTGGTAGGAAGGGAGGGAGGGGGTGAGGAATAAAAGACTGTACATTGGTACAGTGTATTTGCTTGGGTGACAGGTGCACCAAAATCTCAGAAATTACCACTATAGAACTTATCCATGTAACAAGAAAACCACCTGTTTCCCAAAAACTATTGCAATAAAAAGAAATCCTTGCATGTTTGATTCCTTCTTGGTGTCTACTTCTCAGAAAACTCAGATTAACACACTAACCCTTTCTTCTGCTATCCCCAATCACTATTAAGCCCAGCCAGTAAACGTTTTTATTTCAGAAATTGTACTTTTCAGTTATTGAATATGTGTTTGGCTCTTTTTTTATAGTTTCCATTTCTCTGTTGACATTTCCTATATATTATTCAATAATTATTGTGGTACTTTTCATCAGTACTCTAGGGGAGGAAAAACAGCCCAATTTCTTATCTAGACAAGCAAACTTTTTATCTAAAATACAACTGGAAAAGAGCAAAGATGTCAAATGTCCTTGACTTTAAGAACTTCCAGATTTAAATTTGTTCTTTAATTCTAAGGAAATGCTATTAAATATAATAGTCACATCTCATCTTAATTAACTAGGAATTTGTGGCACAATGTTTTAGAAAGGATACCATCTTTTCTGGGATAAAAATTTGTCAAGTTATTGTACTAAAATTATATAAGATGTCAGTTAACATTGGGGAAGCTGGATGAAGGATATGAGCACTCTCTGAACTATTTTGCAACTTTAGCTCCTATCCTTTGCTGAAAGGGTCCTGATTAATATAGTTCATAAATAGAAAATGTATTCATTGAATATTTGTATAGATAGACCTCAACAGGGAACTTCTGAAACACTGATCCTCATCAGTGAATTATAATTTGAGATTAAAGAAATTATCTCCTTTCTTTCTAATATATTCTGAACATATCCAAATTCAAATCATTCTTTTAAACTAAGCATTAGTAATGTCTTTTCTATCCATGCTCTTATTTTATACTATATATATTTCCTGGGTGATCTTGTTCACATTGTTTCAGCAACCACCTCTGTGCTGATGAAAGTAAATTTATATCTTCCACTTAACCCTCTCCTCAAAGCTTCAAGAACCTGATATTCAATTGCCTGTTAGCATCAACACATCACCATTTCTCATGCAGCTCAAGGTTAACTTGTTAACATGAAATTAGTCATCTTTCCCACTAACTTTACTCTTTTAAATAGAATTTTAAAATGTTAATTGATAAAAATATAATCTATCTGAACTCTAAAAGATGACATCCAGCCATCAAACCTAATTATTTATTTTTCTTCCAATTATTTGAGCCATCCTTTTTTCCTGCTTACTACTACCATCATCTACTATAATTACATCATAATTTCAGTCTCAATTCCCACCCCAATACATCCCCCACATGCTGCCAGGGTTGTATCTGAATTGCAAGGCTGTTTCTCTGTTTTCTATCTTTATCTTTTTTTTTTAGAGACAGGGTCTTGCTCTGTCACCCAAGCTGAAGTGCAGTGACATGACCATAGTTTACTGCAGCCTCAAGCTTCTGGGCTCAAGCCATCCTCCTGCCTCAGCCTCCCGAGTAGCTAGTACTACAGGGGTGGGCCACCATGAAAGGCTGTCTCCTGAGTGGCTTCCCATTGCATAGAAAATACAAACTCTCTTTGATCTCAGCTTTGCTCCCATTTCTAGCCTTCCTTCCAGGCACTCACTTTACCCTGCTTTATCTCAAGCAGTTAAACTTGCCCACAATATCATGTTGTTCTTTGATTTCCCACCTTGACTCATGTCTTAGACATCAGTGCTCTTGCTGCCCTTGTCACCTGTGACTATTCCTCCTTCATCAGCTCAGGAGGTAGCTATTTCATGATGCAACTCCTTGATTTCTAAATTCAGATCTGGTGCCCCTCTCTGAGCTCTCAGGAATCATGTCCCTATTTTCAATTGCTGTGGCTATCACAGTGGTCTTTTTCCTTTGTCTCCCTCTCATTTGTTTGTCTGCTGTAATTGAGAAAATAGTAGTCCAAGTTACAGATACTCCTAATGAACACTAGATGGCACTCTTATCTTTTGTTTGAGAAATGAGTTGCTATTAATTCTGCCTCTAAACTCAGCTTTTAAAATTGTCATTTTCCTGGTTAAATCTCAGAGTTAAAAAGAAAAGCATTTCTGTCCTGAAGTTGTTTGTTTGTTGTTTGTTTTAATGAAACCAAGTCTTTATATGTATGCAGGTTCAACAAGGAATGACTCAATCCCAAAACAAAAACTACTCCATTAAATAAATTGGCTTAGCCCTGACATCCCAGTTAGTACTGCTATTGAAACAAATATATTGATTTTCAAAAGCACGTAATTAATTGTGTTTTGGGGGGTAAAATAATGGCACTTGGAGAGAGGGCTGAAAAATTTGTCTTTTAAAGGTTTTTCTAATCTTCATAAAAGATAAACTAACCCTTTGCAATACAAATGAGTAGTAAATATTTTATGATCTATTATGATTATCTGTAGAGCTATCAAAGTGTTAAATAGTTTAAAAGAGGTCTGAAGATTACACCAAAACAATACTATATCAAGGAAAAAAATTTAGAACATGTTTTCAAAAGCAAAGTCTTGATAGTGCTTTATTTTAATTTTTAAAAATGTTTCTTATACACAGAAGACTCATACCATGTTACCTTTTATCTTCCTTCTCAAATCTAACACTCTCCCAGTTTACCAGCTCTGTAAATGGCTCCACTCCCATTCAATTATTCTAGCCTCAAACTTTGTGGTATTCCTAATTTTTCCCTTTCCTTCATAATCTATAACCAAATCATTAGCAAATAAATCTACTGGTTCTTCCTTCAAAATATATCTCTAGGTCGGGCGCAGTGGCTCACGCTTGTAATCCCAGCACTTTGGGAGGCAGAGGCAGGCAGATCACGAGGTCAGAAGTTCGAGACCAGCCTAGCCAACATGGTGAAACCCCATCTCTAATAAAAATACAAAAATTAGCTGGGCGTGGTGGTGGGTGCCTGTAATCTCAGCTACTCGGGAAGCTGAGGCAGGAAAATTGCTTGAACCCAGGAGGCGGAAGTTGCGGTGAGTGAAGATCACGCCACAGCACTCCAGCCTGGGCGACAGAGCGAGACTCTGTCTCAAAAAAAAAAAAAAAAAAAAAAAAAAAAAATATATATATATATATATATATATATATGTAATCTGTCCACTACTCTTATCTCCACTGGCACCACCCTGGTCCAAGCCACTGCCTCTCTCCTACCACACGAATTTTCTTAATGGTCTCTTTGCCCAAGCTGCCCAAGCCACTATAAGCCCTCAGCTCTGGGAAAGAGGCCAATTCCGTTCTAAATCTATTTTACATAGAACCCTTAAGGAACAACCTCAGGTAATAACACAAATTTGAACTAATCTAAGAAAGTTCAGGCCGGGCGCGGTGGCTCACGCTTGTAATCCCAGCACTTTGGGAGGCCGAGGCGGGCGGATCACGAGGTCAGGAGATCAAGACCACGGTGAAACCCCGTCTCTACTAAAAATACAAAAAAAATTAGCCAGGCGTGGTGGCGGGCGCCTGTAGTCCCAGCTACTCGGAGAGGCTGAGGCAGGAGAATGGCGTGAACCCGGGAGGCGGAGCTTGCAGTGAGCTGAGATTGCGCCACTGCACTCCAGCCTGGGCGACAGAGCGAGACTCTGTCTCAAAAAAAAAAAAAAAAAAGAAAGAAAGTTCATATAGTAAAAAGAACCATGAAACAGTTTAAGCAACGAATTGTAGAAACATTGTCTAGCCATCACAATCCTATGCTTCCAGAAAAGAGGATTCGATATTGCTTTCTATTACAGCAGATATTACCAACAATGTTCTTTTTCTATTGGATTCTAAATAATCAGAACTGCCCAAAAGGAGTTATTTATATTAGTGAAAGAACAGTGAATCTTGAAAGTATTTCTCCTGTGGCAATAATGCTTTTTGTTATATAGTGAATGCAGCTTCCTCAAATAATTGAAAATTTCATCTTGTTATTAAACAGTCTAGCCTCTTTGCAATTCATTTTATTGGAGAACATTTATTGGACAAGCCTACCCTTCCCGGGTGATTTACACGGATTAAGTTAGAAATGGAGCAACATCTTATTCCTTTCATTAAAGAGGGGTAATTTCTCCCATAAAATTTATTGGTATGGTATAGGGAAGGTCAATCTATTAAATTTTCTTGGAAATTTGTTTTTAGCTCCATTCAGCAGATCAATCTCCAGCCAGCCTGAGCCTAGACAATATGTTTCTTTTGTCATCTGGTCTAACAGAGAAACAGAGAATCACATTTTAAGGGATTGGAATGAAATGTTCCTATCGTCTGCTTCTTTTTTTTTTTTTTGTCTCTCAGAGTCTTCTGAATCCAGTTATTTTTCACCATATATTTTGATTCAATTTACTCCTCAATCCTCAGTTTATCACAGGGAAGGAACATTATAAACACATATAACTATCTGAAAATACTATTTAGGCACCCCTTTTAAGGCACAGAAGTTATTGCTTCTAAATTCAAGTTAATTTGTTTTCTAATATAGTTTGTGTAAAACTATTAAAAATTTTTTCATTTCTTATTCCAAAAATATTTTTTCCAAGATTGAACAGAAGAGATAGGGAACAACTGTCCAGATTATGGTAGCCAACATTATAAATAGGAGTCATGCCTTAGATATTGCTTCCTTAATATATTTTTAATAACATTGGTTACCATTTATTGAATATATTCTATGTGTCAGTGGCTGAGCTGAGCACTTTCTGTGCTTTCTCATTTAACTTATTTAGCCTTCACATCAACCCTATCAAGTAAGTGTTGCTCTCGTTTTACAGCTGAGGAAACTGAGGTCAGTGATGTTAAGAAACTACCCAAACCCACACAACCAGTATGTGACACTGCAGGGCTCAAGCTCCAGTTCTTTCTGGACTCAACCTATGTTTGTTTATTTGTTTTTAACCAAACTACAATTCCTTTGATGCTTGCTCTTCCCTGCAAATGTTCTCAAGTGGATACTCACAAGAATAACTTACAAGCTTCAAGTGTTTGGGAGATTTTGAATCCTTGATATCTTCTATCATGTTCAATGAACTAGTCTAAAACGCACTCAAACATGGAGACTCATCTGAGCCAAGTGGACAATTTTAGAAAGCACTTGCTGGATTGTCTTTAAAATTGCATCCTCAGACTTATAAAACATTTCTCAAAATTAACCGGAGAAATTAGTTATCGCTTTTAGTAATAATAAAAAAAAAAAGTCCAAACTACCATCTGTATGTAATATATATAAAAGTCCATACAATTATATATAGAGATTATCTATATCTATTATCTATGTTTTGTGGCCATGATGGTTGATATAAAAGCCACAATCTTGCATGGCATTTGATTTTGTTGTGAAGTAGATAAGAGTCTTGTAGATTTCTAAGAGCCTAAAAAACCCTCAAGTACTACTAGTCCTCTGCTCACACTACCAGGGAAAATGATGAAAGTTTAGGCTGATGGATGTGCCTTAGGAGCAGCACCTTGGGACACCAACATAGACTGAGTGCTAAAGGAGAGATGACTATAAGTGAAATAAGTGGAGCATCTGTTAAGACTCAGAGAGGTGCTGCACTGATTTATGATCAGGCTAGTCATAGACTGTAACTATTATTATTATTATTATTATTATTATTATTTTGAGACGGAGTTTCACTGTGTTGCCAGGCTGGAGTGCAGTGGCGCCATCTTGGCTCACTGCAACCTCCGCCTCCCGGGTTCAAGCAATTCTCCCGCCACAGCCTTCCGTGTAGTTGGGACTACAGGCGCGCGTCACCACGCCCGGCTAATTTTTTGTATTTTTTTTAGTAGAGACGGGGTTTCACTATGTTGGCCAGGATGGTCTCAATCTCTTGACCTCATGATCCGCCCACCTCAGCCTCCTAAAGTGCTGGGATTACAGGCGTGAGCCACTGCGCCCGGCCATCTTTTTTTTTTTTTAAAGAAACATAAACATAAATTTAACTAGCAATAGTTAATTCGTTATTTTATATATAAGACTTTCCTCGTAATTTCTGTTATTCTCTAGGCGGTTTTCTTTAATTATTTAAGAAATATTGGATATTAGATGAAAATATCACTGAAGACAGAAAATATTATCTATTTAAACTATGGCCAGAATATAGACATTCATAACTTATTTTTCATCCCTATTTTACCCCAGGGGAAAATGTTAAAATTAAATTTAGGTTTGATCACTAGATAAATCTTTTCTTCCTCACACTATATTTTGATCCTGAAATAAGTTGTGATATTCAGTTATAACAAAGAAAAAAATACTTGGAAATTATATGCCACACAAATTAAAGGAAAATTATTTTTGTTCTGATTATAAACTTAGAATTTTACATTGTACATTCTAAAGGCAAGATCTAAAGAACTTCTAATAAGTATTTGGCACTTGTATTGAGAGCAAATTAAAAACACCTAAAACATCAAAGAAAGAAAAAAACATAAAACAGAAGAAGTTAGAGAATCTTAGAGGGGAAAATGTATAGGCTTAAAAATAATAGCTGGAACATTTTTAAAGCTGTTACATGAGGATTTAGATTTTCCCTTCCTCCCTGACCAAGCATGGCAGTGCTATGAAGGGAAGTAACACCTATTTAAAGGATGTTAAGAAAGTAAAATTTTGTTTTGCTTCACACCAATAAGCTAACATTGTAGCATGAAGTTGGTCAGGTAACACGTTTCGTAATTACAGTGGCAGATGCTGGTCATTATAGAGTCCCAAGAAAGTTCCAGGCTCTGGGCTTAAAATCCTGGCTTTTCTTTGATATGGAGGGCTAGAGATTCCTCCACCCCTTCCCAACACCTTCACCTCACCACTCCTCTGCAAAAATTCAGGTTCAGCAAAAACTCATCAAACATCTTTCAATCTCATATTTCTTTATTTGTAGCCTATTTACCTTCTTTTATAATATTAGTTTTCTTAACACATTTTCTCTTTTAGCCTTCTGTTTTTCAATACTTTTAGCCAAAATCTAATGGTATAGTAGTTATAGAATACGTCTTTTGTTTTTTAAAAAATGACATTTTTCATGCATATTGTAATAGCTCTGTCATCACACCCTATTGAACTTTATATAGCTCAGTCTCAATCACCATTCTTAAACCTTATTTACACAGCACTTAGGTAATTGTTAAAAGTGTTTTTACTTCTTTTTCTTATATCTTTATATATTGCCTTCTCAATGTATGTGGTCTTTATTGATTAAAATCTGTTGTTGTCACTACTATTTTATTTGCAGTCTCAGCCCACATTTAAGTAATTTTCACAAATGGCAGCCAGCAAGCGATCTGAACAGGTAGACAAGATACACCAGAATAACACTTTTTTTTTTTTTTTTTTTGAGACGGAGTCTCGCGCTGTCACCCAGGCTGGAGTGCAGTGGCGCAATCTCGGCTCACTGCAAGCTCCGCCTCCCGGGTTCACGCCATTCTCCTGCCTCAGCCTCTCCGAGTAGCTGGGACTACAGGCGCCCGCCACCATGCCTGTCTAATTTTTTTGTATTTTTTAGTAGAGATGGGTTTCACTGTGGTCTCGATCTCCTGACCTCGTGATCCGCCCGCCTCGGCCTCCCAAAGTGCTGGGATTACAAGCGTGAGCCACCGCGTCCGGCCAACACTTTTTTTATTTTTTTTTCTTTGAGACGGAGTCTTGCTCTGTTGCCTAGACTGGAGTGCAATGGTGCTATCTCAGCTCACTGCAACCTCCGCCTCCCAGATTCAAGTGATTCTCCTGCCTCAGCCTCCCAAGTAGATGAGATTACAGGCACCCACCACCACGCCCAGCTAATTTTTGTATTTTTAGTAGAGACAGGGTTTCACCAGGTTGGTTGGGCTGGTCTCGAACTCCTGACCTCGGGTGATCCATCCACCTCAGCCTCCCAAAGTGCTGGGATTACAGGTGTGAGCCACCGCGCCCAGCCAATGCTTTTTTAAAAAAGAAAGAAACAAGGTAAACAAATCTAAGTACTTAAAACTACCTGAAGAGGCTTTGATTTGACCACTCCACACACATTCAGCAAATCAGCCGAACTGAATTTGAAAATGAATTGTCCTTTGAATCTGATCCCAGCCTCATAGCCCATTGTGCTGCATACCTGTCCAGAGCTCAGGTATTCTGGAAACAGCAGCAACATAGCAACCAAGGCTAAGGTGTTGATTGGCTGGTTTTTAGGGATCCATATGCTGCTAGGACATTCAGTGATCACTTACAAAGATAGGTATGGTTATCATGATCTCTCCTTTTCTAGAAATTAAAGATTGCTTATAATTTTTTTTTTATTATTTTGAAACGGATTCTGGCTCTGTCACCCAGGCTGAGTGCAGTGGTGCGATCTTGGCTCACTGCAACCTCCACTTCCCAGATTCAAGCTATTCTCCTGCCTCAGAGTAGCTGGGATAACAGGCATGTGCCACCACGCCCAGCTAATTTTTGTATTTTTAGTAGAGACGGGGTTTCACTGTGTTAGCCAGGCTGGTCTCACACCTCAGATGATCCGCCCGCCTCAGCCTCCCAAACTGCTGGAATTACAGGTGTGAGCCACCGTGCCCAGCCCAAAGATGGTTTATAAAATTCTTAAAGAATCACTTCATGATTTCTGAATGGACATATGTCCTCATGAGTGTATCCTAGAGTCATTCTTCCACTCATTCCACAGCTGTGTCCTGGGATACAGTCACACATGATAGAGATGTGAGGAAGACACAACAATCCCTGATTTTACAAAAGCAGTTGTGGCTGACCCTCACCCCCTGACATCCACAAGGGACCCCTCTAGCTCTTTGCTCAGGAATCTAGCCAGACCCATCTTGGTTTATGCTTGCAAATGTACTGTCAAGTTTTTTGTTTGTTTGTTTGTTTTGAGATGGAGTCTCACTCTGTCACCCAAGCTGGAGTGCAATGGTGTGATCTTGGCTCACTGTAAGCTCCGCTTCCTGGGTTCACGCCATTCTCCTGCCTCAGCCTCCCAAGTAGCTGGGACTACAGGCTTCCACCACCACGCCTAGCTAATTTTTTGTATTTTTAGTAGAGATGGGGTTTCACCGTGTTAGCCAGGATGGTCTCGATCTCCTGACCTTGTGATCCCACCTTGGCCTCCCAAAGTGCTGGGATTACAGGCATGAGCCACCACACCCAGCCTAACCCATTCAATTTGTTTCTGATCCTGCTTCCAAAGTATTAGATGGTTCATCCCTTCCTTCAAATAACTTACCTGAAGAATTAATATTAATAATAATGGGCCAGGGGCGGTGGCACTTTGGGAGGCCGAGGCGGATGGATCACGAGGTCAGGAGATCGAGACCATTCTGGCTAACACAGTAAAACCCTGTCTCTATCAAAAATACAAAAAATTAGCCAGGCGTGGTGGCACAAACCTGTAGACCTAGCTACTTCAGAGGCTGAAGCAGGAAAATCGCTTGAACCCCGGAGGCGGAGGTTGCAGTGAGCTGAGATCATGCCACTGCATTCCAGCCTGGGCGAAAGAGTGAGACTCCATCTCAAAATAAATAAATAAATAAATAAATAAATAAATAAATAAATAAAATAATATATATACGTTGCTAATTAGCACTTGGCTTTACTCCAGTTATTGTGCTAAATATTTCACATGCATGGTCTCATTTAATCCTTAAAACAACCTATATACAGTTGTTATTCTCATTTTACACATACAGAAAACTGAGGCTTGGAGAAAGTGCAAAATTTTGCCAAAGTTATACCTAGTAAATGGTGGGAAAATGGATTTGGAGTACTCTGACTTCAAAGTTCCAATTTTTCCCCTTCTTTTCCTATCCCCCCCATTCTCCTCTTTAGTTTAATTAATTTATTTATTATATTATTATTTGGAGACAAGGTTTTACTCCCATTGGCCAGGCTGGAGTGCAGTGGAAGGATGTCGGCTTACTACAACCTCCGCCTCCTGGGCTCAAGCGAATCCCTGGCCTCAGCCTCCCAAGTAGCTGGGACCACAGGTGCATGTCACCACACACAGCTACTTTTTTTTTTTTTTTTTTGAGACGGAGTTTCACTCTTGTTGCCCAAACTTGAGTGCAATAGTGTGATCTCTGCTCACTGCAACCTCTGCCTCCCGGGTTCAAGCCATTCTACTGCCTCAGCCTCCTGAGTAGCTGGGATTGCAGGCATGCACCACCACGCCCGGCTAATTTTGTATTTTTACTAGAGATAGGGTTTCTTCGTGTTGGTCAGGACAGTCTGGAACTCTCGACCTCAGGTGATCCGCCCACCTCGGCCTCCCAAGGTGCTGGGATTACAGGTGTGAGCCACTGCGCCCAGCCAACACACAGCTAATTTTTGTATGTTTTGTAGAGAGGAGATTCTCGCTATGTTGCCCAGGCTGGTCTCCGACTCCTGGGCTCAAACGATCTGCCCAAGTTGGCCTCCCAGTGTGCTGGGATTACAGGGGTGAGTCACTGCACCCAGCCTAAAGCTAAATTACTGTTTATTTTTATAACTATGGTCATTACGACCTATTACCAAACTTGTTTTCTATTTTGAATGCGCCAAAGGGTGAATGTCTTCATTCCTTTGATGCATTCAAAAGGATGAATTTAGAAGTTCATCAGTGTCTAACGGCACAGGAAACAAGGACAAAATGCTTGATTTAGTTAAGACGCTTAATACCACATGAATTAGTCCTTTTCAAATCTGTCAATCAATAACTGAGGAAGATTAATCTGGCAATATTACTATTATAAATTTTTGTTTTAGAGACAGTATCTTGCTCTCACTAAGTTGCTCAGGCTGGCCTGGAACAGTTGGCCTCAAGCATTCCTCCTGCATCAGGCTCCCAAAGTGCTGGGAATACAGCCATAAGCCCCAGTGCCAGCTGTCTGGCAATATTATTTTACTGTAGGTTATGATTGACCTGACTAACAATGCTTACAGAAGGAGAATAAAAAGATAACTCTCCACTTTTTTAGATGCCACATCGTGCCCGTACATGTTTTCACCATCGTGCTTCAAAATTAAATAGAATCCTCAAGAAAGTATATCTTATTTAAGTATTTGAAAGAGAGTCTGTAATATTCTAAATGGTATGTGAGATAGAAAATGTATGGCGGACATCCACTGTTTTTGTCTGCCCAGGATAATTTCCTCCTCTTCCAGGGACAATGCCCTGATTGCTATTCTTGGCCTGTGCCTACGGGAGACTGGCCCCGTGCCCCTAGTTCAAAGCTTGATCATGTGACCCAGGCCGAATTAGCCAGAAGTGCTGTAATTGGTTCAGGGGTGAGCATGTGCCCCTATCCAGGCCAATGAGAGTCAACCTTTGGTCTTTTTCCAGAACCACCGCGAACTGTATGTAGTCTTTCTCCTGGGTTTACTAAACTGTTCAGAATTAAGTTGAGTTGCTACTGACCACCTTTGCTGATACTTGGGAAGACTCTGCCTGATCTCATTTTCTCAGAGGAAAGCAGAGATGGAAAAACACTGCTTTAAAGGGCAAGTAAGAATCCGAATAAGGGTAAAGGTTAAGGGAGGGAATTCCAGGTAGGAAAGGCCAGAAAGCAAAACACTGAGGTGCAAATGTGCGTGGTGAGGGTAGGGGGTAATAAAGAGACAGTCAGGATGGAGTGGAGGTGTGGTGTTAGACGTCATTGAAGGTAAAGGTGCACAGGTGAATGGGACCGGGTCTTGGAGGCCTTGAATGTCAAGCAGAAAATTTGTAGCTTTGTGGGGGCAGGCATTAAGGAATCACTATATAAATTTGAGTGGGTGGTTAAATATTAAATAGGAACATTAATCTGACAGTGTTGTGAATGATAGGTAGAATGGGAATATGGAAGAAACTGAAGTCAGTGTGACTGGCTGTGTCATCACTGTAGTGACTGAAAGTAATTGATTTTGCTAATTTATTATTATTTCTTAATTTATTTAAAAATAGTTTGGCTCCCTGGACGTGGTGGCTTATGCCTGTAATCCCAGCACTTTGGGAGGCCGAGGCGTGTGGATAACTTGAGGTCAGGAGTTCGAGACCAGCCTGGCCAACATGGTGAAACCCCGTGTCTATGAAAAATACAGAAATTAACCCAGCATGGTGGTGGTGGTGGTGGGTGCCTGTAATCCCAGCTACCTGGGAGGCTGAGGCAGGAGAATCGCTTGAACCTGGGGAGGCAGAGGTTGCAGTGAGCCGAGATCACACCACTGCACTCCAACCTGGGCAACAGAGCAAGACTCTGTCTCAAAAAAAAAAAACAGTTCGACTCATAAGAATAATGAGAGGATGAAAAGTAAAACAGAGTTCTTTTTGAAGTCCCTAGTCAACAATATAGCAACCAACTGAAATGAAATATAATGTTAGAAAATAAGATTACATCAAGCATTTGTACCAAGATCAGAATGTTCTAAGGCTTATTAACCGATTGGCTTTTTTTTTTTTTAAATAAGCTACAAATCAATGTGGTTTACTTGGCTCCTGGCCTCCTTATAATCAGCCAACACTTGGACACAGGAAAGGGAACATCACACACCGGGGCCTGTCGTGGGTTGGGGGGAGTGGGGAGGCATAGCATTAGGAGATACACCTAATGTAAATGACGAGGTAATGGGTGCAGCGCACCAACATGGCACGTGTATACGTATGTAACAAACCTGCACGTTGTGCACATGTACTCTAGAACTTAAAGTATAATAAAAAAAATTTTTTTTAAGACAAAAAATAATAATAATAAAAATCCAACTAAAAAAAAAGCTACAGTCCCCATGAAGAATTTCCAACAGGAGTAAAGCAGAAGCAAATAGATAAATTATGAAAAGTGAGTTTAACTATTGTCTCTGAAATATCTCCTATCCTTCCCTGCCCTCCTGTTTCTACCAACCCTGTTCAAGTTCAGACTCTCATACGTCTGCCCTGGGTTATTGAATTAGGTTCTTTCTCATTTTCTTGCCTTCTTTTTTTCTCTATTCGATCCAATTTATATATTACTCCCAGATGATCTTCTTAAATTACAGCTAAGATCATATCAACTCCCTGTTCCAAATACCTAACAGTTTTCCACTGGGTTCCAAAAGCTTTAATGTTGTATTTAAGGTCATCCAGAGGTCTGTCCTCAATTTCCTTCCCTGGCCTTGTTTCTCAGTACATCCTGCTTTCACTACATCAGATGAAATCATACCATACTTCCCTCACCAGACAAGAGAAATATTTTTATCCCCAAAGCGTATAACCTCTCTGTCCTCAGGGTTCCCATAGTTTTCATTTTAATCTCTCAGAGCACATCACATTAACCATCACCCAAAAGCCCTCTTCTGCCAACTTGACAATAAGCAGTTTGAGGCACTGGATCTTGTTCATTTTGTATCTTCCACAGATACAAAATGAGACAAGAGTCTCACTCTGTCACCCAGGCTGGAGTGCAGTGGCTCGAGCTCAGCTCACTGCAACCTCTGCTTCCCAGGTTCAAGCGATTCTCCTGCCTCAGCCTCCTGAGTAGCTGGGATTACAGGTGCCTGCCACCACGCCCGGCTAATGTTTTGTATTTTTAGTAGAGACGGGGTTTCACCATGTTGGCCAGGATGGTCTCGATCTCCTGACCTCGTGATCTGCCCGCCTCAGCCTTCCAAAGTGCTGGGATTACAGGTGTGAGCCACCACGCCGGGCCCAAACTTCTTTACTTTGGCTTTTATCAAAATTATACATGCCTATACTTGAAAGAACCAAGTACTTTCTCAAGGTTTATTAGGAAAAACAGCTATCCTTTACCACGTCTCCTTTTATCTAATAATTTTGATATTTACCTCTATCTAAATAATACACTTATACTGCTATTTTATGATTTGTTAGTTTTAGGCATTATGAATAAAACTGCATGAAGGAAGACAAATATTTAGATCTTTCCCCTCCCCCACATGTTCCCACAACATACTTGAGTTCTTCCTATCCTCCATCTTCTTCCTATCCTCCATCTTCCCAATACAGTTATGATTTTTGTTATATCCATATTACTTATTAATATATAAATGACTGGGCATGGTGGCTCACGCCTGTAATCTCAGCACTTTGGGAGGCCGAGGTGGGCGGATCACCTGAGATTGGGAGTTCGAGACCAGCCCGACCAACATGGAGAAACCCTGTCTGTACTAAAAATACAAAATTAGCTGGGCATGGTGGCACATGCCTGTAATCCCAGCTACTCAGTGAGGCAGGAGGATCACTGGAACCCTAGAGGTGGAGGTTGTGGTGAGCCGAGATAGTGCCATTGGACATCAGCTTGGGCAACAAGAGTGAAATTCCGTCTCAAAAACAAAAAAAATTTAAATTATATAAGTACTATATTATAAAATTATTATATAAATAATATGGATCTAACAAAGATAATGATATAAATAATATGGATCTAACTATACATATGCATATTATGACTATGTAAATACTATTCACAGCTAAGCCATATAGGAAACTATAATTATTTAGTCTTTTCTGTATGACTCTTTAATTTTCTTTAGTATTAATTATTGTGTAATGTCTTTCATTTGCCTTGTTATCTATATATAAATATTTTTTCACTAAGTCAACCCCCAAGTCTCCACTAATTGTCTAAATCTCTTAATACATTCAGATGTATCAGGTGTTTCATCAATTTAATCTTAAGAAGCTTTCCCTGTGTTTTCTGGCTTGTTCCAGTCTAGACCAATTGCCCTCTATCCCAGTAGGTAGGCATAGTCTTGGGATATTTCTTCACCACCATTCTGAGAATTCTGTTGGCTTTTCTATTATATTGGGCCTTTTGTTTCCTGTTTTTCTTTTTTTTTTTTATTTCTTTTTTATTTTTTGAGATGGAGTCTCACTCTGTCGCCCAGGTTGGAGTACAATGGCACGATCTCGGCTCACTGCGAGCTCCGCCTCCGGCTTCACGCCATTCTCCTGCCTCAGCCTCCCAAGTAGCTGGGACTACAGGCACCCGCCACCATGCCTGGCTAATTTTTTTTGTATTTTTAGTAGAGACGGGGTTTCACGTGTTAGCCAGCATAGTCTCGATCTCCTGACCTCGTGATCTGCCTGCCTCAGCCTCCCAAAGTGCTGGGATTACATGTGTGAGCCACTGAGCCCGGCCTGTTTCCTGTTTCTTACACCTTGCTTGTGATTTACTCCTTTGTTTTAATAAAGCACATTGTCTGAGTTTCCTGAGAAAGAATACATGAAAGGTAAAGCTTTGAAACCTTTTGTGATTGAGAATGTCTTTATTTGACTCTCTTATTTGATTGATAGTTTAGCTTGGTCTAGAATTATCACTTGGAAATAATTTTCTTTCAGAAATTTGCAGGTATTTCTTTATTGTCTTCTAGATTCCAGTTATTTCTAATGAGATGTATAAACCTTTTCTGATTCTTGATCCTTTGCATATGACCTGCTTTTTCTAATAGCTTGTAGAATGCTGTCTTTATTCCTTATTGTAATACATTTCAAAATGATATGCTTTGGGGTGAGTCTATTTTTATTGATAGTGTTGGATATTTTCAATTGAAAATTTGAATCCTTCATTTTTAGAAATTTTTCTTGAATTATTTCTTTGATAATTTTCTTCCTTTCATTTCTTTATCTAGAACTTCTGCTAGTTTTATGTTGATCTCTAGAACTGATCCTTTATTTTTCCTAACTCTTCAATTCAGTTTTCTATTTCTGTTTTTTTTTTTAACCCTACTTTCTGGAAGAGTTTTTCAATTGTATTTTCCAGTGTTTCTACTTATATTTTTATTTATCTGAACACATTTTTAATTTCCAAGAGCTGTCTTTACATGATCCTGTTCTTTTATATATTCAATATCATCTGATCTCTCTAAAGATATTGATTTATTATTTGACATTTTCATTTCCACATGATATGGTTTGGCTCTGTGTCCCCACCCAAATCTTGTTTTGAATTGTAATCCCCATTACAATTCAAAATGTCAAGGGAGGGACCTGGTGGGAGGCGATTGGATCATGGGAGTGGTTTCCCCTATGTTGTTCTCGTGATAGTGAGTGCTCAGAAGATCTGATGGTTTTATAAGAGTTTGACATTTCCTCCTGCATAGGCATTCTCCCGTTTGCCACCGTGTAAGACATACCTGCTTCTGCTTCTGCCATGATTGTAAGTTTCCTGAGGCCTCCCCAGCCATGCAGAACTGTGAGTCAATTAAACCCCCTTTCTTTATACATTACCCAGTCTCAGTTAGTATCTTTACAGCAGTGTGAAAATAGACTAATAACACTATGAATAGCTCTGTTCTCTCCATATTTCTTTTTCCACTTAGTTTTGGTTTTTACCTTTTTTTACCAGAGACTTTTCTCCAGTATTCGGTGGTCCTTGGTTGTAAGTTCACATTCAAAAGAGGGACACTAAGAAGCCGACTAGAAATCTTTGAGCACATGGGTAGGGCTTTAACAGAGGATGATCTGGCTGGATCAATTATCTGGGGAATCCCTTTATCTGTACCTTTAGGTGTTTCCCCTTGGAGGGTTAATTTTCCTCAGAGAAGATCTTCCAATCACCTTCCTGGAGGTTAATATCTAGATGTAGTGCCCTGTGAGCTTAAAAGGGGAAGAGGGCTTATAGGATTCAGCACAAAATTTACAAACATTCACTTAATACTTCTGCTTTAGACTAATACCCCCAACTAAAGGTGTGCCTGTTGTGCTCACAGGCCAGGAACCTCTGTTTCACCTTTAAAGAATAAACCTCCATTATTTTGCGAGGTAAAAGACAGTCATCCAGCTTTGCGGAATTGAAGAGGAGATCTGGGAATGTAACTACTTCATAGAGTTTTGACTTAGCCTTCTATTTTGAGCCCCAACTTCCAACTATAGCTGATGCCACCAATTCCTAAGTCTCTGGAAAATCCTTGTATATGTGTTTGCTTCCAGGCTTTCCTGTTTGCCAGTTTAGACATTAGCTTTCTCAAATCTGCTAGATCTGTTGTCATATATCCATCCCTTTCCAGCTTCCAAAGTTTTGTTCCTGTTGTCTCCTTTCTGGTCCTTTATATCCCTATGGATTTCTGTCTTTTAAAAAATCCCAGCTGGGCTTGGTGGCTCTCAGGCCTGTAATCCCAGCACTATGGGAGGGTGAGGTGAGCAGATCATGAGGTCAGGAGATCAAGACCATCCTGGGCAACATGGTGAAACCCCGTCTCTACTAAAAATACAAAAAAATTAGCTGGGTGTGGTGGTGCACGACTGTAGTCCCAGCTACTTGGGAGGCTTAGGCAGGGGAATCGCTTGAACCCAGGAGGCAGAGGTTGCAGTGAGCTGAGATCGTGCCACTGCCCTCCAGCCTGGGTGACAGAACAAGACTCCGTCTCAAAAAAAAAATCCCTTTATTATTATTTTAATAGGGTTTCAATAGGATGCAAAAATAAATGAATGAGTGGAATTTGTCATTTTCATCCATAAGTTGACTTTGAAATGTTCTAGTCTCCTACAGCTATATTATTTTATTTTGCACACAACTAAATGTTGAATTTAGAGTTAAATTTCTCTTAGTGACCATGCTTCAGTTTATGGTATAAAATAAACCATTTATCTACCACTATGCCTTTAGTTTTAGTTTAGTCAGAAATTTGAGGAGCAAATTGCAACATAGAAGAGAACACACATCTGGCCTGGCCCTGGCCCTGGCCTTATCCTTCTAAATTTCTTTAACCTCCAAACTCTAGTGTGCCTCTGAGAACAAGGTGATCTTTCCAACTGTGGCCTTGGCTGTTGGGAATAGGAAGCCAATTATCTGAGTTTCATAGTCCAATAATTTTTTTCTTTTTAAAAAAAGACCTTTTTTTAAAATCTGCCTACTTTATTTGGTAAAACAACAACAACAAACAAAACCTTATTTTTTAGAGCAGTTTTAGGTTCATAGCAAAATTGAGAGGAAAGTACAGAGATTTCCCACACACCCCCTATCCCACATGTGTATAGTCTTGCCCATTTTTAACATCCCCCACTAGAGTGGTACATTTGTTATAACTGATGAACCCACATTGATACATCATTATCATCCAGAAGTCCATAGTTTACATTAAGATTCACTCTTCCAGTACATTCTCTAGGTTTAGACAAATGTGTAATGACATGTAGCCATGATTATAGTGGCATACAGAGTAGTTTCACTGCCCTAAGACTCCTCTGTGCTCTGTTTTTTCTTCCCTCCCTCCCCTCAACCCTTGGCAACCAATGATCTTTACTCTGTCTCCATAATTTTGACTTTTCCGGAATGTGATATAGTTGGAATCTTATAACATGCAGCTCTTTCAGATTGGCTTCTTTCACTTAGTAAAATGCATTTACATTTACTCTATATCTTTTTATAGCTTGATAGCTCACTTCTTTTCATCACTGAATAATAATACGTTGTCTGGATATACCACAGTTTATTTATCCATTCACCTACTGAAGGACATCTTGCTTGTGTCCAAGTTTTGGCAATTAAAAATAAAGCTACTGGCCGGGCACAGTGGCTCACACCTGTAATCCCAACACTTTGGGAGTCCAAGGTGAGCAGATCTTTTGAGCCCAGGACTTTGAGACCAGCTTGGGCAACATGGCAAAACCTACCTCTACAAAAAAAACAAAAACAAAACAAAACAAAAAACAAAACAAAAGTTAGCTGAGCATGCTGGCGTGTGCCTGTTTTCCCAGCTACTCAAGAGGCTGAAGTGGGAGGATTACTTGAGCCCAGAAATTTGAGGCTACAGTGAGCCATAATTGCACCACTGCATTCCAGCCTGGGGGCCACGGCAAGACCCTGTCTCAAAAAAAAAAAAAAAAAAAAGAGAGAGAAAAGAAGAAGGAGGAAGAGGAGGAGGAGAAGGAAGGAAGAGAAGGAGGAAAGAAAGAGGAAGGAAGGAAGGAATGAAGGAAGGAGAGAAGAGGAAGAGGAGGAAGAAGGAAGGAATGAAGGAAGGAGAGAAGAGGAAGAGGAGGAAGAGGAAGAAAGGAAGAAGAAAGAAGAAGGAAGAAGACGACTATAAACATTCATGTACGGTACTTATTTGCTATTTGTATATCTTCTTTGCTCTGGTGACTTAAGATCTTTGAGCTATCTTTTAATCAGGTAATTTGTTTTCTTATTGTTGAGTTTTAAGAGTTCTTTGTATATTTTGGAAAACAATCCTCTACCAGGTATATTTTTTGAAAATATTTTCTCCTGGCCCTGGCCAGATGTTTTCTTTGATTTTTAATTTTTTTTTTATTAAAAGATACCAGTATGAGATGAAAAAAAAAAAAGAAAATATTTTCTCCTAGTCTATGGCTTGTCTTCTCATTCCCATAACAGTGTCTTTCACAGAGCAAAAAATTTAATTTTAATGAAGTCCAGCTTATCAATTCTTTCTTTCATGAATCACAACTTTGGTGTTGCATCAAAAATTTATCATGAAACCCAAGGTCACCTAAATTTTCTCCTATGTTATCTTCTAAGAGTTTTATGGTCTTGTGTTTTTCAAGTCTGTGATCCATTTTGAGTTAATTCTTGTGGAGGGTGTTAAGATCTGTGTCTAGATTCATGTTTCTGAATGTAGATGTCCGGTTCTAGTACCATCTGTTGAAAAGTCTATCTCCTCTCTATTGTATTGCCTTTGTTTCTTTGTCAAAGAACAGTTGACTGTATTCATGTGGGTCTCTTTCTGGGCTCTCTGTTCTGTTCCATTGATCTGTTTGTCTGTTCTTTCATCAATATCATGCTTGCTTGATTACGGCAGTTTTGTAGTAAGTCTTAAAGTCAGATAGTGTCATTTCTCCAATTTGTTCTTTTCCTTGAATATTGTGTTGCCTATTCTGGGTCTGTTGGCTTTTGGCTCTCCATATCAACTTTTTTTTGTTGTTGTTGTTGTTTTGTTTTTGAGATGAAGTCTCGCTCTACTGCCTTGGCTGGAGTGCAGTGGTGCGATCTTGGCTCACTGCAGCCTCTGCCTCCCAGGTTCGGGCGATTCTCCTGCTTCAGCCTCCCAAATAGCTGGGATTACAAGCACGTGCTTCCACACCTGGCTAATTTTTATATTTTTAGTAGAGATGGGGTTTCCCCATGTTGGCCAGGCTGGTCTTGAACTCCTGACCTCAAGTGATCCACCCTCCTCAGCCTACCAAAATGCTGGGATTACAGGCATGAGCCACTGTGCCTGGCCCCCAAATCAACTTTCAAATCAGTTTGTCAAAATCCACAAAATAATTTTCTGGGATTTTTACTGGACTTGCAATGAATCTATAGATCAAATTGGGAAGAACTGAATAGCTTGACAATACTGAGTCTTCCTATCCATGAACATGAAATAATCTCTGTATTCATTTAGTTCTTTAATTTATTTCATTAGAGTTCTGCAGTTTTCCTAATATAGACCTTGTACATATTCTGTTAGATTTAAAATTAATTATTTCATTTTGGGGGGTGCTAATGTAAATGATACTGTGTTTATTTTTTTGTTTGTTCTTTTTTTGTTTTTTTGTTTTGCTTTGTTTTGTTTTGTTTTGAGACGGAGTCTCACTCTGTCACCCAGGCTGGATGGAGTGCAGTGGTGCAATCTCGGCTGACTGCAACCTCCGCCTCCCGGATTTAAGCAATTCTCCCACCTCAGCCTCCAGAGTAGCTGGGATTATAGGCATGCACCACCACGTGCAGCACCACGAGCCAGGGTTTCCGCCTGTTGCCCAGGCTGGTCTCGAACTCCTGGGCTCAAGCAGTCCGCCCACCTTGGCCTCCCAAAGTGCTGGGATTACAGGCATGAGCCACCTGATACCGTGTTTTAAATTTCAAATTCCACTTGTTCATTTCTGATATATGGGAAAATGATTGACTCTTGTATATTAACCTTGAATTTTGCACCCTTGCTATAGCTGCTTATTAGTTCCAGGTTTTTTGTTGTTGATTCTTTTGGACTTTATACATATACCATCATTGCATCTGCTAGCAAGGAGAGTTTTATTCCTTTCTTCCCAATTAGTATGATTTTTCTTTCCTTTTCTTGGCTTATTGTATTAGCTAGGACTTGAAATACAATGTTGAAACAGAGTGGTGAGATGGACATCTTGCTTTGTTCCTAATCTTAGTGGGAATGCTTCAAGTTTCTCACCATTAAGTCTGACGTCAGTTGTAGGTTTTTGTAGATATTCTTTTTTGTTTGTTTGTTTTTTCGAGACAGGGTCTCACTCTGTTACCTGGGCTGGAGTGCAGTGGTGCAATCTCAGCTTGCAGCAGCCTTGACCTCCTGGGCTCAAGTGATCCTCCCACCTCAGCCTGTCGAGTAGCTGGGACTACAGGTGCATGCCACCACGCCAGGCTCATTTTTGTATTTTTTGTAGAGATGGGGTTTCGCCATGTTGCCCAGGCTTGTCTCGAACTCCTGGGCCTAAGCAGTCCTACCACCTTGACCTCCCAAAGTGCTCAGATTAGAGGCCTGAGCCACCGTGCTCAGCTAATTCGTAGATAGTATTTACCAAGTTGAAGACATTCCCCTCTATTCTTGGTTTGCTGAGGCTTTTTATCATGAATGGAAGTTAGATTTTTGTCAACTTTTTTTTCTGTGTCTATTGATATGATCATGTGAGTTTTCTTCTTTTGGCTGTTGATGTAATAGATTACATTATTTGATTTTTGAATGTTGGACCAGTCTTACAGGTATGTAACCTGGAATAAATCCAACTTGGTGTGGTAATATAATTCCTTTTTACACATTGTTGATTCAATTTGTTGATATTTTTGAGGATGTTTGTATCTATGTTTATGAGAGATATTGGTCTGTAGTTTTCTTTTCTGGTAATGTGTTTGTCTGGTTTTGTTTTAAGGTGATGCTGGCCTCATAGAATGACTTAGGAAGTATTCCCTCTGCTTCTATCTTCTGAAAGAGGTTGTAGAGAATTGGTATAATTTCTTTCCTGAATATTTGGTAGAATTCATCAATGAACCCATCTTGGCCTAGTGCCTTCTATTTTGGATTTTTTTTTTTTTTTTTTTTTTTTTTTTTGAGACAGCGTTTTGCTCTTGTTGCCCAGGCTGGAATGCAGTGGTGTGATCTTGGCTCACTGCAACCTCCGCCTCCTGGGTTCAAGCAATTCTCCTGCCTCTACCTCCTGAGTAGCTGGGATTACAGGCACATACCATGCCCAGCTAATTTTTTATATTTTTAGTAGAGACAGGGTTTCATCATGTTGGCCAGGCTGGTCTCGAACTCCTGACCTTGGGTGATCCATCCGCCTCACCCTCCTGAAGTGCAGGAATTACAGGCATGAGCCACCGTGCCCGGCCTGGAATGTTTTTAATGATGATTCAGTTTCTTAATAGATATATTAAAGAATTCAGATTATTTATCTTTGGGTGAGCTTTGGCTGATTGTGTTTCTCAAGGAACTGGTCTGTTTCATCCATGTTATCAAATTTGAAGTCATAGAGTTGTTCATAGTATTACTAGATTATCCTTTTAATGTCCATGGGATCTGTAGTGATATCCCCTCTTTCATTTCTGATATTAGTAATTTGTGTCCTCTTTCTTTTTTTTCTTAGTCTGGCTAGAGGCTTATTGATTTTATTGATCTTTTGAAAGAATCAGCTTTTGTTTTGTTGATTTTCTCTATTGATTTCCTGTTTTCCATTTTGGTGATTTCTACTTTTAAAAATTATCTCATTTTTTCTGCTTACTTTGGATTTAATTTGCTTTTTTTTTTCTAGTTTATTAAGGTAGAAGCTTAGGTTGTTAATTTTAGGTCTTCCTTCTTTTCTAAAATATGCATTTGATGCTATAAATTTCCTTCTAAACGTTGCTTTTGCTGCATCCCACAAATTTAGATAAGTTGTTTTTTCATTTAGTTCAAAATATTTTAAAATTTCTCTTGAACTTTCTCCTTTGACCCATATGTTATTTGTGTGTTGTTTAATCTCCATGTGTTTTGAAATTTTCCAGTTATCTTTCTGTTACTAACTTCTAGTGTAATCCCATGGTAATCTGCGAGCAGATATTGTATGGTTTCTTTTCTTTTAAATTTGTTCTCACGCCTGTAATCCCAGCACTTTGGGAGGCCAATGCAGGCGGATCACGAGGTCAGGAGATCGAGACCATCCTGGCTAACACGGTGAAACCCCGTCTCTACGAAAAATACAAAAAAAATTAGCCAGGCGTGGTGGCGGGCCCCTGTAGTCCCAGCTACTCAGGAGGCTGAGGCAGGAGAATGGTGTGAACCCGGGAGGTGGAGCTTGCAGTGAGCCGAGATCGCGCCACTGCACTCCAGCCTGGGTGACAGAGTGAGACTCTGTCTCAAAAAAAATAAAAAATAAATAAATAAAATAAAATAAATTTGTTAAGGTGTGTTTTATGGCCCAGAATATGATCTACCTTGGTGAAGGCTCCACGTGAACTTGAGAAGAATGTGTATTCTGTTGTTGCTGGAGGAAGTAGTCTATAGATGTCAGTCATATCCAGTTGACTGACAGTGTTTTTGGAGCTGAGATTCAACCCAGGGAATCTGGTTTCTATAGTAGCTGGTAGCCTATAGTCCCAGCTACTTGAAAGGCTGAGGTGGGAGGATTACTTGAGCCCAGGAGTTCAAGATAGGAAGTCTGGTTCCAAAATTCCATGCACCTAGCTAGTTCACTATGTTGCCTCCTGGGGGTATTGATTTCTCTCAGCTTATTTCATAATTTTAGAGGTAACCACTTTAGCTGGAATTCTAACATTTCATTTGTATCTTGTAGATATCTACTGTGTGAAAGACAACATGGAATGAAATATAACAAGGCATTTCTGTTTCGAGTTCATCTTCTCAAATCATTTTTATTGTAAAGAGAAATTATCATTTTAGCTTGTGATAAAAGGATAAAAATTAAATGTCATCACTGCTGAATAGTTCAGCTTCCTATAATTTATAATTTATTTATAATATAAATAGATAAGTATGATCCAGCTCTACTTACTTGACTAGCCTCATCTCGCTCTGCTTTTCAGAGCCTATTGGCTGCCTTTCTGTTCCTGTCCCCCTACCTCTTAACTCCTACATGCTTCAGGTCTCAGCCTAAATTATCAATTCCTCAAGAAATTTGTCACTGCCTTTCCAATATAAATTCGACTTCTCTGATATCTGTTTTTATAGCTCTATGTTTTTCTGTGATGACTCATACTATAATTATAATCATGTTGTTCTTTGTATGTTGGTGTCTGCTATCACTTTTTTTATTTTTTTTTTGAGACAGAGTTTCACTCTGTCACCCAGGCTGGAATGCAATGGCGCGATCTCAGCTCACTGCAACCTCCGCTTCCCAGGTTCAAGCAATTCTCCTGCCTCAGCCTCCCGAGTAGCTGGGATTACAGGTGCCCGCCACCACACCTGGCTAATTTTTGTATTTTTAGTAGAGACGGGGGGGTTTCTCACTGTTGGCCAGGCTGGTCTCGAACTCCTGACCTCAGGTGATCTGCCTGCCTCGGCCTCCTAAAGTGCTGGGATTACAGGTGTGAGCCACCGGGCCCGGCCTGTTACCGCTTTTAAACTCGACAGGCATCTTGACTATTTATGCACTGTTTTATCCCCGGCACCTAACACAGAGCTTAGCACATAGTAAGCACATTGTTTTCTTTTTGTTAATAAACTGCATCCATGTAATTAATAACTCTAAAGCCAATAAGTCAAATTATTGACCTGAGCATGCCAAATGGGTAAAATGGAAAATTGAGCAAATTTATTTATAGGCCACTAAGACAACCATATCTTAAAGGTAATTTTTAAAAAGCAATAGCCCAGGCCAGGCGTGGTGGCTCACGCTTGTAATCCCAGTGCTTTGGGAGGCCGAGGCGGGCGGATCACGAGGTCAGGAGATCCAGACCACGGTGAAACCCCGTCTCTACTAAAAATACAAAAAAATTAGTCGGGCGTGGTGGCGGGTGCCTGTAGTCCCAGCTACTCGGAGAGGCTGAGGCAGGAGAATGGCGTGAACCCGGGAGGCAGAGCTTGCAGTGAGCCGAGATTGTGCCACTGCACTCCAGCCTGGGCGACAGAGCGAGACTCCGTCTCAAAAAAAAAAAAAAAAAAGCAATAGCCCAGTGATTCAAAGTATGTGTGCTTATATACCTTTTTGCCTTGTAGCAATCAAGAATTGGGGCATGTAAAATGATTAACACAATATTGTCTGAAACTGAAAAGGACAGCCTGCCTCCTTTGCCTGGAATGCTGCCTTTCCTTTAATGTTCAACTCCTGTTGTATTTTCTTTTTTTTTTTTTTGGAGACGGAGTCTCGCTCTGTCGCCCAGGCTGGAGTGCAGTAGCGCAATCTCGGCTCACTGCAAGCTCCGCCTCCTGGGTTCACGCCATTCTCCTGCCTCAGCCTCTCCGAGTAGCTGGGACTACAGGCACCCGCCACCACGCCCGGCTAACTTTTTGTATTTTTAGTAGAGACGGGGGGTTTCACCGTGGTCTCGATCTCCTGACCTCGTGATCCGCCCGCCTCAGCCTCCCAAGGTGCTGGGGTTACAAGCGTGAGCCACCGCGCCTGGCCTCCTGTTGTATTTTCTTCATGAAGTCTTCTTGTAAGACTGATCAGCCCAGTGACTTTTCCTCCTTCTCTGAATTTCTGTTACAGTTAAAGTCCAAGGCCCCAAAGTCAGCACTAGATCCTATAGCCTGCCTTGTATTGTCCACAGCTGCTTTCAATGTTAGTCTTATCTCAGCTTATTAGATTGTAAATCCCTGGAAGGGAGGAAACATACCTTTATACCTCTTCTATAATCCCACGGCGCCTAAAGCAGTGCTGAGAACATGTTATCTGCACAATGAGCACTCATTGAGTTGTCTGTAGGCAAAAACAATTAATTAATCTGACAGTTGCAGTTTGTGGGTCATGGGTGTTTGAATCTTTTCAGCTCGGAGCTTGCTCTCCAACTACTGTCAGCCTGGATGGTCAGCAATAAGGAGGGATAAGGAGTCTCCTTTCTTCCTCTTCGACTTCTCTAAGGTCTTGCCATAAAACAAACTAAAACAAATCATTAGAACTGTTCCTACTCTGGGATTCGCTTCTCTTTAAGGAACACAGTTTAATGGTCAAAAAAGCAGCTGCTTTGTATTCTGGAGAATGTACCTAATTAATCAGAGGCCAAACAAATAGAAATAAATTCAGGCTTCCATTTTATTATTGAGTAAGGCCCATTTGATCTCCAAACAGATTTTGGGCAGGACAGGGGCATGTCCTGCTGATTTGAGGAGCTCCTCACAGATCCGTGGGAATTTTGGTAGGATCAAGCAGTGTCCTTGAGCAATGGCAGCCTCCTTTTTTTTTCTTTTAATTTTATTATTATTATACTTTAAGTTTTAGGATACATGTGCACAACATGCAGGTTTGTTACATATGTATACATGTGCCATGTTGGTGTGCTGCACCCATTAACTCGTCATTTAACATTAGGTATATCTCCTAATGCTATCTCTCCCCCCTCCCCCCACCCCACAACAGTCCCCGGTGTGTGATGTTCCCCTTCCTGTGTCCATGTGTTCTCATTGTTCAATTCCCACCTATGAGTGAGAACATGCGGTGTTTGGTTTTTTCTCCTTGCGATAGTTTGCTGAGAATGATGGTTTCCAGTTTCATCCATGTCCCTACAAAGGACATGAACTCATCATTTTTTATGGCTGCATAGTATTCCGTGGTATATATGTGCCACATTTTCTTAATCCAGTCTATCGTTGTTGGACATTTAGGTTGGTTCCAAGTCTTTGCTATTGTGAATAGTACCACTATAAACATACGTGTGCATGTGTCTTTATAGCAGCATGATTTATAATCCTTTGGGTATATACCCAGTAATGGGATGGCTGGGTCAAATGGTATTTCTGGTTCTAGATCCCTGAGGAATCGCCACACTGACTTCCACAATGGTTGAACTAGTTTACAGTCCCACCAACAGTGTAAAAGTGTTCCTATTTCTCCACATCCTCTCCAGCACCTGTTGTTTCCTGACTTTTTAATGATCGCCATTCTAACTGGTATGAGATGGTATCTCATTGTGGTTTTGATTTGCATTTCTCTAATGGCCAGTGATGATGAGCATTTTTTCATGTGTTTTTTGGCTGCATAGATGTCTTCTTTTGAGAAGTGTCTGTTCATATCCTTTGCCCACTTTTTGATGGGGTTGTTTGTTTTTTTCTTGTAAATTTGTTTGAGTTCATTGTAGATTCTGGATATTAGCCCTTTGTCAGATGAGTAGGTTGCAAAAATGTTCTCCCATTCTGTAGGTTGCCTGTTCACTCTGATGGTAGTTTCTTTTGCTGTGCGGAAGCTCTTTAGTTTAATTAGATCCCATTTGTCAATTTTGGCTTTTGTTGCCATTGCTTTTGGTGTTTTAGACATGAAGTCCTTGCCCATGCCTATGTCCTGAATGGTATTGCCTGGGTTTTCTTCTAGAGTTTTTATGGTTTCAGGTCTAACATGTAAGTCTTTAATTCATCTTGAATTAATTTTTGTATAAGGTGTAAGGAAGGGATCCAGTTTCAGCTTTCTACATATGGCTAGCCAGTTTTCCCAGCACCATTTATTAAATAGGGAATCCTTTCCCCATTGCTTGTTTTTGTCAGGTTTGTCAAAGATAAGATAGTTGTAGATAAGCGGCATTATTTCTGAGGGCTCTGTTCTGTTCCATTAGAAAAAACTGCCAAGAGGTAATTGCTAGCCATAAGATGAGAAGGAAGGGAGAGTTGTTGCACTGAAGACAGAAAGGATATGGATGTCTGGCTCCTTCTGTAATCCTTCATGCTGACCCTATTCCATTCAGTTGGTCATTTGTGAGCTTTTCAAAATTATTTCTTGAGACTATTATGTGACTCAGGTGACTCTAAGGAAAAGTAAGAATTCCTTCTAGCTTTTAGGAGTTTGCAATCTGCTCAGGAAGATAAGATTACACACGAGGCTGGTAGGTAACAATAGAAGACAGAATTTGATGACATATTGATCAGAGAAGGGCAAAATCACTCTGAATGGGAGTTATCAGAGAAGATTCTGTAGGGTAGTAGAAACTCTACTGAACTTTGTAAGGGCCGTTTATGGTGATATTTTCATAGCTAGGTCATTAACAGTTAATTTACTCCCTTCCCCAAAATAGTTCAATTTACATCAGATGCTGAGTTATTTGATTTACATAATCTGATTTAAGAGTCAAGGTGGCTCACACCTGTAATCCCAGCACTTTGCGAGGCTGAGACAGGAGGATACTTAGAACCCAGGTGTTGAAGACCAGTCTGGGTAACATGGCATAACCCTGTCTCTACGAAATATGCAAAAAATTAGCTGGGTGTGGTGGCGTGTACCTGTAGTCCCAGCTACTCAGGAAGCTGAGGTGGGAGGACCGCTTGAGCCCAGGAGGTAGACGCTGCAGTGCGCCATGATTGTGCCACTGCATTCCAGCCTGGGTGACAGAGTGAGACTCTGTCTCAAAAAAAAAAAAAAAAAAGAAAAAGGCCAGGGGCAGTGGCTCACACCTGTAATCCCAACACTTTGGGAGGCCAAGGCGGGTGGATCATTTGAGGTTAGGAGTTTGATACCAGCCTGGCCAACATGGTGAAACCCCATCTCTACTAAAAATACAAAAATTAGCTGGGCGTGGTAGTGCACGCCTGTAATCCCAGCTACTTGGGAGGCTGAGGCAGGAGAACTCCTTGAGTCTGGGAGGCAAATGTTGCCGTGAGCGGAGATCACACCACTGCACTCCAGTCTGGGCAACAGAGAGAGACCCTGTCTCAAAATAAATAAATAAATAATAAAAATAACAATACTGTGTAGCTTACTTACCTATGAGTTTGTCTAAGTAAATAAAGGACTGTTTGGTTAAGCAAATCGGTTTATCCCTGTGTCCTCTCTTTCTATAAAAATGAGGGCATCAGTCTAGAGAGCAGTTTCCCAAAGAGGTTCTACAAAATGTTAATAGATATTAAAAAAAAAAAAGGGTAGGGGGCTGGGCGCGGTGGCTCACGCCTGTAATCCCAGCATTTTGGGGGCCTGAGATGGGCGGATCGCCTGAGGTCAGGAGTTCCAGACCAGCCTGACCAACATGGTGAAACCCCATCTGTACTAAAAATAGAAAATTAGGCGTGGTGGCATATGCCTGTAATCCCAGCTCCTCGGGAGGCTAAGGCAGAAGAATTAGGAGAATTGCTTGAACCCGGGAGCCAGAGGTTGCAGTGAGCTGAGAACGTGCCACTGCACTCCAGCCTGGGCAACAAGAGCAAAACTCCATCTCAAAAAAAAAAAAAAAAGGGCGGGGGGTGCTACATGCTCATGTGTGTTTCACAAACTACCGGTTAAACAAAGTTATACTGGGTTCTTATAATAGAATTTCTTGCAACCTTTAATATGATTATTTGAATTGTGGCTTCTCAAGATGAGGGTAAGGTATTAATATGTACCATTTCCCAAACTTATTTGACTATAGGATACCTTTTAAATGAAGTGTCACGTAGGACTGTGCTCTAAAAACTTGGGCAAGAAGAATGCCTTTTCTGGCTTAATTCTGTGATTCTGCATTTGTACAATAAATGTATTTTTGTAGATCTATACGGAATCTAATTATTTTGCTAGCGTTAATTTCACTTAGAACATGTAAGAATTAGGCCAGGCGTGGTCACTTAGAACATACAAGAATTAGGCTGGGGCTGGGCTCAGTGGCTCATGCCTGTAATCCTAGCACTTTGGGAGGGCGAGGTGGGTGGATCACCTGGGGTCAGGAATTTGAGACCACCCTGGCCAACATGGTGAAAACCCTTCTCTGCTAAAATTACAAAAATTAGCTGGGTGTGGTGGCATACACCTGTAATCCCAGCAACTCGGGAGGCTAAGGCAGGAGAACAGCTTTAACCCAGGAGGTGGAGGTTGCAGTGAGCAGAGATTGCACCATTGCACTCCAGCCTGGGTGACAGGAACTAAACTCCATATCAAAAAAAAAAAAAGAATTATGTGATCTTTTTAATACATACCAAACTTAGAGAACATGTTTGTTTGTTTTTCTCAAGTAATCTAAACCGGGTTGCAGTTACAGGTAATGTGTTATGCTAAAAGACTGAAATGGTGCCAATTATATAATTGAAGTTCAATATTTTCTTAATATTAATTTTATAGTCTTTTGATTCTCTAGTGTTTTCGCCAAAGATGCCACCTTAGAAACAACTTTTTGTGCTTAAGTTTGTCCATTAAAAGGACTCTGTTTGATATGAGCCCATTTTTCTGTGGCGGAAAATTACCTGATCAAAACAAGGTTAAACCTCAGAAAAGTTACCTCCTTAAATAAAGCCTGGAGCTTTATTTAATTATGATTTTACCATCTGATAACTACAGATTGCCTCCACCCCCAAGAAAAGATGCCAAGTCAAGTTTGTTTGTTTGTTTCCAGAATCTGCAAACACTTACTTTTACATTTAAAAAAGTTACCCTGCCTTGAAATGTCAGCCTCTGGGGTTTTGTGAGACCCCTGCTGATTGACCCTACCCTTGACCTTAGCTCCAAAGCCCAACTCCATTCTGGCATGCTGGTGTAGAGAATTTATTTATTTTAACAGTAGGGAGCCAGAATTCCAGGAATATGCTTTTAAAAAGCCTCGAGAGCTATTTACCAGATCATCAGCTCCACAGGACTGGGAGGCCTCCACTAACACTCGAAGTGGGTAGTAGTGGTTGGTGGCAGCCAAGGGCTCCAGGGGCTGGCTCAGCTCTAAGCAACAGGACATAAGGGAGTGTGAAAGGACTTCCACTAGAAGTGGTCTTTTTGATCATCAAGAAAAAAAGGAAAATAGACATATTTTAATAGTAGAGACCTTTCAGTAAAAAGGGCAGTCCTTTAAGTTCCTCAGGTTATATTTATTAAAGCGTGGAGGCAGTCTTAGGGCCAACTCTCCATTTTATCTCTCTGCCTCTATCCATTGATTCTCATTCTTTCTCATATGTCCTGTTAGTTTTGCCATAAGATTGTAAAGTATGAGATAATACGCATCGTTATTTTCTTAAAAATGGTTTTTATTAGAATTGGGTAACATGCCTGTTAAACATTTGTAAAATACTAAAAAGTACAAAAAGGAAAAAATAAAAATTACTCATATGATGCTATCCAAACACAGATACTATTAATAATTTAGTAAATTTCCTTTAGTTTTTTCTTGGGTGAGGCAGTCTCTTTTTACACATTTATAATAATTTTTATATACAATTTTCTCAGTAGATTTACTTAAATATTTTGAAGCATACAGAAGAGTTGAAAACGTTTTACTGTGAACACCTATATTCTCATCGCTTATTTATACAGTTAAGATTTTAATATAAATGCTCTATCACATATCTCTCTATTCATCCTTCAATCCATCTTATTTTTAAACGTTTCTTTTTATTTTTTGCGACAGGGTCTGGCTCTATTGCCCAGGCTAGAGGGCAGTGGCGCCATCTTGGCTTACTGCAACCTCTGCCTCCTGGGCTCAAGCCATCCTTCCACCTCAGGTTCCCAAGTAGCTGGGACTATGGTGCATGGAACCATGCCTGGCTAACTTTTATATTTTGTGTAGAAACAGGTTTTCACCATGTTTCTCAAGCTGGTCTTGAACTTGTGAGCTCAAGCAATCTGCCCACATCAGCCTCCCAAAGTACTGGGATTACAGGTATGAGAAACATGTCAAAGTAGGCATGTAGACATTATTTTCTTTTTCTTTTCTTTCTTTTTTTTGAGACGGAGTTTCACTCTTGTTGCCTAGGCCTGGAGTGCAATGGCGCAATCTCAGCTCACTGCAACCTCCGCCTCCCAGGTTCAGGCGATCCTCCTGCCTCAGACTCCTGAGTAGCTGGAATTACAGGCATGCGCCACCACGCCCGGCTAATTTTTGTATTTTTAGTAGAGATAGGGTTTCTCCATATTGGTCAGGCTGGTCTTGAACTCCTGACCTCAGGTGATCCGCCTGCCTTGACCTCCCAAAGTGCTGGGATTACAGGCGTGAGCCACTGTGCCTGGCCTGACATTATTTTCAATTGCTATATTTCTTGCAGTGAATTTTGATTTTCTTTTAAATTATTTCCCTATGGTTGACCAATTGCTTGCTTCCCATTTTTTACTATTTACATAGACTTCATAGGAAGGACACACTTCTAAAATTTAATAGTAATTTCTGGCTATAGTAGAAGAGTAATACTGGAAAAATTGATAGGGACCATGCTGTGGAAGGTTCTGAGTACCAGGGAAGTTACAGCAAAATGTAGTATAGTTACATTCTTGGAATCAGATAGATCATATACTTATTAGTTAACTGACATTGGAAAAAGTGTTAAACCTCTCTCAGGCTGTTTTCTCACCTGTCGAGCGGGGAGGCTATTATTACTTGTCTTACAGGGTAATTGTAGGGATTAAATAACATATATGCTACTTCCTTAAAAAATAGAAGATTTTATCTGTACATAATAATTAGAAGATTTCTCAAAACAATGGTTTCATGTCAAAGTTCATGGAAAAAATTTATTGGAAGATTTTTGAGTAGCACAGAGATATAGATCAAACTTGATTTTAGGTGGCTTAATCTTGTAGAATTGTGCATGATGCATAAGAGTGAGGGAGAAAGGTTATATGGAGGTAGATTTGATTTGATTTAATAAATATCTACTGAGTATGTTTGAAATGTAAAGCACTGTGCTAGGTGACTTGGGATTATAAAGCAGAGTGAGACAGCTGCCACAGAGATTTTAATTTGGTGGGTAATGCATAGGGTGAAGCAAGAGCTATAAAACCAAGCAGAATCCATCCATCCTGATTCATTATTTACCATCCATCTGCCCATCCATCCATTTACTCATCCACCCATCCACCCATGCATCTGTCCATCCATCCATCCATCCATCCATCCAATGAATATTGATTTGCTCCTGTCCTATGTCAGTTACTGTTCTAGATGCTGAAGATATAGCATGAGCAAAACAGAATAAAATCCTTGCCTTCATGTAGCATACATTCTAGTAGAAGAGGAGACAATATATAAATAAATGCATAATAAAATATCACATAGTATAATAATAAGTATCTTGAAGAAAAAAACAATGTAAAGGAATAAAGCCATGTGGACAGCTGGAGCCCTATCCCATATCATATCTTTGTTTTTTGTTTTTTTTTTTGAGACAGAGTCTCGCTCTGTCGCCCAGGCTAGAGTGCAGTGGCGTGATCTCAGCTCACTGCAAGCTCCGCCTCCCACGTTCACACCATTCTCCTGCCTCAGCCTCCTGAGTGCCTGGGACTACAGGCGCCCACCACCATGCCCAGCTAAGTTTTTGTACTTTTTTTTTAGTAGAGACAGGGTTTCACCGTGTTAGCCAGGATAGTCTCGATCTCCTGACCTCGTGATCTGCCCGCGTTGGCCTCTCAAAGTACTGGGATTACAGGCGTGAGCCACTGTGCCCGGCCCTCATACCATATTTTTAAAACTTAATTTCATCCTGGCTAACACAGTGAAACCCCGTCTCTACTAAAAATACAAAAAATTAGCTGGGCGAGGTGGCGGGCGCCTGTAGTCCCAGCTACTCGGGAGGCTGAGGCAGGAGAATGGCGTGAACCCCGGGGGGCGGAGCCTGCAGTGAGCCGAGATCGCGCCACTGCACTCCAGTCTGGGCGACAGGGAGACTCTGTCTCAAAAAACAAAACAAAACAAAATAAAACTTAATTTCAGCTGGAGTAATAATGTAAATGTGAAAGTAAAAGCCTTAAATTTGGCCAGACGTGGTGGCTCATCCCTGTAATCTCAGAACTTTGGGAGGCCAAGGTGGGCAGATCGCTTGAGCCTGGGAGGTTGAGGCTGCAAAACCGAGATGGCACCAGAGATATGCACCACTGCACTACAGCCTGGGCAACAGAGCAAGACCCTGTCTCAAACAAACAAAAAAACTTTGTGTTTTTGAGAAAACATAGGATAATTATCTTTAAGACTTGAGAGTAGAGGATGATTAAAAAGTATAAACTATGAGAGGTAAAAGACTGATAAAAGTTCATATTAGGAACGTCTGCTCATCAAAGACACTATAAAGAGACTGAAAAGACAGGATATGAAATGGAAAAAGTATTTTTTCTTTTTCTTTTCTTTTTTTTTTTTTTGAGACAGGGTCTTGCTCTGTCACTCAGGCTGGAGTGCAGTGTTGCAGTCATAGCTTATCTCCACCTCCTGGTCTCAAGCAATTCTCCTATCTC
This sequence comes from Nomascus leucogenys, assembly GCF_006542625.1. Taxonomy (NCBI): domain Eukaryota; kingdom Metazoa; phylum Chordata; class Mammalia; order Primates; family Hylobatidae; genus Nomascus; species Nomascus leucogenys. Next base: position 58,716,039 of record NC_044384.1, on the reverse strand, counting down.
AGCCTCTCGAGTAGCTGGGACTATAGGGACCACCACCACGCCTGGCTTATTTTTTTCTTTTTGGAGAGACGGGGCTTCGCCATGTTGCCCAGGCTGGTCTTGAACTTCCAAGCTCAAGGGATCTGCCCACCTTGGCCTCCCAAAGTGCTGGGATTACAGCCATTGCGCCCAACTGGAAAAAGTATTTTCAGCACACACACACACACGCGCGCACACACACACACTCTCTTTCTCTCTCTCTCTATCTTAATTCAAGGTATTGGCTTATATGATTGTGGGGACTGCCAAATCTGAAACCTGTAGGGCAGGCCAGCAGTTTGGAAACTCTGAGGCAGGAGCTGCTGCTGCTGTTTTGAGTCAGAATTTTTTCTTCTTTAGGGAAACCTCAGTTTTTCTCTTAAGGCCTTTCAGCTGGCTGGATAAGTCTTACCCACATTATCAAGGATAAGCTCCTTTACTTAAAGTAAATTATTGTACATCTTTTTTTGTTTGTTTGTTTGAGACAGAGTTTTGCTCTTGTTGCCTAGGCTGGAGTGCAATGGTGCAATCTCAGCTCACCGCACCGTCTGCCTCCCGGGGTTCAAGCGATTCTCCTGCCTCAGCCTGCCGAGTAGCTGGGATTACAGGCGCCCGCCACCACACCCAGCTAATTTGTTTTGTATTTTTAGTAGAGACGGGGTTTCACCATGTTGAGCAGGCTGGGCTTGAACTCCTGACCTCAGGTGATCCGCCCACCTCGGCCTCCCAAAGTGCTGGGATTACAGGCGTGAGCTACTGTACCTGGCCGATTGTAAGTCTTAACAATCTCTCCAAAATACTTTCACAGCAACATAAATAACATAAATAACTGGGTGCTCTAGCCTAGCTAAGTTGATATATAAACTCACCATCACAGTCACAAAGCAAACAAGTTATGACACACATTTGTCAAATGCTGTAAAAGCTGGAGGCCAGAGAGAGAGGGTGCTTAAAAGAGTTCACAAGGAGCCTTCTCCTGCCCTAGGCGAGAATGTCAGTGACGTGACAACATATTCAGGATCCCCTTATCAAGAGTGTGGATTGGCCTTAGTAAAAGCAGGGAATATTCCTTTAATGAGACCAGATTGTATCAAGCAGTCCCCGCTTATCAGTGGTTTTGCTTTCTGTGGTTTCAGTTACCCATAGTCAACCATGGTCTGAAAATATTAAATGGAAAATCCAAGAAATAAACAATTCATACATTTTAAATTGCATGCTCTTCAGAGTAGCATGATGAAATCTCATGCCGTCCCACTCCATCCTACCAGGGAGATGAATCATCCTTTTGTCTAGCCGTCCATGCTGCACAGGAATACTTGGGAAATGTTGTGGGTTCAGTTCCAGACCACTGCAACAAAGTGCGTGTCTCCATAAAGCGAGTCACACAAATTTTCTGGTTTCCCAGTTAGGTTTACATTATACTGTTATTTATTTATTTATTTATTTATGAGACAGAGTCTCACTCTGTCGCCCAGGCCGGAGTGCAATGGCACGATCTCGGCTCACTGCAACCTCCTGGCTCTGAGTTCAAGCGATTCTCCTGCCCAGCCTCCTGAGTAGCTGGGATTACAGGCACCTGCCATCTCGCCTGGCTAATTTTTGTATTTTTAGTAGAGATGGGGTTTCACCATCTTGGTCAGGCTGGTCTTGAACTCCTGACCTTGTGATTCACCCACCTCAGCCTCCCAAAGTGCTGGGATTACAGGCGTGAGCCACGGTGCCTGGCCCTATACTGTAGTTTATTAAATGTACAATAGCATTACATCTTTAGAAAGTACATACCTTAATTAAAATATACTTTATTGCTAAAAAAGTAGCAGTACTAATAATGCTAACAATCATCTGAGCTGTCAGAGAATCATCTTTTTTTTTTTTTTGCTGGTGGAGGGTCTTGCCTTGATGTTGATGGCTGCTAACTGATGAGAAGGGTGGTTGCTGAAGGTTGGGCTGTGGCAATTTCTTTCTTTCTGTTTTTATTTTTTGAGACGGAGTTTCAGTCCTGTCACCCAGGCTGGAGTGCAATGGCACAGTCTTGGCTCACTGCAACTTCTGCCTCCCAGGTTCAAGCATTTCTCCTGCCTCAGCCTCCCGAGTAGCTGGGATTACAGGTGTGCACCACCACGCTCAGCTAATTTTTTTGTATTATTAGTAGAGACGGGGTCTCACCATGTTGGCCAGGCTGGTCTTCAACTCCTGACCTCAGGTGATCCGCCCACTTTGGCCTCCCAAAGTGCTGGGATTACAGGCGTGAGCCACCGTGCTGGGCCTGGCAATTTCTTTAAAAGAAAACAGTGAAGTTTGCCACCTCGATTGACTCTTTCTTTCAAAAAGATTTCTCTGTAGCATGCAATGCTGTTTGATCCACTTTTATCCATAGTAGAACTTTCAGAATTGGAGTCAGTCCTCTCAAACTTTGATACTGCTTTATGAATTAGCTTTATGGAATAATCCTTTGTTGTCATTTTTTTTTTTTTTTTTGAGATGGAGTCTCGCTGTGTCTCCAAGGCTGGAGTGCGGTAGTGTGATCATGGTTCACTGCAACCTCCGCCTCTTGGGTTCAAGTGATTTTCCTGCCTCAGCCTCCTGAGTAGCTCAACTACAGGCATGTGCAACCACGCCCAGCTAAGTTTTGTATTTTTAGTAGAGACTGGGTTTCACCATGTTGGCCAGGCTTGTCTCGAACTCCTGGTCTCAAGTGATCTGCCTGCCTCAGCCTCCCAAAGTCCTGGGATTATAGGTGTGAGCCACTGCGCCTAACCCTTTGTTGTCTGAAAATTTCAACGATGTTCACAGCCTCTTCACCAGGAGTAGAGTCCGTCTCAAGAAACCACTTTCTTTGCTAGCTCATCAAGTAAAAAAAATTCCTCACCTGTTGAAGTTTTTTTTCTTTTCTTTTCTTCTTTTTTTTTTTTTGAGTTGGAGTCTCACTTTGTCACCAGGCTGGAGTGCAGTGGTGTAATCTTGGCTCACTGCAACCTCTGCCTCCCCGGTTCAAGCTATTCTCCTGCCTCAGCCTCCCCAGTAGCTGGGATTACAGGCGCTCACCGCAATGCCCAGCTACGTTTTGTATTTTTAGTAGAGACGGGGTTTCACCATGTTGGCCTGGATGGTCTCGATCTCTTGACCTCGTGATCCGCCTGCCTAGGCATTCCAGAGTGCTGTGATTACAGGTGTGAGCCACTGTGCTCGGCCACCTGTACAAGTTTTATCAGGAGATCATAGCAATCTAGTCACATCTTTGAGCTTTGCTTCCACTTCTAGTTCTCTTGCTATTTCTACCACATCTGTAATTACTTTCTCAACTGAAGTCTTGAACCCTTCAAAGTTGTCCGTGAGAGCTGGAATTAACCTCTTCCAAACTCCTGTTAATGTTGATATTTTTACTTCCTCCCATGATCACAAATGTTCTTAATGGCATCTAAGTGGTGATTCCTTTTCAGAAGGTTTTCGATTTATTTTGTCTAGATTCACCAGAGTAATCACTACCAGTGGCAGCTATAGCCTTAAAAAATGTGTTTCTTTTCTTTTTTCTTTGAAATGGAGTTACTCTCTTGTCGCCCAGGCTGGAGTGCAATGGTGCGGTCTCGGCTCACTGCAACCTCTGCCTCCCAGGTTCAAGCGATTCTCCTGCCTCAGCCTCCTGAGTAGCTGGGATTACAGGCATGCACCACCACGCCTGGCTAATTTTTTTTTCTTTTTCTTCTTTTTTTTTGAGATGGAATTTCACTCTCGTTGCCCAGGCTGGAGTGCAATGGGGCGATTTAGGCTCACTGCAACCTCTGCCTCCTGGGTTCAAGTGATTCTCCTGCCTCAGCCTCCCAAGTAGCTGGGATTACAAGTGCCCACCACCATGCCCGGCTAATTTTTGTATTTTTAGTAGAGACGGAGTTCCACCATGTTGGCCAGGCTGGTCTTGAACTCCTGACCTCAGGTGATCTGCCCACCTCGGCCTCCCAAAGTGCTGGGATTATAGGCATGAACCACGGCACCCGGCCTAATTTTGTGTTTTTAGTAGAGAGAGTTTCACCATGTTGGCCAGGGTGGTCTCAATCTCCTGACCTCAGGGGCCACCTGCCTATGCCTCCCAAAGTGCTGGGATTACAGGTGTGAGCCACCATGCCCGGTCAAAAAGTGTGTTCCTTAAATAATAAGACTCAAGGCTGGGTGCAGTGGCTCACGCCTGTAATCCCAGCACATTGGGAGGCCGAGGCAGGCAGATCACCTGAGGTCAGGAGTTCAAGCCCAGCCTGGCCAACATGGCAAAACTCATCTCTACTAAAAACATAAAAATTAGCTGGGTGTGGTGGCCGGCACCTGTCATCCCAGTTACTTAGGAGGCTGAGGCAGAAGAATCCCTTGAACCTGGGAGGTGGAAGTTGCAGTGAGCTGAGATTGGACCATTGCACTCCAGCATGGCAACAAGAGTGAAACTCCATCTCAAAAATAAAATAAGGGTTGGGCATGGTGGCTCACGCCTATAATCCCAGCACTTTGGGAGGCCGAGACGGGCAGATCACCTGAGGTCCGGAGTTTGAGACCAGCCTGACCAACATGGAGAAAGCCTTTCTCTACTAAAAATACAAAATTAGCAGGGCATGGTGGCACATGCCTGTAATCCCAGCTACTTGGAAGGCTGAGGCAGGAGAATCGCTTAAACCTGGGAGGCGGAAGTTGTGGTGAGCTGAGATCATACCGTTGCACTCCAGCCTGGGCAACAAGAGCGAAACTCTGTGTCAAAAAAGAAAGAAAGGAAGGGAGGGAGGGAGGGAGGGAGGAAGGAAGGAAGGAAGGAAGGAAGGAAGGAAGGAAGGAAAGAAAAAAAAAGACTCGAAAGTCAGAATTACTCTTTGAGCCATAGGCTACAGAATGGATGTTGTGTTAGCAGGCATGAAAACAATTTTTTTTTTTTTTTTTGAGACAGAGTTTCACTCTTATTGTCCAGGCTGGAGCGCAATGGTGAAATCTCAGCTCACTGCAACCTCTGCCTCCCAGGTTCAAGCAATTCTCCTTCCTCAGTCTCCCAAGTAGCTGGGATTACAGGCATCCGCCACCACACCCGGCAAATTTTTTTGTATTTTTAGTAGAGACGCGGTTTCTCCATGTTGGTCAGGCTGGTCTCAAACTCCCAACTTCAGGTGATCAGCCTGCCTCGGCCTCCTAAAGTGCTGAGATTATAGGAAAACAACTTTTAATCTACTCATACATCTCCATCAGAGCTCTTGTATGATCAGATGCATTGTCAACGAGCAGTAATATATATATATATATATATATATATATATATATATATATATTTGTTTGTTTATTTTTTTTTTTTTTTTTGAGTTGGAGTTTTGCTCTTGTTGCCCAGGGTGGAATACAGTGGCGCAATCTCAGCTCACTGCAACCTCCGCCTCCCGGGTTCAAGCAATTCTCCTGCCTTAGCCTCCTGAGTAACTGGAATTACAGGCATGTGCCTCCATGCCCAGCTAATTTTGTATTTTTAGTAGAGACGGGGTTTCACCATATTGGTTAGGCTGGTCTGGAACTCCTGACCTAAGGTGATCCACCTGCCTTGGCCTCGCAAATTGCTGGGATTACAGGCATGAGCCACTGTGCCCAGCCCGAGCAGTAAGGAATGTTTTTTTTTCTGAGCGGTAGGTCTCAACAGTGGGCTTTAAAGTATTCAGTAAACCATGCTGTAAACAGATGTGCTGTCATGCAGGCTTTGTTGTTCCATTTATAGAGCACAGGCAGAGTAGATTTAGCATTTTTTTTTTTTTGAGACAGAGTTGCACTCTGTCACCCAGGCTTGAGTGAAGTGGTGCGATCTTGGCTCACTGTAACCTCCGCCCTCCAGGTTCAAGTGATTCTTCTGCCTTAGCCTACCGAGTATCTGGGACTACAGGTGCATACCATCACACCCAGCTAAGTTTTGTATTTTTAGTAAAGACGAGGTTTTGCCACGTAGGCGAGGCTGGATTTAGCATCATTTTTAAGAGCCCTAGAGTTTTTGGAATGGTAAATGAGCAATGGCTTCAACTGAAAGTCATCAGCTGCATTAGCCCATAAGAAGAGAGTCAGCCTGTCCTTTGAAGCCAGACATTAATTTTTCTCTAGCTACGAAATTCCTAGATGGCATCTTCTTCCAATATAAGGCTGTTTTATCTACATTGGAAAATCTGTGGTCTAGTGTGGTGGTTCATGCCTGTAATCCCAGCACTTTGTGAGGCTGAGGCGGGAGGCTCGCTTAAGCCCAGGAGTTCAAGACCAGCCTGGACAACAAAACGAGATTCTGTCTCTACAAAAAATAAAAATTAAACAAAAAAGAAAATCTGTTGTTCAGTGTATCCACCTTCACCCATGATCTTAGCTAGATCTTCTGGATAACTTGCTGCAGCTCCTACGTCAGCACTCGCTGCTTCACCTTGCACTTTTTTTGTTATGGAGGTGGTTTATTTCCTTAAACTTCATGAACCAACCTCTGCTAGCTTCAGACTTTTCTTCCATTGCTTCCAACACTCTCAGCTCTTGCTCTTGATTAGGCTTTGGCTTACGAGAATGTTGTGGTTCGTTTGATCTATCCAGGCCACTTAGACATTCTCCATTTCAGCAATAAGACTGCTTCACTGTCTTATCATTTGTGTGTTCACTGGAGTAGCACTTTTTATTTCCTTCAAGAACTTTTTCTGGCCGGGCACGATGGCTCACGCCTGTAATCCCAGCATTTTGGGAGGCTGAGGCAGGCAGATCACTTAAGGTCAGGAGTTCGAGATCAGCCTAGCCAACATAGTGAAACCCCTTCTCTACTTCAAATACAAAAATTAGCCAGGCATGGTGGTGGGCGCCTGTAATCCCAGCTACTCGGGAGGTCGAGGCAGGAGAATTGCTTGAACCCAGGAGGCAGAGGTTGCAGTGAGCCGAGATTGAGTCACACTACACTCCAGCCTGGGCAATAGAGTGAGACTCCTGTCTCAAAAAAAAAAAAAAAAAAGAACTTTGTATTCCCAACTTCGCTGTTTGGTGCAAGAAGCCTAGCTTTTGGCCTCCCTCAGCTTTTGATATGCCTTCCTCAGTAAGTTTAATCATTTCTAGCTTTTGATTGAAAGTGAGAGATGGCTGGGCGTGGTGGCTCACGCTTGCAATCCGAGCACTTTGGGAGGCCGAGGTGGGTGGATCATGAGGTGAGGAGTTCGAGACCAGCCTGGCCAACACAGTGAAACCCCGTCTCTACTAAAAATACAAAAATTAGCTGGGCGTGGTGGTGGGCGCCTGTAATTCCAGCTATTTGGGAGGCTGAGGCAGGAGAATCACTTGAACCTGGGAGACAGAGGTTGCAGTGAGCCGAGATTGTGCCACTGCACTCCAGCCTGGGCGACAGAGCTAGACTCTGTCTCAAAAAAAAAAAGAAAGTGAGAGACATGTGACTCTTTCTTTCACTTGAACACTTAGAGGCCATTGTAGGGTTATTAATTGACCTAATTTCAATCTTATTGTGTCTCACAGAATAGGGAGGCCTGAGGTAAGGGAGGGAGAAGTGGGAATGGCTGCTTGGTGGAGCAGTCAGAACACACACAACATTTATGTATTAAGTTCGCTGTCGTATGTAGATGGGCATGGTTCATGACACCCCAAAACAATTACAGCAGTAACATCAAAGATCAGTGATCACAGACCACCTAACAGATATAATAATAATGGAAAAGTTTGGGCCGGGCGCAGTGGCTTATGCCTGTAATCCCAGCACTTTGGGAGGCCGAGGTGAGTGGATCACGAGGCCAGGAGTTCAAGACTAGCTTGGCCAATATGGCAAAACCCGAAACCTCGTCTCTACTAAAAATACAAAAATTAGCTGGGTGTGGTGGTGTGCGCCTGTAACACCAGCTACTCGGGAGGCTGAGGCAGGAGAATCGCTTGAACCCAGGAGGCGGAGGTTGCAGTGAGCCGAGATCGCGCCACTGCACTCCAGCCTGGGTGACAAGAGCAAGACTCTGTCTCAAAAAAAAAAAAAAAAAAAGGAAAAGTTTGAAATATCATAAGAATTACAAAAATGTGACACAGAGACACAAAGTAAGCACTGCTGGAAAAATGGCACGCATAGACTTGCTTGATTCAGGGTTACCACAAACCTTCAGTTAGTAAAATGCAGTATCTGAAGTACAGTGAAGTGAAGCACAATAAAACAGAGGTGTCCCTATCTCTGCTACTCACCTGTTAGTCACTTAGTAGTGTCTTGGTTACTGGATCGAAAAATCACAGTAGATATAGGGTTTGGTACTATCCATTGTTTTAGGCATCCACTGGGGGTCTCGCAATGTATCCCCCAAGATAAGGGGAAAGTACTATATTACAGAACATGTGAGGTAAGTCATAGAAATTATGTAACCATGGCATTTTTATCACCGATAACTCAGTAGTGAGGCCAAGGAAGACTGTCAGAGGTAAAATGGAAAGAGGGGAGACAGTGATTACTGGATGACAGGGAAAAGATGTAAAGGTTTACTGTGCATTGTTTTTTTTTTTTTTTTGAGACGGAGTCTTGCTCTGTCGCCCAGGCTGGAGTGCAGTGCTGCGATCTAGGCTCACTGCAAACTCTGTCTCCCGGGTTCAAGCAGTTCTTCTGCCTCAGCTTCCCAAATAGCTGAGATTACAGGCGTGCGCCACCATGCCTGGCTAATTTTTATATTTTTAGTAGACATGAGGTTTCACCATGTTAGCCAGGCTGGTCTCCAACTCCTGACCTCAAGTGATCTGCCTGCCTCGGCTTCCCAAAGTGCTGCGATTACAGGCATGAGCCACTGCGCCCGGCCAACATTGTTCTTTTAATGCCCAAAACTAAAAGGAGACATGTCCGTGGGGAAACGATATATCAAATTTGACAGGAGATCATTAATGACCAAAAATTCCAAATCATAGCTGGGACTCCCTCAATTTCTTTAACCTTTGCCCAGTCCCTCCACCCCACACTATTCTTCAGCAATTAACTGAATTACTTAAGTAATTAAAATAAGAAAATATCAGCATGAAACATGTATAAGAATGGAAAATAAGTAAATAAATTAAAAATGTGAAAGAAACAAGCAAAAAGTTAAAAAGAAAAACCATTACGCCTGTAATCCCAGCACTTTAGGAGGCTGAGGCAGGCGGATCACCTGAGGTCAGAAGTTCGAGACCGGCCTGGCCAACATGGTGAAACCCCATCTCTACTAAAAACACAAAAAATTAGCTGGGCATGGTGGCAGGTGCCTATAATCCCAGCAACTTGGGAGGCTGAGGCAGGACAATCGCTTGAACCCGGGATGGGGATGTTGCAGTGAGCCGAGATCGCGCCATTATACTCCAGGCTGGGCAACAAGAGCAAAACTCCATTTCAAAAAAAAAAAAACTAAGAAAAACAATCCAAGGAAACATGAAAAATTCCAACTACTCGTTCTGTGTAGTCTCAAAAAAATCAGACATTATTGCTGGGTGCAGTGGCTCAAGCCGGTAATCCCAGCACTTTGGGAGGCCAAGGCGGGCAGATCACGAGGTCAGGAGATCGAGACCACGGTGAAACCCCGTCTCTACTAAAAATACAAAAAAAAATTAGCCGGGCGTGGTGGCGGGCGCCTGCAGTCCCAGCTACTCGGAGAGGCTGAGGCAGGAGAATGGCGTGAACCCAGGAGGTGGAGCTTGCAGTGAGCCAAGATCGCGCCACTGCACTCCAGCCTGGGCGACAGAGCAAGACTCCGTCTCAAAAAACAAAAAAAAAACAATCAGATATTATTATCTCTCTACTAAAAAGTATCTATGAAGAGATGTGAGCATTTAAAGAGGACATTATGAAATAACCTAGGCTAGGTGTGATGGCGCATGCCTGCAATCCCAACTCTTGGGGAGGTTGAGTGGACAGATTGCTTGAGGTCAGGAGTTTGAGACCAGCCTGCCCAACATGGCAAAATCCCGTCTTTACTAAAAATACAAGAATTAGCTGGGTGTGGTTGTGTGCACCTGTAATCCCAGCTATTTAGGAGGCTGAGGTGGGAGGATCTCTTGAGCCTGGGAGGCAGAGGTTGCAGTGAGCTGAGATTGCACCACTGCACTCCAGCCTGGGTGACAGTGAGACCCCCCATCTCAATAAAATAAAATAAAACAAAATAAAATAACCTAGAGAGTTTTAAAAGCAAGCTGGCAAGGCTTGCTTTTAAAGCAAGGCTGATCCATGTGTCAGAGGTCCTTCCATTTTAAGGTGGAATAATATCCCATTGTATGTATTTATCACATTTTGTTTATTGATTCATTTATTGATTCATCTGTAATGGATACTTGGGTTGCTTCTACCTTTTGACTATTGTTAATAATGCTGCTATGAACATGGGTGTACAAATCTCTCTTGAGTCTCTGCTTTCAGTTCTTTTAAGTGTATATCCAGAATTACTGGATCATGTGGCAATTCTGTTTTTAATTTTTTGAAGAACTGCCATACTGTTTTCCACAGCAGCCGTACCATTTTACATTCCTGCCAGCAGTGCACAAGGATTCTGATTTTTCCGCATTCTTGACAATACTTGTTATTTTATTTTTTCTTTCTTTCTAATAGTAGCCATCCTGCTGGGTATAAGGTGGTATCTCATTGTGGCTTTGATTTGCATTTCCCTAGTGATTAGTGTTGTTGAGCATCTTTCATGTGCTTGTTGGCCATTTGTATATCTTCTTTAGGAAAATGTTACTCAAATTCTTTGCCTGTTTTTTGATCTGGTTGGTCTTTTGGTTTTTTGTTTGTTTTTTGAGATGGAGTCTCACTTTGTCACCCAAACTGGAGTGCAGTGGGGCGATCTCGGTTCCCTGCAACCTCTGTCTCCTGAGTTCAAGTGATTCTTCTGCCTCAGCCTCCCGACTAGCTGGGATTACAGGCACACGTGCTACCACACCCAGCTAATTTTTGTATTTTTAGTAGAGACAGGGTTTCACCACGTTGGCCAGCCTGGTCTTGAACTCCTGACCTCAAGTGATCTGCCTGTCTCGGCCTCTCAAAGTGCTGGGATTACAAGTGTGAGCCACTGTGCCCAGCCTGGTCTTTTGTTGTTGTTATTGAGTTTAGGAGTTCCTTACATAGTCTGAGTATTAACCGCTTATCAGATACAAGATTCGCAAATGTTTTCTGTCATTCTGTAATTTTTCTTTTCCCTCTTTGATCGTGTCCTTTGATGCACAGTTTTTTATTTTGATGTAGTCTGTTTTATCTATTATTACTTTTGCTGCCTGTGCTTTCGATGTCATATTCAGAAATCATTCCCAAATCCAATGTCATGAACCCCTGGGTTTTAGTAAGTGTGTTTTGACTGTTCATAACTTCTAACTAATCTGTAATTGCAGGTTATATTTATTTTTATATAGAAAAAATTAACTCATCAAGCAGATTTATTCTTTTAATAATTAATTCGTAGCTTTCTTATTTTAGGGTCAAAAACTATGGCTTAGGCTCTAGATTTCCATTCTTTAGAATTTGTTAAGATTTTCCTTGTGGTTTAGAACATTTCAATGTTTGTAAATATTCTTGGACTTTAGAAAAGAATGCATGTAGGCCGGGTGCAGTGGCTGATGCCTGTAATCTCAGCACCTTGGGAGGCCAAGGCGGGCAGATCACCTGAGGTCAGGAGTTCAAGACCAGCCTGGCCAATGTGGTGAACCCCTGTCTCTACTAAAAATACAAAAAATTAGCTGGGCGTGGTGATGGGTGCCTGTGATCCCAGCTACTCGGGAGGCTGAGGCAGGAGAATCGCTTGAACCTGTGAGGCAGAGGTTGCAGTGAGCCGAGATCATGCCATTGCACTCCAGCCTGGGCAACAAGAGTAAAACTCCATCCAAAAAAAAAAAAAAGAAAGAAAAGAATGCATGTACTATCTTTTTAGAGTTCAACGTTATCTATATGTATTACATGTGCTTTTTGGTTTGTTTGTTTGTTTGTTTGTTTGAGACAGAGTCTCACTCTGACACGAGGCTAGAGTGCAGTGGCACGATCTCTACTCACTGCAACCTCCACCTCCCAGGTTCAAGTGATTCTCCTGCCTCAGCCCCCTGACATATGTGTTTTGTTTATTTTCCAAATCCTCTCTGTTTATTTTTGGTCTATGTGATCTGTCAAATTCTTAAAGAAATGGGTTAAAAAATTTAAAATAAATTCTCCTTTTATCCCCATTAGTTATTTATTTAAATATGTTGGTGCTATGAGCTTGCACTTTAGAATTAGCATATCAGGGTTTGAGTTCCATGTCCATCTATCACTGTGAACTACAAACATCATTTAATCTCTCTGATGTCTGGTCCTCATTTGCAAAATGAAAGAAATCATTAACTACAGTCATTCCATGGAGTAGTAAAGATTATTTGAGAAGATGTATTTAAAGCACTCACTACAGGTGTGTTCAAAAGATACTCACTATTCTTTTGTCTTGTCCTACTTAATGCTTATTTTTTGTATTCATTAATTCATTTTTTTTTTTTTTTATGGAGTCTTGCTCGTTGCCCAGGCTGGAGTGCAGTGGCACAGCTCACTGCAACCTCTGCCTCCTGGGTTCAAGTGATTCTCCTGCCTCAGCCTCCTGAGTAGCTGGGATTACAGGTGTGCACCACCACGTCCGGCTAATTTTTGTATTTTTAGTAGAGACAGGGTTTCACCATGTTGGTCAGGCTGGTCTCGAACTCCTGACCTCATGATCCACCCACCTCAGCCTCCCAAAGTGCTGGAATTACAGGCATGAGCCACTGCAACTGGCCCATTCATTGATTCTTGAGATGGGGCAGGTGGTAGCAGGGGTGGGGTGCTGTTTTTGCTATGTTGCCCAGGCTGGTCTCAATCTCCTGGCCTCAAGAGATCCTTCCACCTGAGCCTTCTGAGTAGCTGAGATTATAGGCATGCACCACCATGCCTGGCAGTGCTTTTTTTTTTTTTTTTTTTTTTTTTTTGAGATGGAATCTTGCCCTGTCGCCAGGTGGGAGTGCAGTGGCGTAATCTTGGCTCACTGCAACCTCCGCCTCCCAGGTTCAAGCAGTTCTCCTGCCTCAGCCTCCCGAGTAGCTGGGACTACATGTGCACACCACCACGCCCAGCTAATTTTTGTATTTTTAGTAAAGACAGAGTTTCACCATGTTGGCCAGGATGGTCTGGATCTCTTGACCTTGTGATCTGCCTGCCTTGGCCTCCCAAACTGCTTGGATTTACAGGCGTGAGCCCCCAGGTCCAGCGGGTGCTTTCTTTTAAATCATCAATTTCACTTTGATTTTATATTGCTACTTTTGCTTCCTTTTGTCTTCACTTGTTTTACCCTTGTTGGCCATCCATTTAATTTCAATCTATGTTGTTTTAATTCAGATATTATTCATAAAGAGAATATAGCTGTATTTTCTTTTGTTTTTTTCAGAGAGATTTTTGACTTTCAACAGGGAAATTTAGCCCACTGAATTTATTGTTATTGATGCTAAGAATGTATTCATACACCTTAAATTGTGTTTTCTCTTTTTCATGCTTTGTTTCTCCCTTTTCTTCCTGACTTTTGTGGTGTTGGTGAAGTGGTATTGGTTTTGGTTTCTTTGTATTTCTTTCTTCTCAAATTATTTGAAAGTTCTACAAGAAGTTGTGGTCAGTATCTTTAAAATAAAACAAAAAAACGGTTATGTTTATAAATAACTGATATGCTTATAAAGAAAAAAAGGATGTATCTTTTCTCTTTTTAAGACAGGATCTCTGTCACCCAGACTGGAGTGCAGTGGCACCATAATGGATACTGTAGCCTTAACTTCCTGGGCTTAAGTGATTCTCCCACCTCAGCCTCCCAAGTACCTGGGATGACAGGATCATGCCACCACACCCGACTAATTTGTTTATTTTTTATAGAGACAAGGTCTCACTATGTTGCCCAGGCTGGTCTCAAACTCCTGGGCTCAAGTGATAGTCATGCTTTGGCCTCCCAAAATGCTGGGATTACAGGCATGAACCACTGTGCCTGGTGGTATATATATTTTTATTCCCCATTCTCTTCTCCAAACATGATGAGACTTTTAACGGTTAAAATTCACTCCCCAAGGGCCCATACCACCCACATTTGTTGAAATAAACTGGGATTTTAATTATAGATTATTTTTAATGTTTCAATTTTTGTTTTTTCTATGCTATATAGCATTTGTATTAGATTTTATAAAAACATTATCAATAATTATTTAGATCCCATGAGGCTTTTATTCTCCAGTACTTTTTGTTTACTCTATTTACCTCTTTATTGAGTTTTATTTAATTGCAAGTAGCATCAAATGTTCTTTATATATATACATATATGTTCTTTATATATCTCCATAATAGATATTTATATATCTCCATAATAGATATTTATCAGATAGATGATTTGCAAATATTTTCTCCCATATTATGGGTTGTCTTTTCACTTTCTTGATTCTGTCCTTTGATGTACAAAGGTTTTTAATTTTTATGAATCAATTTATCTAGCTTTTTCTTTTGTTGCTTGTACTTTTGGTGTCATACTAAGAAACCTAATCCAGTGTCAAATAACTCTATAAAGATAGTTTTATAGTTTCAGCTCTTACATTTAGATCTGTGATCCATTTTAAGTTAATTTTTGTATCTGCTGTAAAGTAGATGTCAAATTCATTCTTTCTCATGTGGATATCCAGCTGTCCCAGCACCATTTATTGAAAAGACTGTTCTTTCCCAATGTATTGCATTATTTTGATATCCTTGTTGAAAATGAATTGACCATAGATGCATGGGTTTAGTTCTGAACTTTTAATTCTATTCCATTGATCTGTATGTACTTATATGAGCATCACATTGTCTCGATTACTATGGCTTTGTCATGAGGTTTGAAACTGGGAAGTGTAGTCCTCTGACTAGGTTCTTTTTTCTTAAGTTTATTTTGGCTATTTTTGATCCCTTGCATTTTCATATGAATTATAGTATCAGCTTATCAATTTCTATAAGACAGGCAAATGGAATTTGATAGAGATTATATTGCATCTGTAGATCAACCTGGAGAGTATTGCCATCTTAATGTCAGGTCTTTAAAATGTCAGGTCTTTAAATCCAGTAACACAGGATGTCTTTCCATTTACTTAGGTTTTCTTTCATTTCTTTTAATGATGTTTTGTAGTTATAGTATATAATATGTGCTCCATTTTATTTTTCAAGCTTCCAACATATCAGTAGTAGCTCCCATGAATTTATTTTTTCTCTTTTATTTTTTCTTTCACAATTTCAATTTCTTCATCTTTTTGCTCTGTACTCTGGAAGTATTGAGATGGTCTTATAATTTACTAATTCAGTTTTCAGCAGTATCCATTTTTTCTATTAACTGCTTCCTTAGTTTTTTCAACTTAAATAGTCATCTACTGTTTAATTTCCAACAACATTCTGGTTTTCAGATTGCTTCATTTTCACAATCTGCTTGTTACTCTTTAAATTTCACTAAGAACATGAACAAGATTTTTAAAAAAGTTTTGTCTTATTTCCTGCATTAACTCCATTTTAGTGGGTGATATTTGCTCTCATTTGGTCCGCTTCCTTCAAATGGTAGATTCTCTCCTTATGATTGGTGATATTTTTTATCTGCTCATATTTATAACTGAAGATCTAGATCATTCAGCATTGGTAACTGGCATCCGATCTGGAATTAGACCTTTGTTCGGTTCCCCACAGTGTATCTTCCCCTCTGACGAAGATGGTGGTAGGTTGGTTTTCCTTTCCAGTGAATTGGCTTTGAGTGGGAAAGTAGTAGCACCCTTTCTAGTAGAAGGTGAATTTTTTTTTTTTTTTTTTTGAGATGGAGTCTCGCTCTATCACCCAGGCTGGAGTGCAGTGGCGCAATCTCACCTCACTGCAAGCTCCGCCTCCCGGGTTCACGCCATTCTCCAGCCTCAGCCTCCTGAGTAGCTGGGACTACAGGCGCCCAACACCACGCCTGGCTAATTTTTTATATTTCTAGTAGAGACGGAATTTCACCATGTTAGCCAGGATGGTCTCAATCTCCTGACGTTGTGATCCGCCCGCCTCGGCCTCCCAAAGTGCTGGGATTACAGGCATGAGCTACCGCGCCCAGCCAGAAGGTGAATTCTTATAACGCATGAGTATGCTGAGCCACTAAGCCTCAGATCTTAAATTGAGAGAAAGGGAAACACAGTGAGGAAGCAAACAAATAAAGTATTTGCAACTTTGCCCAGGAAAGAACTTTGGGTATGATTACTGGCCCATGGAACTCATAGGAAGAGAATAGTCTACTAAGTGTCTAAGGAAATTGTAAGGTCAAATCAGCTATAAACCTGGCCTTTAAAATGCCTTACATATAGGCCAGGAGTCATGGCTTATGCCTATAATCCTAGCACTTAGGGAGGCAGAGACTAGAGGATTGCATGAGCCCAGAAGTTTGAGACCTGCCTGGGCAACATAGCGAGACCCCGTTCTCCACAAAAAGGAAAAACAAACAAACAAAACCAAAAAACAAAACAAAATCCTTAAGTATGAATGAACCCTCAGGACTCCAAACTTATACCAGCAGGAAATGCGCTGTGAAAACTGTGAAGTCTCTGAAGGGCTTACTTCCTAGTGTGCACTTCAGATATGGTCATGGAGAATAATGAACAAGGAAGAATATTCCAGAGTGTAGAGCCAAGGGCCACAGAAATAAATGCAAAATGGTGTTCATCCTTGAGAGCAGAACCAGGATGTAATCATAGAACTTCCTCCACTGCCAAGGTGAAGGATAGTCACAGTAACAACCCAGAAGGATTCTGCCATTTATGTATGAACTCTGTTGTGAATCTCATATTTTTCACTAAATTTAGGGTTTTAAGGCAGCGTATCTATGTAGAAACACTTGGGAATCACTGTTATGGGAGAGAGTGGAGGGATGCACAGGCAATGATCACAGTCAACATTTAACAGTGTTCCGGGCTGGGCGGGGTGGCTTACACCCGTAATCCCAGCACTTTGGGAGGCTGAGGCGAGCAGATCACCAGAGGTCAGGAGTTTGAAACCAGCCTGCCAACATGGCAAAACCCCGTTTCTACTAAAAATACAAAAAATTAACCAGGCATGGTGGCGGGCACCTGTAATCCTAGCTACTCAGGAGGCTGAGGCAAGAGAATCGCTTGAACCTGGGAGGCAGAGGTTGCAGTGAACTGAGTTCGTGCCATTGCACTCCAGCCTGGGTGACAAGAGCAAAACTCTGTCTCAAAAAAAAAAAAAAAAAAGATGTTTCAGGCACTAATGCATCTTTTTTTTTTTTTTTTTTTTTTGAGACGTAGTCTCACTCTGTCACCAGGCTGGAGTCAGGATTCAAAACTATGGGACCTTTTTTCAGAATGTTCACTCTGAACCCTATCATCTTTTATAATTATGGAGGTCTACTGGGCATGATGAGGGACATAGAAATCCCAAAGGGAAGAGAAGGCATATACACAAATTCAGGACAAAGGAGTGTGAAATCTTTTTTTTTTTTTTTGAGTCAGAATTTTGTTCTTGTTGCCCAGGCTGGGGGTGCAATGGCGCAATCTTGGTTCACTCCAACCTCCACCTCCAGGATTCAAGTGAGTCTCCTGCCTCAGCCTCCCAAGTAGCTGAGAATACAGGTGTGTGCCACCAACACCTAGCTAATTTTGCATTTTTAGTAGAGATGGGTTTCACCATGTTGGTCAGGCTGGTCTCGAACTCCTGACCTCAAGTGTTCCACCTGCCTCGGCCTCCAAAGGGCTGGGATTACAGGCATGAGCCACTGCACCCGGCTGGGAGTTTGTTATCTAATGAAGATGGCACTGAACTCTTTTCAATCTACTAGGATATATAGATTACTCTCACTTTTACCCTTGTTAGGGACTTGCCTTGTTTACTGATAAATCACCACTACTACTGATATATTGTGCCGTCTAACTCACAGTAGGTGCTCAATATCTGTTGAATGGATGAAGAATGAATACCAGAGTCCTGTAATATTAGACTATAGTCCTTGAGTGACTGCCAGATTTGCTTTCTCATTTCTAGGGTCTGGTGTACTTGGCACTCAACAAATGGTCCTTGAACTAAACAGAGAGAAAACTGCACTGGTGGTTTTACTTTAAAGCTGCTCATTGTTCAGTTTCCTTATCTTTAAATTGGAAGGTGTTCTGCTTCTGCCCAACCCCCACACACTCTACAGACCTTGTGATGGGTTGAGTTTTTCAAAAGATTCTCACCTGCTTTAACTCCTATGAGCTTAGTTTATGTTCACCAGGTGAACTTAAAATTTCAGGTTTCTACAGCACTATCTTTTCCACGTGTATGGCCAGTTCTCATGATGAGTTTACTAAGTGACTTTGGATTCTTTTCAGCTATTGCTAATCATCTGCACCTTTCTGTTGTAGTTATTTTAAAGCCCGCCCACGCGCGCGCGCGCGCACACACACACACACACACTTGAGTCAGGGTCTCTCTCACTCTGTCACCCAGGCTAAAAGCGCTGGGAATACAGACATGAGCCACCGCGTGGGGCCAAAAACATACGGATTTTATTTACTGAACCTGTATTGTGTGCATGACCCAGAATTGTGAGAGTACAGCAATGACTGAGAAAGCCATGTTTCCCACCCTCGTGGCACATAACAATGTTTCTATGTGTTTTTAAAGGCCCAACAACAGGGATTCAATTGTAAAATAAAAATATTTCGGTACAAAACATGATTGAAAAAAAAGACAACTGTGTCTTCCGAGTGGAGGAGGGAAAGGACAATCAAACCTCGAACAAATCGTTTATCTTGCTAGTCACAGCTTAGCTATGCCTTGTTATTTTCCGGTGATTCCAAACTTCCAGTCCATTCCCTTTGCATGGATCAAAAGTGACAGGAAAGAAAAAAATGTATTTCGGATATGGCAAAAAAGAAAAATGCAATACAAGCAAACAAAAGTACTGGGACATCGTATGAGAACTAGTTTAATTGACAATGTGTTTAAATGGTATCTAACACTTGACAATGATTCCAACCCACCCGGGCCTGGGCGCCGCGGCTGCCTCCCCACTCCCACTCACACGGGGAGCTCTCCGGGGCTGTACTGCACCAAAGGCACTCAAAATACATCAGCCTTTCCTTACCTAGATTCTTCCACCACATCCAGCATGGAGCTGCTGCTTCCAGAGATGTAGTCGCCTATCTGTGGCAACAATTAGTTTTAAAAATGGAGCTGCATCTCTAATAACAAAAGCCGCCAGCTGTGAAAAGTGGAGCGAAATCTCTCTACCGGGCCGCAGCATCTCTCAAGAACCTTTTCGCCGCAGCACCCGTCAAGGCCCAGGGCCAGCTAGATGCGGCTGCCCTGGGGTGGAGCCGTCCCCGTGGTCCCGGGAGGCTCCCGACGAGCCGGGGCCCGGGGCCGGAGGGTGTGCTCTTCCGGGAGGTGCAAAAGTCGGCTTGGGCCTGGAGCTCCCGGGTTTGTTTGGTTTTGTCCGCGCCCTGCCCCCACCCTACCCCCTTCATGCAAAAGGCCAAGGGTTTCCGAGCCACCATTGCCCAGGCCGAGTTCACGCTTGGGGCTCTTCAGCCGCCGTCCAGTGAAGAGAGAAAGCAATCGCGCAGAGGCGAGAGCACGCTGAATGAACGCGGGCTCCAGGGGAAATAATTTTTCCTCCTGGGTTTGCGCGTCAGCACACTGGGGTGCAGCCCTCCTTCACAGAAGACCCCCCCCTGCACGACCCCCTGTACACCCCCGCCTCCGCACCCCGCAGGGGCTGCGCGTTCGTCTGTGCGGCCGGGTTTGGGAATGGAGGCGTGAGGACCGCGCATCGAGGGCTCCACAGGCTGGGCGGGGGGCGTCGTTGGAGGGGGTGGGGGAGAAATGCGCGCCCACTACCCTCACGGAGGGCGAGGGACCCCCCAAAAGCCACTCGCGGACGCCGAGGCAGCGGGAAGGCGAGAGGAGGGGCGGGGGGAGGGGGCGCGGGGGTCCCCGCCGCGGAGGCCAGGGCCGGCGGGAGGGGCAGCACCTGAGGAATCCGCCTCCGGCTGCGGCGGCCGCCGCCTCGCTCCGCCCCGGGGAACTGAGCGCGCGGACCGCGCGCCTGCCAGAGAGACGCCAGCCGCCGGCGGCGCTAGCACCTCGGAGTCGGGCGGCCGGAGCAGCGCAGCGCAGCGCGGCGCAGGGAACGGCACTGGGGGTGGGGAGACCAGCCCGGCCGAGCCTAGGGCCACCCCCTGGTCCTCTGCCCTCGCGCCCCGCCAGGGCCAGGTGAGCGGCCGCGGGGACTCCGGGGCGCGGGCGGGAGGTGAGAGGTCGCAAACCGGGCGCGGGAGCTCGCCTGTGACCGGCAGGAGCTGCCCTTTGGCGGGCTGGACGCCCTGGCCGCGCGGGGAAGCGCCGCGGCGGACTTTTCTGGAGGGATGGGAAGCGCAGCGGGGGTGTGAGCGGAGCGCGTGCGGGTGGCGAGGGAGCGCCAGTGCCAGCCTGGGAGCCGCGCCTGCCCTCCCTGCCGCCTCGCGTCGCCCACCGAAGGGACCCGGCCGTGCTGTCCGCGCCCAGAGGCCGAAGGCCTGTCACCGGGCTCTACTCGCTGCCTTTGTGGCGGGAGCGAGGCGGCCCTGGGGTGGGACGAGGGAGCTGCGGCGCGCCGAGTAGCGCGGGGTCCCCGGGCGGAGGCGGCGAGGGGGCACCTAGTCCGTCTCCTCGAGCCCAGGGGCAGTGAGAGGGTGCCGGGCAGGCGGGCGGGCGACAGGTAGGGCGCCGCGGAGGTGGCGGGGAGAGGATGGATGGAGCTCAGCCTGGGAAAGTTGAGAGCGTCCAGAGGTGGCTGGGCGCTCGCTCGGCGTCTGTGGGTTTTTTTCCTCCACACCAAATGTCACTTCGTCACAAGCGGGCGCGCGTGTCTTCCGGCCAGCATGTCCATTTTTCTGTGCATGGCTGAGGACCACTCTTATTCCGAATGAGACACAAAGAGTTGTGTTGACAGCTGACCCTGACACAAGCGGACAGCGAGTGAGGTGCGCCCTGGCCGGGGAGGGTGAGGGAGACTCCTTAAAGGAAATCCATTCCCGCCGTTCCTCTTCCCAGCTCCATTAAAAGGAAATTCCATGTGGAGATTTAGTGCGTGGGGTTTCTCAGTTACATGAGTCCAAGGAACGTCCCTGAACGCGACTCATCTGCCCGGAACGGCCGCTGTCTCTAACCGAGGCTGCGGGTCCTGGAGAAACTCCTCAGTCTTGCCCTTTTCTCCGGTGGACGTGACGGTTCCAAGGTCCTTATCCTCCCCACCCGCTCCTCTGGCCCCGGCTGAGAAGATAGAAACCACATTTTAATTTCTGGTTTTCACACTGTAAGGTGTTTTTTTTTCCCCCTCCCCCCGCCTCGAGGCGGGAATCCCTGCTTAAATCACATTTTTAAACCTAGCCATTTAAATACAGGGAAGAGCTTTCCCACAAAAGGTTTTTGAACTCAATCCCCCTTAATAAAACCTCTCATTCATCTATATATATTCTTAGACTTTAAATCCTGGAATTCTGCTTTGAGTGTTGTGACTGTGTTGTTTCTTCTCTTTGCTGAAATTTTCTAGGAGGTTTTATGAATGATACTGAAAAATTATTTAAAAGAAAAAAATTGTTGAGATATTTAGTAATACAATTACATGCATATAGGTATGTATTTCAAGAGGAAAATGTTTAATGAATGAATATTGAAAAGTAATATAAGTAGGGTAAACATTTCAAACAACAGTGAAGAGTATACAGTGTAAATTAAGCCCTCTCTCCTCCCCTCCATACAAGCCTTTATCCTTCTCAGAGGCAGCCACTGTTGTACATTTTTTGTATATCTTTCCGTAAGTCTATTATAATGGAATTACATTATAGATATAGATGATGAAAGGGATTGAATATGAGACTGAACTATATATTCGTGGTGATGACTATTAACTTGATACCCACTCATGATGACATGAGATTATTTAGCCAAATGTGGACAATTACTACCTTGAAGATCAATTAGAGGGTGAAAAATCTTAGAACAGTACGCAATGGAAAGGAAAACTATTAAACTAATATCTCCTCCCGCACACACACCAGTTTCCCTACACTGGTTTTTGCAATCTTTATTTAATTTTTCCTCCATTTTGGAATTCTTTATGAAGTAGAGAATGAGAACTGTAGTAGTTCACTTTGTCTACCGCAGTGTGTATCTGAAAACACTGAAAGGGCGTGTGTATACTCCCATTGACATGACATAATATAAAGATGTTAGTTGTAAAGGATAAATACGAAGGCCAAGTTTCAGATGTTTGGTTGCATCTCTTAATTCTAGACCTGGCTTTGCCACAAACCCGCCACACAACGTAACTTAACTTTGTTTCCCACTCAGTTAGATAAAGGAATTGAACTATGTGATTTTTAAGGGTCCTTCGAACTCCAGAGTTCTACGATTAAAATAGTTGTCCTAAAACTGGCTAAAGATAACCCTTGGACTGTGGATGTTAGACAGTGGGGCGACAAAAAACATTTCTGAATGGTGGATTCATGAAGAGGAGGTTAGAGATGTTTAAACTATATCCCTGCTCTTAGGAGTTTGGTGTCATTGGAGAACAGCTACTCTCCTTACCCACAGAGTGTGTGTTTATGTTGCTGATAGAGGCCAAACACCGGGCTGAGGGCCTCTGCATGTCACCTTGTGTGGCTAAGGAGAGTGAATTCTCCTCGCAGCCCACAGTGTCATTTTTAGGAAAATTACTCTTACCAAACTCTTCTTTTTGGTAAAGTGGAAATAAACTTTGAAAGAGACTTGACATAATTTAATTAATACTTCTCTGAAGTGTTTAGATTATGAACATCCCTTATAGCTAAGATATTTTAGTTACTTGATAAATATTCACTTAGGGAGTATGTTCTTATTAGGAAGCTTCTAATTTGTAAAGTACCTGCGGCCTTTGGGCTAATGATGGGGACAGGAGTTGAGGAGTGATTGTAAAGTTGTGAAAGTAAAAATAATTAGCTGATTTTAGTCACTATATATGGTCTAAATTAAGGGATTTCAAAGGTATACTGTAAGCGGTGATTGCAAAAAGTGTTGATGTTAAGATAGAGATCTCATACTGAAAGCTAAAGCTTTCTAAAAGCACCGCTGATGAAGCATACGTAATTATTTTGAATAAATCTAATATAAATAAATTATAAATTCACTTTAGGAATTGTTTGGGATCCTAAGAATAAGAACTAGAAGAATATATTTGTGAGGGTACTTAGAGTAATATTGATTGATAAACGAAGCTGACAGAAACAAAAGAAAATTCAATACCAGTAGTGAAATTCTTCAAAATGGTAATAGTTTTTATTTTTTCCAGCTCCCTTCCCAATCTTGCCATATGAATATTTTTACAAATGTTTTATATTGCAGATAATTTTCACCCTGATTTTTATAAACATTTTTTCTATAGCTTACTTCCCATTATTTACAATAATTTTATAAAAGTTTATGCAATGGATGTTCATTATTAACTTAAACCTTCCTATTTTTGATTTTCCAATATAAAAAATATAATGCCTATTTTTTTTTTTTTTTTTTTGAGACAAAGTCTTGCTCTGCCACCCAGGCTAGAGTGCAGTGTTGCCATCTCTACTCACTGCAAGCTCCGCCTCCTGGGTTCACACCATTCTCCTGCCTCAGCCTCCTGAGCAGCTGTGACTACAGGCGCCCGCCACCACGCCTGGCTAATTTTTTGTATTTTTAGTAGAGATAGGGTTTCACTGTGTTGCAGGATGGTCTCGATCTCCTGACCTTGTGATCTGCCTGCCTCAGCCTCCCAAAGTGCTGGGATTACAGGCGTGAGCCACCATGCCTGGCCTGTAATGCCTATTCTTATACATGTAACTTTATTTCTTTTCTTTTCTTCTTTTTCCCTTAACTTCCTTAGGATCGTTTTTTTCTTGAGGGATAGTATAATGTAGTTGTAAATGGGTGGGTTCTAAAATTAGAGGTTCTGGGTTTAAACCTAGCTCCATTACTTGTTGGCAATATTGGACAAGTAATTTATTTTCTCAGAACTTTAGCTTACTAAGATGTAAAATGGGTTATATTAATAGTTCTTTAAAGTTAAGATAAAAAGCAATAACACATGAAACACATAAATGTTAGCTCTTATTTTTATTAGGAAATTTCTAGATTTACAGTAATTTCCACATTACATTCTAAAAGGACTATATAAATTTATACTGTCATTAACGATCTATGTGTGTGCTTGTGTTATCTTAAAACATATTATTGTTACTAATTTGATCAGTGTAACATTTTATACCTTTCTTTTGCTTTGCATTTCTTTGGTCTTATACAAAGTGAGGGATAGTTTTTTCTGCCATATTGCTATAGTTTTCCAAATTGAGTGATGGAAATTTCATTACCTCAGTCATTTTGAGCTGTACCTAACATAAGCTAGACATGTAGGAGTGGTCAGTTACACCACTGATGAATAGTGAACCAAATTTTCCAATAGACTTTTTTCAAACTAATTGTAGTTTTCTTGTATTTTCAGTCTATGGTAATATTTATTAGCTATTACTATTATTATTATTTAACTCTTAGAAAAGTAGCTGTTAACTAAGATATAAACAATATTTAAGTGAAAATGCAATCTTCCTTGAAGAGCTGATTTGTGGTTAGTATTGTGATCACAGTTTGCTGGAATTTTACTAGTGCTTATGAAAACTTGAGGAAAAATCAGAGAGAATATTTATGATCTCCAATCATGTTATCTTTTGGCTACAAATGGATAATGAAGTTATGCCCACTGACTTGAGTTCTTATATAGTCAAGATAATTTAGACTACAAAAAGCATGCCCTTGTGAGTTCTGGAGTTCCAACATCCCTGATATTTTTGGCAAATACCCACCCAACATGGATAACAGCAGCTCTTTGTGCTGTTGAGCCCCAGGAGGGCTCCCTATTGTGTACACTTTCTTTCCTCCCATTCTTGACTGACTAGTGATAGCAACTCCTTCAAGTCCAGATGTGGAGTCCCACAGTGACTCTTCTACCCAACTCTGTATTTGCCCCTACCACCCCACCCGTCAGTGCAGTTGTTTTTGACCTGCCTGTGATGTAGAGAATTCACTCTTTTCAAGGTTGTGGTTTCAGATTTTATTTTTATTTTTCCCTATGTTTTATGAGTATCTTCAGCAGTCCCTACAGTAGGGACTGTAGCCATGTTAGCATAGATTAACACATAATCACTTGATAAATGTTTGTTGCTGTGAACTATATCTTGTATTGTCTTCTCTGTTCCTGGTCATAGTTCTATTTTTATGGTGCCAGTTGGCAGAAGCAAGCACCAGTTGTGTCCTGTATTCCCGTGTTTGCCTATATTACCAAGGTTAGGAGTTAGGAGGAGACCTGCTTGTTACGGCTCTTCCAACTTTTTGTGTGCTTAGGAGACTTTCTTAACTCCTGTGCTTTACTTTTCTTCTGTAAAATGGGATTAACAATTACTGCTCTAATTACCAACCTTCTGGATAGGTTTATTTTGAAGATAAAATGAAATAATAAATGTAGACATTTTAGAAAAAAGGATCTACAAATTCATATTATATTGTCAAAATTACATATTGTCACTACCCTTCTAGGAGTGTCCATATCTTTGAGAAAACCTCATCTTGATATAGAGTTGCACTTAGAGCTTGAGGTTACATGCAGATTCTTGGGATCCACTCTGACCTGTTGAATCAGAAATTCTGGGGATAAGGCCTACCAATCTGCACTTTAACAACCCTTCTGATACTGAAGCACTGTTCTAGGGAGTAAGAAACTTCAGCGCCCACTAAAAAAGTATTCTCCTTATAGTTAAATATTAGTTATAAAATAATCCAGAAATATCATAAATCATTTTTGCATGCTAACCATGGAATGAAAATTAGCTATTATTATTAGCTTCTATTTGTCTTTTAATCTCTCAAAATTTAATTCAGGTAGGAATTGTAAACTCAGATGCATGGAGGGGCCAAGCAGTAAACCTGAGTTATGAAGCAAGACACTTGTAAAGTAATAGAGGTGATGAGTTCTGGTGGACAAGAAAGTCTGAGGGTGGCAGAGTTTCTAAGGCGCCACTGATTGTTGCCTTTTGGGGTTGTGGGCCACTGTTGCTAGGCCATTTGATTTTTCAGGTGAAGCTAGAAATTCACATTTTTATGTGAATTTAAATATTGGCAATACATTTTAAAGAAAACACATGGACCTAATAATCTGGAAGCCAGATAACTTCCAACCTCTGAGTTAAGTAATATGGGTGAACATATTTGCATTTGAATGAGTGTGATGACAGAAGAAATAGTCCCATTCAACATTATTAATAATCAAAGGTATATTAAAATCACACAGACACTTTTTAACTTTCAGATTACAAAGATTCAATAGATTGATAAAATCTAATGTTGGCAATTGGATAAAGAAATGGTTGTTCTTATACTAAGACTGATGGCAGATGATTACAACTTTTCTGGGGTGTAATTTGGCATCATGTTTCAAGACTTTAAATGTCTATACCTGCCCTGTCCAATATGGTAGCGTCTAGCCACATGTGGCTATTTAAATGTAAATTAACATTATATACAACCAAAGATTCAGTCTCTCAGTTATACTGGTTACATTTCAAGCACTCAATAGCTGCTCATGGCTGGTGGCTGCCATGTTGGACTGTGTAGATATAGAACATTTCCATCACTGGAGAAAGTTCTGTTGGACAGTGCTGGTCTAAACTCTTTGATTTGGGAATTTGTTAGAAAAAAAAACAATTAGACAAATGTACAAAGGCATATAGCAAAAATATCACTTGAAACATTATTTATGAAAGTAAAAAAATTAGAAACCACCCAAACACCGTGTTATTAAAGTCAAGTTGTAGTAAATATCTATGAAAATAGTGTTACATGTGTCGTGAAACTATTTCTATTGTAGAATCTTTTTATTTAGGTAGATAACTTAGTTACAAGGGGTTTGGGGATCACTTTTTCTCTTGTCACAAACGCACGTGAGTATGACAGAGCTTTCCCTTTTTAGCCTACAGCTCTTATAGTAGGATGGGTTGACTTTCACTAAAACATGAGCAGAGGCATTTGAGAACTCTCTAAATAACATCCGTATCAGCTGGATTCTTGTTAGATATTCAAAATCTCAGGCCCCATCCCGAGCCTACTGAATCAGAATCTCTGGCAGGACCCAGGAATCTTTATTAACAAACTGTCTGCTTACTAGTGGTATCTGCCTTCTATCACTGAATTGCTCAAGCTTCAGTTGTTTTATCTTGGCCAAGTTAAATCTGACCTCTGTCCAGGTACTGTTCTAAGTGCTGGGGATGCTGCAGGGAAGAAAAGTGAGAGATATCTGGCCGGGTGTGGTGGCTCATGCCTGTAATCTCAGCACTTTGGAAGACCAAGGTCGGTGGATCACCTCAGGTCAGGAGTTTGAGACCAGCTTGGCCAACATGGTGAAACCCTGTCTCTACTAAAAAAAAAAATACAAAATTAGCTGGGCATGGTGGTGTATGACTGTAATCCCAGCTACTCGGGAGGCTGAGGCAGGAGAATCACTTGAACTCTGGAGGCAGAAGTTGCGGTGAGCTGAGATTGCGCCATTGCACTCCAGCCTGGCAACAAGAGCAAAACTCCGTCTTAAAAAAAAAAAAAAAAGGAAAGTGACAAATATCTCTGTTCTCGGGAGAATCAAACAATGAACAAAAGAAATTGAGGAAAATATGATGTTTTTTAGATAGTGAGAAGTGCCAGGGAGAAAAGTAGAGCAGAAAGGGGAATTAGAAAGTAAGCTGGAGGTTGCGATTTTCTACAGGTGTCATTGAGAAGTGACCTGAGTGAAGACACAACGAGGTGAGGGACTGAGCCACTGGAAAGGTTAGGGGAAGAGGGTTTCAGCTTGTTGTTAGAGGGGCAACTAGGAGGCCTGGGAGCTGATGGAGAGAGGCAAGCAAGGGAGCGTGTGGGGGATTAGGTCAGAGAGGGAATCTAGATCTTTTTACTTCAAATTCTTTGTTCTCTCTAGTGCACCACACTCTCAGATTCTTTGGTTAATCAGTTTGTAAAGAGATCAAACATCCTGAAATTCACTGTTCTTTAGCATGATCTGTCAATTCCTCCTGCCACATTTGCCTCGGGTGCTTGTTAAATACGGATTATTGATCACTAGACCTACTAATAAGAATTTCTAGGGTGGGACCCATGAATGTGCATTTAAAAAAAAATGTTCTGCCATAGTCTGAGGATGAGTGTGCATTTTAAGTGTCTTCCCAGGTGGTTTTTATGGACACAAGTCTCAGAACTACTACTCAAATGTATCATTCTGTAATTTTAGTTATTTTTAGAGCAGATGCACTTAAAGTTGTCACCTCTGCCTGTATAGGTTAGTGTGAAGAGAAGATGTAATTGGTATAATATCTCTCTGTATTTTTAAACCAATTTAAATGGACACTAATATAAGTTAACATGTATATCTTATTGGGGTATTCAGGGAACTCTGAGTCTGTTACCATAATTTGTATTCACATCAGAGGGTGGGGGAACCTTTTCACTTGAGAGTTCTGCCTCTCACCCATATAGTCTGTTCTATTTTTTGGAAAGGGCACATTTATATCTCTTTGGTTTTTTCCTCATGTTTTCTTTCTTTTCCTCTTGTTTCTTTTCTTCTTCCTTTTCTCTTCTTGAAATCTAACTACGCTAAGTCAAACATCAACATTTTGGTAGCCATTCTTTTATGCATCTCTATGCATATTTATATATAATCAATATTAATCTTACATAAATAGGATCATATTATGCTTTTTAAAAAACTTGTAGGCCAGGCACAGTGGCTCGTATCTGTAATCCTAGTGCTTTGGGAGGCCAAAGTGAGAGGAAGATCACTTGAAGCCAGGAGTTGGAGACTAGCCTGGGCAATGTAATGAGGCTCTATCTCTAAAAACAAACAAACAAACGAAAACTGTAGTTACTTCTTTTTAAAAAATTTGAGGGCTGTCTTTTCCCTTTCCCCTTTCTTTTCACTCCAACAATGTCACTCATCTATTTATGTTGTTATAACTTTTTCCATGATCATATACCCTTATATATATTTTAGTACCGTGTATGTACTATCATATTTTTCTAATTTTCACCTAATATTCAATAAAATACAAGGAATGTGACTCTAAGTTAACTGGTATAGCTTGTCTTTATTCTTTTAAATTATTATACAATATCCTATAAAAATAATCTATAGCATCTGTATTCCACAGTTAAACAACCATTACTTCATTGAAGGGCATTTATTTAAGCCAAACAAGAAACAAGAGCTATATATTAAAAGATAGACATGTGATAACACAATTTAAAAACATTTTTGTGAAGCAAAAAGGAACCATAAATAAATACCATAGACATATGATAGATTGGGGGAAAAAAATCTGTACCATATGCAAATAAAAGATTACCATCTCGGCTGGATACGGTGGCTCACGCCTGTAATTCCAGCACTTTGGAAGGCCAAGGTGGGAGATCACAAGGTCAGGAGTACAAGCCAGCCTGACCAACATGGTGAAACCCAGTCTCTACTAAAAACACAAAAATTAGCCGGGCGCGGTGGCACATGCCTGTAATCCCAGCTACTCAGGAGGCTGAGGCAGGAGAATCGCTTGAACCGAGGAGGCAGAGGTTGCAGTGAGCTGGGATTGTGCCAGTGCACTCTAGCCTGGGAGGCAGAGTGAGACTCCCTCTCAAAAAAAAAAAAAAAAAAAAAAAAAGATTACCACCTCTAGTTTATAAGGAACTTTTATAAAATGATAATAAAATATTTTATGAAACATAATTTTAAAGTATTTTGCAAACATTGTCACTAGCTGTTCACAGAACCGTTATTCCAAATGGTCAATAAGTATGAAAAATGCTTAGCCTTATTAGTTGTTTAGAAATGCAAGTTACACGTAATAGTAAACTATCACTTGATACCTACTTGATATTACTATAGAACTTTAATCAATATTAAAATTTCCAGAAGTAGTTTATTTGTTCTTTGAAAAATCTGTGCAGAAACATTTGTTTTGAAAGTTATATTAGTCCAGTTGCGGTGGCTCATGCCTGTAATCCCAGCACTTTGGGAGGCTGAGGTGGACGGATCACCTGAGGTTGGGAGTTCGAGACCAGCCTAACCAACATGGAGTAACCCCGTCTCTACTAAAAATACAAAACTAACCTGGTATGGTGGTGCATGCCTGTAATCCCAGCTACTCGGGAGGCTGAGGCAGGAAAATCGCTTGAACCAGGGAGGCGGAGGTTGCGGTGAGCCGAGATCGCACCATTGCACTCCAGGCTGGGCAACAAGAGTGAAATTCCATCTGAAAAAAAAAAAGTTACATTAAAGTGGCCGGGCACAGTGGCTCACGCTTGTAATCCCAGCACTTTGGGAGGCCGAGGTGGGTGGATCACCTGAGATCAGGAGTTCAAAACCAGCCTGGCCAACATGGCGAAACCTGTCTCTACTAAAAATACAAAAATTAGCTGGGTGTTGTGGCGGGTGCCTGTAATCCCAGCTACTCAGGAGGCTGAGGCACGAGAATCGTTTGAACCTGGGAGGCGGAGGTTGCAGTGAGCCCCACTGCATTCCAGCCTGGGTGACAGAGCAAGACTGTCCCTCCCCACCCCCCAAAAAAGAAAGTTTTATTAAAGCTATAAAGCATAATTTCCCAGAGTTTCCTGTTTGCTCATATAATTTGAGGGAGGTTGACTTTTATTTTCTTTCAGTCTTAGCTCATAAGCCAAATGATGGGAACAGAGCTTAGAAAATTTAATTTTGATATCAATTGCCCATTTGTATTCAAAAGGGTTTCCTTCCGTTTTAAGACAGAGCTTTGTTGGATTTTAGAGCCATAGATCAATCTACCCTGAGAGGAAAACACTGCAGGGTTTACTTGACTTGCCCAAGGTCACTAAACTAGTCGTTCATGTTTTCTGGTTTACCATATTGTTTCACAGTGTCTTCTTATACTTGTAATTGCAGCTAATATAGAGAAAACATATTTCAAGAATTTTTTTTTTTTTTTGAGATGGAGTCTTGCTCTTTCGCCCAGGCTGGAATGCAATGGTACGATCTCGGCTCACTGCAACCTCCATCTACCGGGTTCAAGTGATTCTAATGCCTCAGCCTCTTTAGTAGCTGGGATTACAGGCATGTGCCACCACGCCTGGCTAATTTTTGTGTTTTTAGTAGAGTTGAGGTTTCACCATGTTGGCCAGGCTGGCCTCGAACTCCTGACCTCAGGCGATCCACCTGCCTCGGCCTCCCAAAGTGCTGGAATTACAGGTGTGAGCCACCATGCTCACCTATTTCAAGAATTTTTTCTCATTTTCAAAAACCAAATATGCAACATTTAGAGAAATTATATGTAATGTGTTTAGATTTTAAATAGAAATAGTAGCATATGAGAATAATATTAACAAATCAGAAAAAAATATTACTTGTAATTCTACCATCCTTACAAAGTGAACTGTTATTGCAGTTCTGCTTCAAGTATTTATCTATATGCATTAATGATTTTACATACTGCTAATGTGATTTCCCTAATATTTCCCAAATCTTTTGGTAACTTTGACTTCCAGGCTTTTTTTTTTTTTTTTTTTTTTTTTTTTTTTTTTTGCTTAGAGATAGGATCTTGCTGTGTCACCTAGACTGGAGTGCAGTGGCACAATCATAACTCACTGCAGCCTTGAACTCCTGGGCTCAAAGGATCCTCCTGCCTCAGCCTTCAGAGTAGCTGGGACTACAGGTGTGTACCAGTATGCCTGGCTAATTTGAAAAACTTTCTGTGGAGATAGGGTGTCACTTTGCTGTCCAGGCTTTCAGGCTTTTTTTTTTTTTTTAATTTTTTTTATAGTCTCGCTCTGTCTCCCAGGCTGGAGTGCAGTGGCACGATCTTGGCTCACTGCAGCTTCCACCTCCCGGGTTCAAGCGATTCTCCTATCTCAGCCTCCCGAATAGCTGGGATTACAGGCGCACTTCATCATACCCAGCTAATTTTTGTATTTTTAGTAAAGACAGGGTTTCACCATGTTGGCCAGGCTGGTCTTGAACTCCTTTCCTCAGGTGATCAGCCCTCCTGGGCCTCCCAAAATGCTGGATTACACACATGAGCCACCATGCTCAGCCGCTTTTGGGCTTTTTAAGCTGGTCTGCATGACTCTACTTTCTTTCTATCTGTTTTTCACGCGTCCCGTTTTTAATCCTTGAACATTGTTTTGTATCATTCTACAAATGATCAAATGTCTTTTATAGGTACCAGTTGCCTCCCTTAGCATTTCCCAAAGGGTGTCACCTTAAACATTAACACCCCAGTCTTACTCTGTCAGCTGCATGTAAAAAAAAAAAAAAACACAAAAAACTAAAGGTATTAAACAGTAATGAGTTTGTTATATCACCAACATTTCTCAGGGTGGCAGGAAGGGCACTGCAATTCTTGGGTTAATTTGGGTGCTTGACAATGTCCTCAAGAACCAAGATTCTTTTGGTCATTCTCCGCCAACCTCAGCTTGTTGGTGTTTGTTTTCCAGCTTGTCTTTTCACTATCCCAAGATATTTGCAGCATACATGACTCATACCCTCACACAGCTTTGACGGGAGTCAGAAAAAGGCTCTTTATGTTCAGGCTAAATGCTTTTAAAAGAATTTACCTATATACATTGATGTCCCAAATCTTGGTGAGACTTCACTTCATGATCATGCATCAGCCAGTCACTGACAAGGAAAATGGGATTACCATAACTGATGGAGAATATTCAAGATTTACTCCAGAGCCTGGGAAAGGGTCTATTATTTGAGGTAAGCATGTACAAACTGTGGGGTTAATATTGAAGAAGATCAGGAAATGGCTTGATTAGGCAACCAGCAGTGTGTGCTATAAAATTGAATTTACTTAGTTCTCTTCAAGGCTCTTCATAATCTGACCCCATGATAATTTAATATAAAACCTCTATTCTAGAAAAGCCAATCAGTTGTCTTTCCTGCCTATCTATCCTGCTCATGTGCATTTCTACCTGTGCCTTGACATGTGTTATTTCACTTTCTTAGAAAGTTCTCCCTGTTTATTAGAGCTGATGTGGCTATTTTAATTAAAATTTAAAATTTAGTTCCTTAGGTACAGAAGTCCCACTTCAGTAGCCCTGTGACTAGGCAGCTACTGTATTGGATAGTGAAGGAACAGAACATTTCCATAATCACAGGAAGTTCTGACGGAAAGCACTGCTCTAGAAATTCTTACAAATCATACCTATTATTTACACAGTGTTTGCCAAACTATGGACCACCTAGATGAGAATCAGCTGTTTGAGATGCTGTTTAAATGCAGATTCTGAGCCCTAGGAATAGGCCCTGAGCCACTTTCATGCCCAATAAAGATGAAGAACACTGCTTTGAGATCTAGTTTTGTTTCTTTTATGGAAATATACTGACCATTGGAGTTTTCATTAATTTTCTCCTTCTCTAGACTTCTATGGCATTCATAGTTTAAAGTTTTAGAATTTCTTTACGATATTAATATTCTCTAATTGTCTCAGAAAGTATTCTTCCTGAATATTAGAGTATAAGCCTTTTAAGAGGAGGTACTATGGCATATTATCACTTGTATTTTCCAAAATGTAGAATATAAAATTGGGTGCGTAGTAAATACGAAGTATTGACTGCTTAATTACATTCTATAGAATTGTTAATCTATAGTATATTCACTTGGCAGTTCTTTGAAAATCATAATACTGTCTGCAGTATTGAATATGGATGATAGAGAATTTCTGTAATTTTTTTCTTAATTTTATTTGTTGGAAATAAACCTGCAAATCTTGGTTATATTTCTAACAAGTAGTATACGAGGATGTTCCCCATAATAAATTAGCATAATTTAAAAAAATGGCTATTTTAAAGTGCTCTGATCTTTTGATTCTCTTTGTAGAACATAAACTAGTCAAACTTCTGAAGCCATAGTTGATAAAGCAACTTTCTGTTGCAAATGAACTCCTCACTTGAACCAGGGTTCTTCTCCGGATTAACTAGAGAATTCAGGTAGTTGTTCTGGCTGCTCTACTTTGATGATTTAATAATGGCCTGAAAATCACTGGAGCAGGAGGTTAAGATCTTGGCAACATTAGAAAATAGTTAGATGTACATTTTCACAAGTTGGAGCACAGTGAATGATCAAGATGGAATAGTAATAGGGTAGTCATGACTAGCAGCAACTCACTTAGTTCTAAGGTGAGGAATATTTCTCTTTGTGCATAATTTCACAGACTGTATCATTCCCCAGGGTGATGTGAAAACAACTACATTCTCTGGTAGGCTCATTACCTTATGGTACAAAAATCAATCTAATCTATTAAGAATAAAATCTCTGTTGAACAAATAACTACCTTCCTGAGAGTCTTGATATTTTTTACTCTGAGACAGTTGCCACATAATTTGATTCCAAAACAGGTCACATTTCTGAGATAATGAATCAGTGCTGCCAAGCATGATGGCTGGTACAAAATAGACCCCCAGTCACGCCTGTAATCCCAGCACTTTGGGAGGCCGAGGCAGGCAGATCACTTGAGGTCAGGAGATCGAGACTGGCCTGGCCAACATGGTGAAACCCCATTTCTACTAAAAATACAAAAATTAGCTGGGTTTGTTGGTACATGCCTATAATCCTAGTTACTCAGGAGGCTGAGGCAGGAGGATTGCTTGAATCCGGGAGGTGGCGGTTGCAGTGAGCCGAGATCATGCCACTGCACACCAGCCTGGGTGACAGAGTGAGACTCCGTCTCAAAAAAAAAAAGACTCTCAGGAAGTGTTAGTTATTTTTTCTCATTAGACTTGTTGAATTTGAATGACAAGTCTCAGACTTTATTAGAGAGTAGCAATTAGTTGCTACTATGCCCAACTAATTTTTTGTATTTTTAGTAGAGACGGGGTTTCACCGTGTTAGCCAGGGTGGTCTCGATCTCCTGACCTCGTGATCCGCCTGCCTTGGCTTCCCAAAGTGCTGGGATTACAGGCATGAGCCACCGTGCCTGGCTGCAATTAGTTTTAAGCGTTTGCCTCTCAATTAAAAATGTTACCAAGTTCTTACTTTTCTGGAAAAATTAGACCATATAAAAATAACCTTTTCCCCCCTTGTTCATTTTAATGGAGCAATAAAATACTAGCTGTGGTATTTTTTACAGTATTGTTGGTCAAAAATTGTATCAGAATTGTTTCATATCTGTAGGTATTAAATGGACCATTTGCATAATCTACTGAAGATCTTTTAGAGTCTGTAAATGTGTGTCTGGTTATGGTATTTCAGGTATTCTAAGTGTTTGAGGTTTTATGCCATCATAAAGACCTCTGAGCCAGTGGTATGCATTATCTCAACTTCTGCCTTCAGAGTAGGAACTGTGATGGAACAGTGTAACACATGGCATAGTTGCACATCTGGAATTTCAAAGAGAGCATATGTATATCAGAGTATGTGTGTATGCACAAAACATAGCTTTTGATTTAAAAAACTGCCATAAAGGTCTTCTCTGCTTAGTCTTCTGCTGTTTATTGATTTAATTAATAGCAGAAATTAATAATTTAATTCAACAATATAATTATTAAAAATGTACCCCACCTGAGACATTGTGCACATATCATTTCTAATCCTCACAACAGCCCTGTAAAGTAGGCATCATTATTCTCACTTTTACAGCTGAGATAACTAAGACTCAGATAAGGCTTAGGTAAATTTCACAAGAGCCTTCAGGTAGTACGTGTAAAGTCAGAATTCAAATCTAAGTCTGGCTGATTTAAAGCTTTTGTTCCTGTCTCTGTGTCATACTCTTGGGTACCTGTTTTGTGATTCAACTAGATTATAAGATCTGGATGTCAGGAATTGCATCTTACAATGTGTTATATTACCCAGAAAGGTAACTTGCGGCAAATGTTGCTGTTCTTGCTGAAGGTGCTATAGGTAGCTGCCAAGGGACATTTTAGCCTTTGCACATACCACTAGGGGACCATTTAGTGCCATATTTTTGGGTAACAGGTTGTACAAGGCTCAATTTTGGTTGGCAAGGAATGGTGCCAGTGGGGGTCAGATCTTGAGTTTATTCACCAGACTGCAAGTGCTTTGTCCCTTTTGCTCACTGTTCCATCCCCAACACCTAAGACCAAGCACATAGTTGCCCCCTCAGTAAATATTTGTTAATGACAAATAATAATAACAGATCTGTAGGAACTGTTAACTTTCTTCCATGGCTATGTATTACATCCTTAACCTAAGCCAAACTTCCTTCTGATCTGAGCCACTACACAGGAGTTGGGGCAAGGGAGGGTAATGGAACAACATAAGCTTATTACGTTGACTGGAAATACCAACACAAGACCCATGCCTTTTGGAAGCTAGTTCAGTAGCATTATCTTTTAAATAAAGGATGGTAATGAGGAAAAATAAATTCAAAACAGTTCTGTGGCAGAGGTGAAGGGAGATACATTTCATTTCCCTTTTGTTTTTGAATTATACAAAATGATGATGTGTTTATAATCCTTTGTGCGTGTTCAATTGATCATCAAATTTACTTACTTACAAATGTACCTATATAATTTAAGTAATATGGGCTTTAAATTTGCCAACAGATATCCTAGTTAATAAAAAATAGTCTAAGCCGTGTATTTCCAGGATAATACTGCATAGTGGAATAAGCCATGGAATTGATAGTCTGGAAAAAAGTGTTTTGAAAAATGTGATATTTCCTGTACAGTATAGATGTTACAATTCATATTGCTTATTAGATTTTAAATGGACAAGACGTCCAAAATCAAAACAGTGTGGGCTTATTTTAGATACTGTTGCATGGGAGATTACCAGACATCTGTATGGTGTTTACCCTTGGAAAGCTAAAGTTCACATATTGCAAACAGACACCATAATTTTATCCTAGATGAAGGTTTGTTTAACCTGTACTGATTTTTTAAAAGGATTTGAAGTAATAATTGGCAGCAATAATTATCAAACTATCAGTTTTCATTTGGGTAAAAGGAATGATTTCATGAAATACATTTGTCACTTTAAAAATAATTTTCTCATAATTTTTCTACTGAGCAAGAGGTGTTTATTCAGTGGGGATAATAGAATACACCATTGGGCAGGAAATTAACAATAAGAGTAAGCTAATAAGTCTTTTTTAAGCACCTATAATTGGAAGGGATGCTGTGGAGAGAAAGAGGAAAATGAAGAGCTGTCCCTGCCCTTGGGGAAACTGACAGTCTAGTTAAA
Source organism: Nomascus leucogenys (assembly GCF_006542625.1). Lineage (NCBI taxonomy): Eukaryota > Metazoa > Chordata > Mammalia > Primates > Hylobatidae > Nomascus > Nomascus leucogenys. The sequence continues at coordinate 58,678,770 of NC_044384.1, read as the reverse complement.
ACACAGTAATGTGACTTGTGGTTTTCTAGATTCAGATCTAATTTTATTCAAACCATGTTCCTCAAACCATTACTAATATAGGGAAATATTTATATAACATAATATGTAAAGGTGTTTTTTGTCCTGTTTCCCAATACCTAAATTACAAAAGAATTCAGTTGAACTTATATCAAATGGAATTTTATGCCCATTTAATTTTTTAAAAACTAGAAGATTTTTTAACTTGTTCATGAGGCATTGAACGTATTATAAAATTTGAAATGGTATTGGTGATGTTAAGAAAATCATGGTATGATCCTTAAGTTGTTAGCGACATTTCATGGATATTAAGGTACCTATAAATAACACCAAAACTGTGGCATTCCTTTTTTTTTCGTGGTGGGGGTATGAATTTGACCACTGTTCAACTCATACCTTTTTTTTTTTTGTCTTATAGAGCAGAAACTAACTTTAGTTAGTATACCGCTTTTGAGATGTTCTTTATATAGAAATTTAAGGCATGAGAAATTATCATTTAGAAAGAAAATGAATGAAAGCTCATTTGGACCTTCAGACTATGTTTAAAGCACATTGTACAAGATTAATTAGTACATAACTATTCTACTGATGTAGATTATATTGAGAAATAAATATTTGAAACATGGATCTTAAGGCATTTTCTTATAAATTCACTTTTTAGAAATTTGGATTTTCAGCAATTTTATATCACTGAAAGCTGTGTGTACTCTAATTTGGTCCTTGATGTGTTTCTCATCATGAGCAGTATTAAAAAACAATAGACAAAATATTTACCATAAGTATGTTATTCTTAAATACATTTCCTTTTAATTGAATGAAATTAAATTTTCTACCTGATTTGTGGACCATTAGAGAAAAGAAGATACATATTAAGGAGGGAAAAAAAGGAAAGAGACTGAAAGATTAATTAGAACTTATTCCTTGTACAATAATATTTTAGCTTTAAACTGTTAGTCCTTTATATTAGGATCCACTAAAAATCTTAAGTTAGCCTGCTAAATTTTAGCTCCTCACAGTAGCTGGTTTTCCAGAGAGAGCTGGTTTTACATGCAAAGGACCGTCTGTTCCGAGTTGACTTTTGTTAGTAGTAATTCTATTTTGACTTAGGTGTTCAGAGATACTTTTCCCTTAACTCTTATATTTAAAGCATTAACATATAAATCTAATTAAAATGATGTATTAAGTTGACTGATTAAAAATAGTTGTATAGTCACAATTTTCTTTCTTCTAAGAATTAGAGATTTAAATCTCTGAAAACATTAATGTGTGTGGGGTGGTTATGATAGTCCAGCTGCCATTGTGTGTGTTTCATTTAAATGTAAATTTATCTTAGAGACTCTGAAGTTGAACTCAGAAGGTAGAGAATTTTAATTTGAATAGTCATTTTCTTTTTTTCATGAATACTAAAATCGGTTTTATACTAAAGAAAAAAACCTATTAAACAGCCAATACTCAATTACCTCGTTTTAAAGTTTCTAGTATGATACTGAGTATTATTTTATAGTTCTATGTAAAGGAAAACAGTAGTGTTTTAAAGAGAAATCAGGTTGTGGAAATACATGTCTAATAATTAAATCTGAGCTGTGAAAAAGATTACTAACGTTAGCAGAAACACATTGACCTATGTATGACACACACATATCTATATACTATGTGTATATTTAGACTATATGTATATTTTTCCAACACACAGTTGCTGGCTTAAATATACTCTATTCTTAACCACTGATTAAAATTTAGTCTTACACTTAGTCTGATACTGTAATTATAAATAAACTTCCAGGAGAAATTCTTGAGGACAAGTTTTTAAGGAAGCTTCTGCTTACCGCTATTCTCTTTAAAACAGGTTAAGATTTGAAGCTCTGTAATTTTGCTTTATTTCATAGTTGTTGTTGGCATTGTGTCAGCTACTATGAATGTTCTCTTAAGCAAGGTTACCTTCTGTTGCTTTTAGCAGCCTTTTCTACTTCCCTACAATAAAATAGGCCATTTATGTGAGTTGCCGTTGATTGCATATTTTGAAGTCATTTTTGTCTTTAGTCATTTCATTACCAGCCTGTGATTATCCTGTGTTAAAAAAACAAACAAGTAGGCAGAAAACCTCTTTGATCTACCCTAACCTTTCTATATGTAAATTTTGGAAAAGCGACACTGTAGCATGCCAATAAAGTTTACTCCTGCATTGACATTTCCAAAGTAATTATAGAAAGGATTATAAAATTTACTAAAGGAATTGCTATTTGTTGGTTGACAAAATTTACTTAAGCCACATAAATGTAAATATTTCTCAAGCAACCCCTATAGAGTCAAGGGTTGCCATCAAAGAAAAGACTTTTGTTTGTTCTAAATACCTTTATTTTAATTTTTTATTTTCTAAATACCTTTATTTTATAAAGCTAGGAAAAGTAAAAGTTTTTTGAACATTTTGAGGTCTTACATTTTTACTTATGCCATTCTTGAATATAAATGTTTCCATGATTTCAGTATGACATAATTCTGTATGATATGTTTTAAATTAATAGTTACTGGTTAGAATTTAAAATTGAGTTTTATAGTAACCAGTAAGGATTGCGAATTGTGTATTTATAGCAGTATACTGATTTACAGATTCTATGACACACGGTCAGACACACTGGTTTTTATGAAAATCCATGAGCATTTTTCTCCTGTTTACTCCGTGATTCCAGAATAATATGTAGGGGTGATTTCCTTGAGAACAGGAGTTATTAGCGTCATTATTAGGGGTAGTAACAGTACCCTCCTTTCAAACACAGATCCTTTTTTTTGCTCCTTCTCCAACTTCCCTGCCATTCCTGTTAACTTCTGAGGCTTGGAGAAAGTGAACTTTAAAAACTAGAATTCTTTCTCTGTTTTGAATGACAGACCTTATGGGGTTACTTATGTGGTTGGACTTTTCCCATCCCAGATGGAGTATGTAAATACTTTATAAAATTCTTTATAAGATTATGTGCTTAGAGATACTTTTGCTTGGTTACGCTTCTGCTTTCCCAAGCAGTCGTTTCTGTTTTTTCACACAGAAAGCAATGGTCTACCTCATTTGGATCAAAACCAAGTTAGTTTAAGACAGATATTTTGTAAGATAAATGTTATGTTTCTTAACATGATTTGGAAGTTAGTATTAATCATTATTATAATTACTTGTATTAGTAGTTTGTCATTGTAATTGTACAAAGTGTTTCTAGGTTACAAAACCTAGAAGTTCTTTGCAAGGCGGTGGGCCAGTGATATCAACCCATGGAAATGGCCATGATAAAGCAGTTTTCTCTGGGTTCATTTCTAGTTTGTGTCATGGTTTGAGAAAAACAATAGATGAGAACAAGTTAGTATGAATATTTTTAATCATTTCATCTGCTAAAACTTCATCCCTAGGAAACGATGGGCTTACAGGGTTATTTTCAAGAATTGCTTTATAGAACTTCCTCATTAAATATTTTATAAGGACATTCTGCTTTAACAAATTAGATGGTATTGAGGTGGGGAGTGTATGTAATTGTAAAAGGTTTATACCCCACATGCAGATTATTACCTGGTGACTGAAAATGCTGCCTGGATCTTTTTTTGCAGTGCCAGGGAAGGTGGGGGATGGGGAGAATGAAACTTGAATCAGTGGCCATCTGGCCCAGATTTGGCTGATTTCCTGTGCACTGCCCTTTGTTTCAGCCAGACAATGGATTGTTCCTTGAAAAGATAAGAACTCCATTGATGACTTTGTGCTGAATCAGCACGTTTGGTTTGGGATTGCAAGCACAGACTCATATTGAAGGGTTTTCACTTGTTGGTAGGTCACTATCCTTGTCTTCATCCATTACAAAAATAGCCTTAAGGTTGTTTTCTGTAGTTTCTGTGCTGAGATTACAGACAAATTGAATAAAATAATTGGACATGTAGTTTTCTAGTTTTGTATTACCTGTCTTAAACATTGAAATCTCCTTGTCTTTAGTTTCCAAAATTAATATCTCCCTGATCGTGATTTTTGATAAATCTTTATATAGAATCTTTTCTTAAGTCTGAACTTGAATTTTCCATTTGAATCTTCAATGACTTAAGTTTAATGTTGTCCTAAATCTAAGTTAGACTTTTATGATATGGTTATGTAAATGGTAAATTTTCTGCGACATCTGTTGTCATATATCTGCAAATTACATTTTAGGGTGGTAGAGCTACTCCTTACTTTAAATGCTGCCTACTCACTGTGACACTTTAATAAATGGTTATTGACTAGAGAAGTAGGGATCTCTGTCACCTAGCATTGTAAGTCAGTCAGTCATCAGTTTTTGTAGGTTATCTCAGAAGCAATAGAAATCAGAGAGTAGTTAAGTGCCATTTTTCAGAAGACAAGAACAACCTTCACTGCTACCATTTTGTTGTATGACCAAGAAATACAAAAACAATCATTTTTACTTCTGAAGTTATAGGAAGATTGTTGACAGATTTTGTCTACCTTTTAGTTTAATTCTCATCTCTTTACAGTTGAGTTGCCTTGTCACTCTCCAGTGCAGAATTTTCTCTGAAACCACTGATAACTTCAAAATCAAGCATCTGATCAAAATAAACTGCTTTGAGATCTAACCTATAATTCATTTGTGTAGATAAAGGTATGTTGTTTAGGTAGAATCAAAGGGCCTGATCACAAGAAAAAAAGCTTAATAGTTAGTTCCTTAGGGATCTAATTATGTAGCAGATGGGACCACACAGCACAGTTCACTGTTATTTAGTATAATTAATTTTAGATCTGCATCCAGAAAAAAAAAAAGATGACAACAAATGACACAAAATCTTAGTTTGCATCCATATAGGGCACTATCCACTCATAATTGTTGTTCCTCTTCTCTTTTGGATCACTTTAATCTACTCCTTACTCTGTTCGATGCTAATAAGGTCTCAGAATTGCTTATTTGCCTTAAATGCATGAGTAGTTTGAATACACTGATATTAAGGGTGTCATGGATGTTCATTGGAATAGAATACTCGGATTTAGAGGATTGGTTAATTAAACTGTAAAATAAGCCAGAGTTAAGAGCTACAACAACAACAAGACCAAGACAAGTTCTACTTTATTTTCCCCCTGCTTTAATCCGAAACTAGTTCAGGGAACTAGTTCGAGGTAGAGGGGAAGGTCTTATCCTTTCTCTCCCTCCCCCCTCCTGGTCACCCTTCACCCCCGCCCCACACCCCCCAACCTCTGACTCTCCTTCAAATCTCACTGAGGAATTATAGTCTCTACAGAGGCTTGGTTGCAGATGCCTGGAAAGTTTACACTGCAGAGAGTTGTTTTGTTTGGCATAGCTAATCAGGAGCCAGGCTGGAATTGCTCATAGCTGTCATTCAGGTTTTGTTTCAAAGTCCAAGGACCTGCTGGGAAAAACAAAAAGCTAATGAAAGCTGACTGTATTTAGGCCTCAAATCTGTAGAAACTGAAATGATGTCCTGACAGTGTATTCTTATTCTTCCACATTCTTGCTGTTACTAAGGTAACAGATTTTTAGAGGCTTTCCATCTTCATTGTCAAGTATTTGCTACACTTATTGTTGTTTTTCAGATTAGAGCAATTCAGATTATCTCCTTTTGAGATGAAGGAAAAAGAGAAAATAATGGAAATAAAATGTCTGAATCAAATACCCTGAATGCTAGTAAGATCAGTTTTTTTTTTTAAATGCCTTAAAATTGTTAGATTCATAACACATTAAAATTTAGGACAAGTTCACTTTCCCAACTTTGTGATGCTGTGTGTATGAAATTCCCATTCTTGTAAGGTGAAATAGTACCTATTCATATAATCAGTAAAGAATATATCTTATAGGAAAAAGGTATATAGTGAACTATACTGTCTTTAAGATCTTCCTTCCTGAATGAAAAACCAAATTACTTAAAAAGTGATGAGCTTGAATTCTTATCTGTAAATGATAAAATCGAGTAGCATGAAAAAATGGACTGTGATGGGCATATTTATTGAAACCATTTTTTTTGGTATTTGTTTTTACAGGATGATTTGTCTTGATAGATTAGCACTCACCTATATTGAAATGCGGTTGTTTTTACAGTCTATTTGGGGCACATGTCAAACCTGTGGTTTGATAAGTGATAAGCAAAAGATTATTTTGTGGAGACAAGGTGTTCTTTGGGTTGGCTTTAGAACTGCGACTCTTCAGGGATGCTTCTCAATAGTGTTATAACCTTTATGAATCCTCTTGCCATGATGTTGACTCAATTGGAAGATGACACAGTTTTTCTTTTTCTTTTTTTTTTATGGCCTTATCAAACATCTTCATTAAGTACTCTTTTCCCTGTAGCAATGACTGTAATATTGAAATGACCTAATTTTAGTATTGATCAGATCATGTCACTAATTTGGGCCCAACACAGCAACACAGTAAAAGCCTATGTTCATGGAGATAAGATCAGGCTTAATTTTCTTCCAAGAAATAATTAAGAGAGTGGGCAGCTGGCTGAATGGAAAAAAAAAAACCCATAAGGATCTGGAAGAAAAGTATTCAAAATGTATCAGGAGGCCCTTGTTTTAATTTCTGTATCTCTGTTCATGCTAGTTTCCCAGCCTGGAATTTTATCTTTTCTCATCTCTACCTATTAAATCCTATATGTCTCAAGGTCCGGCCCAGGTCCTTCTCCATTCACTAAGCCCTCTTCAGCTACTGGTGTCCAGAAGATAGTCAAGAGAGGCTGTATCCTCAGCTGGTTACGGTATCGAAAGAATTGTGTTCAAATAGGGTTTCAACATTTTTAGGAGGAGAATGATTAGGATGGGGGAGATACAAAGGGAAAATAACATAGATGGAATAGATCATTTGAAATGGGCAAGTTTAATCCAGAAAAGATTTATAGAGAGACAAGGTATCTGTCTTTAAGGGCTGACATATGCAGCTGGAATTAGATTTACTCTAATTACCTTTAAGGCAGTGGTTTCAAATTGTGCTGTGCAGAGCTTCAGGGATTTTATGGTGAGCCTTGGGCTGCAGGGAGGTAGAGAAGAGCCAGAGACAAGTGGACATGCTGAGTGCCCGCTGCAGCTGCCAACAGAAGAGTTCCACTTTTAACTGCTTTATATATTGTGTTTGTGCCTACTGTTTCTTTTAAAAACACATTGCATGCTTTAAAAAATAAAGTTTTGAAAAACACTGCTGTATAGAATAATAAGTGAGAGAGTTTTGGTTCAAATTGCAATAAAATGTTCTAGCAATAAGAGACTTTGAAAAATTAAATGAACTGCTTTGTGAGATGTGAGTTCCACATTAAAGCAGAACATTAATGACCCTGGCAAGGATGTTGGAAGATTTCTGCTTTTGAGGAAAGGTTGAGTTAGATGGCCTCCTGGATTTCCTACAGTTCTAAGATTGTGTGATTTATTTCTTCTCTTATTGTCAGTATCAGTTAATCTGACATTTAGCTGTTTTTTTGTTTGTTTGTTTGTTTGTTTGGAGACGGAGTCTCACTTTGTTACCCAGGCTGGAGTGCAATGGCATGGTCTTGGCTCACTGCAACCTCCACTTCCTGGGTTTAAGCGATTCTCCCACCTCAGCCTGCCAACTAGCTGGGACTACATGCGTGTGTCACCACACCCGGCTCATCTTTGTATTTTTAGTAGAGAACGGGTTTCACTATGTAGGCCAGGCTGGTCTCAAACTCCTGGCCTCGTGATCCGCCCGCCTTGGCCTCTTTTTTTATTTTTTTTGAGACGGAGCCCCCAGGCTGGACTGCAGTGGCATGATCTTGGCTCACTGCAACCTCTGCCTCCCGGGTTCAAGCGATTCTCCTGCCTCAGCCTCCTGAGTAGCTGGGATTACAGATGCATGCCACCACACCCAGCTAATTTTTGTATTTTTAGTAGACACTGGGTTTCACCATATTGGCCAGGCTGGTCTCGAACTCCTGACCTCAGGTGATCTACCTGCCTCGGCCTCCCAAAGTGCTGGGATTACAGGCATCAGCCACTGTGCCCAGCCACATTTAGCTGTTCTTAATTGGGCCTTTTGAGAAACCCCACCTCCCCATTACATCGTGAAGTTACAGAGAGTAGGAACAATGTCTTCATTGTTTTTGCTTTTGGATTCCTCAGATCCTAGCACAGATGTAGGGGCTCAGTAAATACCTGTTGATAGAGAAATGACTGCAAGAAGCACTTGCTTGATTGCCTTATGACCCCATCCAATCATAAATGATGATAAGGGAAGGTATTTGCAGGAATTTTTTTCTACTTTTGCTTTCTGCCCTTAAGAAATAGTAGAAATGACAGAGAGTTGAGATAAGCCAGTCCCACTCCAAGCTCTTTTTTTTTTGCCCAGGATGCCAGAATACTGCTTTGTCTGAAAAAGTGAACATTGCTCCCAGAGAGCCTAATAGCTAAAAAATTTAACATGGAAATCAGGATTCTCCATACAAATAAGAAACTGAGGCACAGTAGAATGGCGAAGTGAGGAGATTTCCAGATATTCCAAGTACAAATAGGGGAATATGTTATAAGAGGATCACATTGGCAGCCTTGACTTCAGGGTCTTTTGCCCCCTGATTTCAGTTGGTTCTCATGATATTGAGAACTAGGACTAAAGGATATAATTACAGGAAAGTTCTTCGAGATGCACGATTGGAATCTAGTAACGGTGGTAGACTTGATAGGGGTAGGCAGGTGCTTGATGAGCACAGCGGAATCAAAAGCAGCACTTTCACCCATAGAAGGCCTTTCATATTTCCTGCCTTTGTCTTGGGTGGGAAAGGGAGAAGTGTTTGTGCCAGCTTCTGACACATTGCCTTGTGCCAAGTAGACACTAAAGAAGTACTTATGGAATCAAGCTGAATTTTATTAATGGTACTTTCAGAGGAATTACCAATTACAGTACACACCATAGGTGGGAATCATAGTTCTTCTTGCTTGAAGTCCCCTGTTCCTCTACAAAGTCAGGCGAGTTCAGGAACAAGTTTCATGATGTCAATATATATATATATATGTTTTTTCAGGCAGGGTTTCACTCTCTTGCCCAGGCTGGAGTGCAGTGTCATAGTATTGGCTCACTGAAACTTCTGCCTCCTAGGCTCAAGTGATTCTCCCACTGCAGCCTCCTGAGTAGCTAGGACTACAGGTGCACCCACCGTGCCTGGCTAATTTTTGTATTTTTTTGTAGAGATGGGGTTTTGCCGTGTTGCCCAGGCTGGTCTTGAACTCCTGGGCTCAAGTGATCTGCGCGTCTCAGCCTCCCAAACTGCTGGGATTACAGATGTGAGCCACTGTGCCCGGCTCTGGTGTCAGTCTCTTAGAGTTCAAATGAGGAGATTGGTCATATCTGAAAACACAAATAGGCTTGTGAAGATCTCTGTACAAGTTGTTCATTGTTGGTAAGTGACAAGAAGAATGTCTGGAGCCAGTAAATGATTCCAGCACTAAAGAAACCTTGCCATACCCCAGGAAAAGAGTTACTTTTCATTAGGTGAGTAGTTATAAATGCTAATTATTAATATGTGTACTGTAATGCCTGGGTACTTTCTGGGATGAAGATGTCATAAACAGGCCGGGCGCGGTGGCTCAAACCTGTAATCCCAGCACTTTGGGAGGCCGAGGCGGGAGGATCACGAGGTCAGGAGATCGAGACCATCCTGGCTAACACGGTGAAACCCCGTCTCTACTAAAAATACAAAAAATTAGCCGGGCGTGTCGGCAGGCGCCTGTAGTCCCAGCTACTCGGGAGGCCAAGGCAGGAGAATCGCTTGAACCCGGGAGGCGGAGCTTGCAGTGAGCCGAGATCGCGCCACTGCACTCCAGCCTGGGGGACAGAGCAAGACTCCATCTCAAAAAAAAAAAAAAAAAAAAAAAAAAGAAGATGTCATAAACAGAAAACTAGATTGCAAAGGGATCTCAAAATTAGTCTAATACCCGTGTCTGTTTTACTGATGGAAAAGAAATTGGGGTCCCAGAGATACTTAAAGAGCCAGGATTAGAGCATAGGCTGTTTGATTCCCAATATGACCGCCTATTCATAATGGTAAAGGAGGAGGATATCTTTATTCATTCCATGAATTTTTTACAATATTTAGGAATGGCCTTTCTTCTCAAAGATGTTTTATAATTTGGGGATTATGCCCAATTCTGGGAATTATTTATGTATCCTTAAAGCTACTGAACATGTCTTATGGCTTTATGCAATAAGAGGGCACTACAGGTGTCAAGAACATTGTAGAGCTGCTCATGTAGTATACAAGATAACACCTTAATGCCTTAGGCAACAAGTGCTTTCTGCCAGTAGGAATGAAAATACAAGGCCTATGGAGAAAATTAATTAAAACAAGACATGAGAGTCAGAAGAGGAAATAAACCAATGAAGACAACTGATTTGGAAATGGTGTAATAGTAAGATAAAGGATTGTTTAAGCATACTGGAACAAATTTTTAACTCACTTAAAAGAATATGTTATTAATACTTTCAGGGCTTTAATAAAAACTCAGTTGTATATACATATTTATATAATTCTTAGCAACAGTACATTAACATGTTTATCAGTTAATTAGTCAGCATACTTGATTTATACCGGGCATCTCTAGAGATCAGAAATAGGTAGGATTAGGATAAAAATTTCACAGAGGAAGATAAAACATACAAGAAAGAACGTAAAAACATATTTTACTTTACTGTTAAATATATTAAAGAGTCTAATAATGAAAATTAGGTTCCATTCTACACCTGTTTCCCAGTCACCCAAATCCCCTAACCAGAGATGACTCCATTTCTAGTATACCCTTCCTGAGATATTCTGTGTATGTACATGCATTTAGGAAAATATATTGAACATATCATTTGGTACTTTGCAGATTGATGAAAACCTGTCTATGAGCTAGTGGTCTTAACAGTGTAACATGCTATCTTGTGATGTATCTGAGAAGTGTCACTTGTTCAACAAAGGCTGGAGGATGGGCTGTGAGGAATGTCACAGGGATTCCCATCCTGGGTGGAAGTGGACATTGATGACATTGAAGGTTCTCCTCCCAAATTCTGTGATATACTTAAGTGCCTACTAGGTGCTAAACACTGTGGGGACAAAAAAGAAGCATAAGGAACTTATGTTTTAGTTCGGAAGATAAGATACTTATTCACATGCACACTACAAGAGAAAATGTAATTCTGTAAGACAAAATAGTGATATCACAAAGCTATATCGAAATCGTTGTTGAATGACCTAGGTAGATGGCAGTTAGTACTATGAGTTAAGCAAAGGGTGGAAAAGTCTAAGAAAACTTTGTTTACAAGGTGGGATTGCACCTAAGCCTTGAAGAATTGAATTTGGATTAATAGGGAAGAGGTAAAGAGAGTAGTTTATCATCGTTGAACACTGAAAGTGAATACAGGGATGGCGGGTAGACTGGGATGAAAGTGAAGGAAATAAGAGGTTGATTGGGAGTAAAGCTGTTAGGTTAAGACTATGTTATGGAGTCAGTGAAGTCCAGGATCTGAAGTGCAGCCTACATAAAATGAGTAACAAGGGCCCACTGAAAGTTTCTTTTTTTTTTTTCTTTCATTTTTAGTTGATACATCATAATTGTACATATTTATGGGATACAGAATATTTCAATACATGTATACAATGTGTAATGGTCAAATCAGGGTAATTAGCATATCACCTCAAACATAATTTTTTTGTATTATAAACAGAATTCTCTTTTAGTTTTTTGAAAACATAAATTATAGTTTACCATATTCTCCCTAAGGTGCTAAAGGGCATCAGAACTTATTCCTCCAATCTAGCTGTAATTTTGTATCCATTAAACTACCTCCCCCATCCTTCCCCTCCCCTCACCCTTCCCTTCCTCTATTATCTACAATTCTACTCTACTTCTGTGAGCTCAACATTTTTTATTTTTAGCTCCCATATATGAGTAAGAACACACAGTATTTATCGTTCTGTGCCTGGCTTATTTCACTTAACATAATATCCTCCAGGCTCATCCATGTTGCCACCAAAGACAGAATTTCATCCTTTTTTTTAATAGCTGAATAGTATTTCACTGTATATACCACATTTTCTTTATCCATTTATCTGTTGATGGACATTTAGGTTGATTCCATATCTTGACTATTGTGAGTAGTGCTTCAGTAAACATGGGGATGCAGATATCCCTTTATACCGCTTTCCTTTCCTTTGAATATATACCCAGTAATGCAATCATTGGATTCTATAGTAGTTCTATTTTTAATTTTTTTGAGAACACCCATACTGTTTTCCATAATGGCTGTACTAATTTATGTGATGGCTATACTAATTTATACCAACTGTATATAACAGTTCCTTTTTCTTTGCTTCCTCACCAGCATTTGTTGTTTTTTTTGTCTTTTTCATGGTAGCCATTCCAACTGAGTAGAGATGATATCTCATTGTGGTTCTGATTTGCATTTCCCTGATGATTAGTGATGTTGATCATTTTTTCGTATAGTTGTTGGCTATATACAAAAGTCAACTCAAAGTGGATTAAAGACTTAAACATAAGAACCAAAATTATAAAACTATTAGAAGAAAACAAGGGAAATGCTTCAGAACATTTGAGTCTAGGCAACGATTTTATGGCCAAGACTCCAACAGCATGGCCAATAAAACCAAAAACAGACCAATGGAACTATATTAAACTAAAAAACTTCAGCACAGCCAGGGAAAAATATCAACAGAGTGAAAAGACAACTTGTAGCATGGAAGAAAATATTTGCAAACTATTTATTCAACAAGACACTAATGACTGGAATATACAAGGAACTCAATGGCAAAAAAACAATCTGGTTAAAAAGTGGGCAAAAGATCTGAATAGGCATTTCTCAAAAGGTGACAGATAAATGGCCAACTACCAGACATTTCTTAACAGGAATGTGACAGTGTTGTATTTTAGAACGGCAGCTTTAAGCTATTGCATACATATGGGTGCTCATGGACCTGAATATTAGTGTTGGAAATAAAAGAAAAAAAAAGGGGACTCAAAAAATAAAAGGAAAAGAGATATATGATTGCTGATTGAATTTTGGAGTCAGGGGAGAGGGATGAGAGACTGATAACTCCCAAGTTTTCAAGCCCAGTTTCCTGGGAGAAAGATGATGCCATTAACAGTAATAGGAAAGACAGAAGTCAGTGTTTTGGGGATGGAAATGCTGAATTTGATTTTAGATTAAGGTTGAGATGAAGGAGAGACATTCAAATAAAAGTATGTAGTCATTGAAAGAGTGGGACTAGTGTTCTTGAAAGAAATTGGATGTGGAAGGCAGCATCCCTAATGCAGTACCCAACTACACCCTGAGTGTACCATCTCTCCAGGAAAGAAAAGCTGTTCTCCTATTTAGCTGAACTGCCATCAGACCCAATTTAAGTGAGAGAGAATTATTTACTCATGACAAGGTAAAGTCCAATATAGGGAGATGAAAAAATTAGTATACTTTTATTATTTGACTCAAATATTACATTTCATCTCTATAGATATATGTTTTTGTTGTACTGTGATTGACATTTGTTTAAATCCTTGCATACTATTTCAGCTGTTTAATTCTGAAAAAGAGTTTTAAGATCATGTTCTGGTTAAGTTACCCTTCAATAAAACATTGTAGTCTTTATTGTTATTAACAAATAATAGTTCTTATGTACATTTAAGGAGTGTGAAATTTAGTGAACTTTTTATTTTTATACTATGGCATATTGTACCTGCCTCTGACTTAGCAGTTTTTTGTTTTGGCAGGCAAAAAAAAAAAAAGTTTACTAATGACAGTGTAATATCCAATATCGAATGATTGGGTGTTTTACTGAATGATTGATCTATATAACTGCTGACATCACTATGTGCAGATAAGGAGGGGGTGAACTTTATTTATTGGTCTCTCCCTCTTTGGACAAAGTCATGATGCTCCCCTCCTTGGCCTGGAGCCTCTTATCAGGGAGCTTGCATGCTTCTTTGGTCTCAGACCTGTGGGCCTCAGCCTGGTCAGCCAGGAGCTTCTTGTGGGCTTTGTCTGCCTTCAGCTTTTGGATGTGTCCCATGAAGATATGCTTTTTTTTTCTTTTTCTTCCTTTCTTTCTTTTTTTTTTTTTTTTTGAGATGGACTTTTGCTCTTTTTGCCTAGGCTGGGGTGCAATGGCACAATCTCAGCTCACTGCAACCTCTGCTTCCTGGGTTTAAGCGATTCTCCTGCCCCAGCCTCCGGAGTAGCTGGAATTAACAGGCGCCTGCCACCACGCCTGGCTCATTTTTTTTGTTTTGTTTTGAGACGGAGTTTTGCTCTTGTTGCCCAGGCTGGAGTGCAATGGCGTGATCTTGGCTCACCGCAACCTCCACCTCCCAGATTCAAACGATTCTCCTGCCTCAGCCTTCCAAGTAGCTGGGATTACAGGCGTGCACCACCATGCCTGGCTAATTTTGCATTTTTAGTAGAGATGGAGTTTCTCTATGTTGGTCAGGCTGATCTCGAACTCCCAACCTCAGGTGATTCGCCCGCCTTGGCCTCCCAAAGTGCTAGGATTACAAGCATGAGCCACTGCGCCCGGCCTAATTTTTGTATTTTTAATAGAGATAGGGTTTTGCTATGTTGATCAGGCTGGTCTTGAACTCGTGACCGCAGGTGGTCTGCCAGCCTCGGCCTCCCAGAGTGCTGAGATTACAGGCGTAAGCTACTGTGCCTGGCCTAATGCTTGTTTTATGGGATGTGATGCTAGTGGTAGTCCATCCTCTTAGATTCACAGTACCTTCTGAGCAGCCAGTGCAGAATTCTCATACTCCTTATACTGGTTACCATCTTGGGCATTTGAGAATTGCCTGCCCTTCTGGCGGCCAAGGTGTTTTTCCGGCATCGAGACTGGGAATGGACAGTCACAGGCTTGAGGATGATCAGCCCATCTTTGATCATCTTCCAGGTCTGCCTGCAGGAGTTGGTGTTGGCAATTCCACTGATCTCATTGGGGTCCCGTCAGACCTTTTGCTATAGCAGAGGACCCTGGAGGTTAGCCTCTTCTGAAGCTGACCATACTCATGCCTGGGGTCTCAGTGCCTAAAGAAAAGCTGTTTTAGCAATTTTTAAGCTGAAATGTAATTGATTGAAACCTCTGGAATATCCCAAGTGAGAAATTATACCTTAAGGTAAGGAATAAGTTTTGTTTGTCCTGAGGAGCTGGTATGCATCCTCTTCTGTGTTGATAAGAGACTGTTGTCTTCCCCCTTTAGTTCCTGTTCCCTAGGAAAGTTAGAGCTAAATGTGATGCTGAACTCTACATCTATTGTTTAGTATATTTGATTTCTTCTATCTCCTGGACCTGAACTTTCTTTTCCTATTTTGTTACATGATGTATATCTCTTACTATAAGCCAGTGCACATCTTGTGGGGGAAGACTAAAGGTATACATAAATTTAATTTATTATAGCCATCGAACCATTCCCAGAGTCAAGGTTGTGTCTGCTCAGCACATAGAATAATTCCAAGGTCATAATAGGTACTCTAAAAATGTTTTAGAATGAAGTTCAACAAAGGTTCAGAAATTTCAGGAAGACTATTTGAGTGGGAAAACTAGAGATGCTATCTTGAAAATGGGAGCATTTATGCTTAACTCTGAGGAACAAATAGTGTTTGACAGGCAGAGATGGGCTGATGGGTTTTTTAGGGAAGGGAGTTGCATGAGAGGAGATGTGGAGGCAGAAAAACATGGGCCTTAATCCTTGTTAGGGCAAATAATCATTTTGGAGAATCATGGGGAAGGTGGATAGAGTGGTAGGAGGGAAGCCTGGCTGCCTGCGCTGTTAGGATTATCATCTGTGGCTATTCCTTGGCTTTTATCTCTTTCTCGTCATGTCTAGAGCCAGGCCCCAGATACCATAAGCCCAGGATGTAAGAGTTCACAGGGATAGGAGAGGGCACACACCCACTCTTCGAGTGTCCTCTCTCATCCCGCCCTTGACTCTTAGTCATTGACTAATCCTTTACTTAAAACAACTAAGCTGTAATGTTGTTTTAACCCTGCCTAAAATCCAAGGAGTCCACAGGCTGCCAGGCAACCTTAATTATTCTTTAGTTTACTCATCAGGAGTCCCTGAACATAAAGTACACTTATACACATAGTCAGCAAGGACTTTCTCAATGGGTTATTTCACTGCTTGAAGCTCTCTGATGAAATTTGGAAGTATTAAAAATAAATGCTTATATTTATTGAGCATTGTGTGCAAAGCACTCGACCGAGGACATTGTATTGATTGTGTCATTTCATCCTTATCACCATCCTTAGACATATATGCTATGATTATCTCCATCTTAGTAATAAAAAACAGGTAGAAGTCTAGTACACTACACTTGAGTTCACACAGTAAGTGCCAGAGCTGGGATTTGAATCCAGGCAGCCTGATTTCAAAGCCTGAACTATTAGCAAGTACATCATATTGATTTAAAGGAAACACATTAAGAAAGTATGAGAGACACATGTTCTGTATTCAAAAGATGATGACAAACAATGAAGTGTGACTGTTATTTAACAATATATAACAGACCTTTATATTTCAAATTTCATGAACTGAGTGGTTTTGGGCCCATTGAGGCCTTTGTTTTGTCATTTTAGTATTTAAATAAAAAAAATATCGGCCGGGCGCGGTGGCTCACGCTTGTAATCCCAGCACTTTGGGAGGCCGAGGCAGGCGGATCACGAGGTCAGGAGATCGAGACCACGGTGAAACCCCGTCTCTACTAAAAATATAAAAAAAACTAGCCGGGC
The DNA here is from genome assembly GCF_006542625.1 of Nomascus leucogenys. Lineage (NCBI taxonomy): Eukaryota > Metazoa > Chordata > Mammalia > Primates > Hylobatidae > Nomascus > Nomascus leucogenys. The sequence goes on along the minus strand of NC_044384.1, from coordinate 58,662,018 downwards.
GTGGTGGCGGGCGCCTGTAGTCCCAGCTACTCGGAGAGGCTGAGGCAGGAGAATGGCGAGAACCCAGGAGGCGGAGCTTGCAGTGAGCCGAGATCGCGCCACTGCACTCCAGCCTGGGTGACAGAGCGAGACTCCATCTCAAAAAAAAAAAAAAAAAAAAAAAAAAAATATCTTTGGATGTCTTTAGATGGGACGTGCACTCTTCTTTCATGCATGTCCCATATCACCCCACAAATTTATGGCAGTAGTGTATTATCATGTTAGGTCAGAATTCCTTAATTGACTGGATATGGTGGCTCTCTCCTGTAATCCCAGCACGTTGAGAGGCCAAGGCAGGAGGACCACTTGAGGCCAGGAATTTGATACCACCCTAGGCAACACAGTGAGACTCTGTCTCTACAAAAAGCTAAAAAAAAAATAGCCAGGCATGGTAGCATGCGCCTGTAGTCCCAGGTACTTGGGAGGCTGAAATGGGAGGATACCTTGGGCCCAGGAGTTTGAGGCTGCAGTGAGCTATAGTCTTGCCATTGCATTCCAGCCTGTGTGACAGCAAGACCCTGTCTCAAAAAAAAAAAAAAAAAAAAAAGAATGCATTTATTATGTTAGTTCAGAATGTAGCCCCCACTCATGCAGGTTGCTGTTTAAGTTAAGGAGAGGGGAAAAAGGGATGATGCCAGCCATGCAGGCTTCTTTTATCAGGGAAGGAAAACCTTTCCCAGAAATCCCTGCAGTGGACTTTCCACTAGGTTTCTTAGCTAGAACTGGGCTGCATGACCATCCCTCACTACAGGGGAGGCTAAAATGGTGGGGAACAGAATTCTCATGATGAGTTTGGGCCAACCAAAATCTTCCCTTAAATCTGTGCAAATTGGCACCCCAAACAGAACTGGAGTCCTGTTAGCAAAGAAGTGGGGGTAGATACTAAAAACAGGACTAAGAATAACTGTCATTCATTATGTTCTTTAAAATTATGATTGACTGGCCAGGCGCAGTGGCTCACGCCTGTAATCCCAGCACTCTGGGAGGCCGAGGCGGGCGGATCACGAGGTCAGGAGATGGAGACCGTCCTGGCTAATACGGTGAAACCCCGTCTCTACTAAAAATGCAAAAAATTAGCCGGGCGTGGTGGCAGGCACCTGTAGTCCCAGCTACTCAGGAGGCTGAGGCAGATGAATGGCGTGAACCCGGGAGGCGGAGCTTGCAGTGAGCCGAGATCGCGCCACTGCACTCCAGCCTGGGCGACAGAGCGAGACTCCGTCTCAAAAAAACAAACAAAAAAAATTATGATTGATTACACACTACCCTCACAATGGAATGATTCATTAGGATAAGCTAACTGCTGTAGCACACATCCCGTAAAATTCCAGTGGCTTAATTACTTGCTCATGCCGTAGTCTGACACGGTGAGGCACTTCTCCTTGCCGTCACTCAGGGATCCAGGTCCTTTTATCTTGTTCCACTACTATCTTCCAATTCTAGACTCCAAGATTGCTGTGGAAGGAAGAGAGCATATAGGGAAGGCAAACAACTCCTAACTGTCTTGTCCATCACATCAGCCACATTCCATTGTCAGAGCTAGGAAATGTTCGACCTTGTCTCCAGGGAGAGGAAGTGGGTTTGCTGTGCATCTAGCCAGCCTCTGCCACACTGCAGTTGAGTGAAATCTAGTTGTCACTGAAGACAGTTGACAAAATAGATGAAGGTATTTTTTTACAAATGTAAAAAATGGCTTTCATAAGAAGTTATAAATGGACTTACAATTTTTTGATATTTCTTAAAGATATTTCACCTACTTTTCCTCTTTATCGACAGTTAAAATATGAGGCAGCCTCAAGCATGTTATTTCCAAAACACCTTCCTTGACCTCTGCAGACAATAAGCAGCTCACTGCATTTACTTCTGTGCCGGGCTACCCCTTAGCTGTAATAACTGGTTGGCATACGTCTCACTTGGCTCAAAACTCAGAGGGTGAAGACTATGTACAGTTCATCTTTTAATCACCAGGGCCTAATGCCAAGAAGATAATAAAAAAAAGATGTAATTGAATTAATGTCTAAGTAGATAAATGCATGTATTGACAATAGTAAAACTTCAGACTAAAAAGAGAAAAAGCTAGTTTTAAATTCATGAAAATTTTTATTTATGTAATTTTTATAAAAATGTTTTTCTCTGGCAGGCTGGGCGCAGTGGCTCATGCTTGTAATCCCAGCACTTTGGGAGGCCGAGACGGGTGGATCACCTGAGGTCAGGAGTTTGAGACCAGTGTGGCCAACATGGTGAAACCCCATCTCTACTAAAAATACAAAAATTAACTCGGTGTGGTTGCGGATGCCTGTAATCCCAGCTACTTGGGAGGCTGAGGCAGGGAGAATCGCTTGAACCTGCGAGGCAGAGGTTGCAGTGAGCTGAGATTGTGCCACTGCACTCCAGCCTGCGTGACAGAATGAGACTCCATCTCAAAAAAAAAAAAAAAAAAAGTTTGTAGCATAAATGATAATGATAATTTGAACTAGCTGCTCATAAATAATTAACATATGTAGTAATATTTTGTCACATCTAGTTCTATTCAAGTGATTATGAGGTAAAGATTTCAAATTTTTTTCATAAATATATTAAGTATGCTGTTCAGTTTGAGTGGCCTTATATTTTACATCTATGGAGAATAAATGAGATTTTTATTTTATTAGTAATATTTGTCATACTTAACTATTTTAATTTTCTGTTCATTAGTTCAACCAACATTCAGTGAGTTCCTACACAAACAGAAGATACTAATACACACACCAATCTGTAATTATATAATTAAATGATTTTATTAGTTGGGATGAGGGCTAGAAAAGGTTAGACTAACTGGGAGTTCATAATTTGTCTTGGAGATTTAAGAAAGTTTTTGAAGAGGTTTTCTGTGTTGGGATGAAGAGGAAGATCGAGACAAAGCACAATGGAGAGTAGGGGAGAGAGCACTTCAGAATGTTTGAAGGTGCTAAGAGGAAGTGCTTGACACACGAGAGGAACTGAGAAAGAAGGCTAGGGCCATCGGCTGGAGGGACAGGACAGGTGGAGACGTAAGCATGGGCCTCCCAGACCATGGTAAGGCCACTGGACCTATACTTTAATGCATTTGTGCATGTGATTAAAAAAAAATGAAAAGAAAAACTTACCGTTTTAGATGACAATGTATAATAAACATTTTAGCCATCATAAAATATTTTGGAATAAGATATGTAAATACTGTCTTAATCCATTTTGGTTGCTATAACAAAAATACCACAAACTGGATGGCTTATAAACAACAAATATTTATTTCTTACAATTCTAGAGTCTTGGAAGTCCAAGATTAAGGCACCAACAGATTTGGTATCTGGTAAGGGCCCATTTCTTGATTCATAGATGATGCCTTCTAGCTGTATCCTCACATTGTAGAGGGGGCAATGGAGCTCTCTGGGGTCTCTTTTATAAGGTCACTAATTTCATTCAAGAGGGATATAACCTTATGACCTGATTACCTCCCAAAAACCTAACTCCTAAAACCATCACCTTAGGGGTTAGGATTTCAACATATGAATTTTGGAGTGACACAAACATTCAGATCATAGCAAATACCAAGTGTATATATATATATATATACACACACACACACACACACAAACAACACAATTTTTATTTTTATTTTTTGAGAGTGGGTCTCACTGTTGCCCACGCTGGAGTCCAGTGGCATGATCACGGCTCACTGCAGTCTCCACTTCCCAGGCTCAAGCAATTCTCCCACCTCAGCCTCCTGAGTAGCTGTGACCACAGACATGTGCCACCATGCCCGGCTAATTTATTTAGTTTTTATTTTTCAATTAAAAATACCAACCAGGCACAATGACACATGCCTGTGATCCTGGCACTTTGAGAGGCTGAGGTGGGCAGATCACTTGAGCTTAAGAGTTTGAGACCAGCCTGGGTGACATGGTGAAACCCTGTCTCTACAAAAAAACTAGGCAGGCCTGGTGGAGTTCACCCATAGTCCCAGCTACCTGGGAGGCTGATGTGGGAGGATCGCTTAAGCCCAGGAATTCAAGGCTGCAGTGAACTGTGAGTACACTACTGTACTCCAGCCTGGGCAACAGAGCAAGACCCCATCTCTAAAAAAAAATAATTAATTTAAAAATTTTTTAAATACCACACTTGCAATAACAATGAAAAAAATAAAATAGGCTGGGCTTGGTGGCTCATGCCTGTAATCCCAGCACTTTGAGAGGCTGAGGTGGGTGGATCACGAGGTCAGGAGATCGAGACCATCCTGGCTAACACGGTGAAACACCGTCTCTACTAAAAATACAAAAATTAGCTGGGCATGGTGGCACACGCCTGTAATCCCAGCTACTCAGGAGGCTGAGGCAGGAGAATAGCTTGAACCCAGGAGGTCGAGGTTGCAGTGAGCAAAGATTGTGCCACCGCACTCCAGCCTGGTGACAGAGTGAGACTCTGTCTCTAAATTAATTAAATAAATAAATAAATATGTTGGTTATATTTCATAAAGGGAAGGAGAGAAACTAAACTAGGTTGAGAGAACTGTAGGAAATATATTTAAATAAGTGGGGGAAAATATTTTTGTTACAAGTATGTTATTTAAAAATTTTTAATTATTTATCTTTTTAGAGCTGGGGTCTTCTTTTGTTGCCCAGGCTGAAGTGCAGTAGCAGTATATATAATAAACAAAAAGCCTGGCCAACATAGTGAAATCTCATCTCTACTAAAAATGCAAAATTAGCTGGGCGTGGTGGTGCTCGTCTATAATCCTAGCTACTCGGGAGGCTGAGGCAGGGGAATCACTTGAACCTGGGAGGCAGAGGTTGCAGTGAGCTGAGGTTGCGCCACTGCACTCCAGCCTTGATGACAGACCGAGACTCTGTCTCAAATAAAATAAAATTAAAATAAAATAAAGTGTTAATATTCTCTGCATATAAAGCATTCTTACAATCAATTTTAAAAGAACAAATACCTCAAAAGAAAGGGATCTAGGGCAGAACTCATCCTAGGCCAAATCCAGTCCATGTCTTATTTTGAAAATAAAATTTTTTTGAAACATGGCCATGCTTGTTCACTTCCATATTGTCTGTGACTGCATTTGAGCTACAGTGACGGAGTTGAATGTGACGTCAAAACCAGCAGTGTTTAGTCTCAGTTTCCTGACCTCTTATATAAAGGAAAATCTACTGTTGGTGGTCTTGGAAGACAATGTAGAGTCTCTTCTCTTTGGGATGGTTTTCGGTGGTTCTGTTTGGCTTTAGGAGAATGGACCAGTTGGGCTCTTGAGGTTCCTTCCTCACTCTCATTCTGTTTTATCTTGAACTTGTCTTGGGTCAGGTTTTTACATGGGAATGCCTACATAAGACCTGTCTTCTCTTATGCATTTGTTCCCATTGGATCAGTCCTCAATCGACCTATCTTTCTACTCTGACCTTCTGCGACACCACCTCTTCCATGGTAAACCAGTCCCTGAGGCCTCGGTGTTTTTAAGACCCATTCTCTGACCTTCATCAATACCTAACTCTCCAACCATTTATTCTTCTTTGCTCTTGCACTCAGGTTGACTTTTATTGAAGAAATTCACACAACCTGGGAAATGGGTGGTTCATTCCCACCCGTTCTACATTCACGGTCTCTCCCCGGGGCTGGGAACGCTGCCCTGAAATCTTACATGATTCCAAATAAGCTCCTCTCCAGTTACCTCTAAAGAGTGGCCAGCCTAACCTTTCTTCTCTCACATCAGCATGCCTGTTCCACCATCCTTTCTAGCTCTCTGAAAATGAACTTGCCTTCTACTGCACAGAGAAAATGGAGGCCTTCATGTAGTAAGTCCTGGATCTTAACCTTGTCTCATTCCTCAGAATGAGGAATCCACTTGTGACACCTTCCTTCTGCTTTATTGTAAACATTTTATCTCTAAAATGTTTTCTTTAGCTTATGAATTAGTTCATTTCTAGTCTTTCTATTAAAAGAAAGGAAGAAAGGGAAGAAGGAAGGAAAGGAAGAGAGAGGGAGATAAGGTGGGGAGAAAGAAGGAAAGAAAGAAAAGGAAGAAAGGAAGCTTTTTTGATACTTCTTTGGATCCTCCATTTCTCACCAATTGTCCTACACGGCTCTCCTTCCCTTTACAGCCCAGCCTTTTTTTTTTTTTTTTTTTTTTAAACGGAATCTTGCTCTGTCACCCAGGCTGGAGTGCAGTGGCGCGATCTTAGCTCACTGCAAGCTCCGCCTCCCGGGTTCACGCCATTCTCCTGCCTCAGCCTCCCGAGTAGCTGGGACTACAGGCACCCACCACCACGCCCGGCCAATTTTTTGTATTTTTAGTAGAGACGGGGTTTCACCATGTTAGCCAGGATGGTCTCCATCTCCTGACCTCATGATCCGCCCGCCTTGGCCTCCCAAAGTGCTGGGATTATAGGCATGAGCCACCGTGCCCAGCCCAGCCCAGCCTTTTGAATACAGGCTGTCCACTTGTCACCAGTTCCTCACTGTGTCATAAGATTTAGCCTCCTGTGAGGCTCGGGCAGGTGCCCTGGCCAAGTTGCCATGCTAGGGGTACCCTTTTCATCCTTGTCTTCTTGGATTCTTTGGCGCTTATGATAGAGTTGGCTTTTGCCTCATTCTTAAAATGTGCTTCATTTTCTTTGTTGATACTGTTCTCTTTTAGTTTCCCACTTTTGTTTTTCCTCAGCTGCTTTGCATGCTCTTACTCATTTTCCTGCCTCAAGTAGAATTTCAATCCTTAGCCCCTTTGCTCACCTTCTTCCTAGGCAATCGCATGACCTTTGTACTAATGATTTGTAAATCTGTACTCCCAGCCTAGGCCTTTGTGTAAACTCCTCCATCAAGTGCCTACTAGGAGATCTGCATGCCTAGATGCTCTAATGTGATCTCAAACTGAACATAGTCAAAACTCAACTCCCTGTCATCCCTGTCACCCCTGTCATGCCATCCGTACCATGCCATGCTGCACCCTGTCATACCGCATGAGCCACCAGACCGTAATGCTCTGTGACTTGTCTGTCTGCCCAATTCTATTTTGAGCCTCTTGAGGGCAGGGATCTCATTTTTTATCTCTGTATCTTCGGTCTCCGGTACATTGAGTTTGCTCAATGAATGTATGAGAGAATGGAAGTAAGGAGGAAGAGTGAAAGCAAGAAAGTGCCAAAAATGTTCTCCTTACTCTAGGGCCTGCTGATAAAACACAACAAAAACTCATGAGGCCCGTCGAAATGGGTATAGCCATGGCAAGTGACTTTTTATTTAGTGTTGAAGCCATTTAGGCTTATAGATTGAAGGATATTAAAGTTACAACAAGGCTGGGCACAGTGGCTTATGCCTGTAGTCCCAGCACTTTGGGAGGCTGAGGCGGGTGGATCACCTGAAGTCAGGAGTTCGAGACCAGCCTGGCAAACATGGCGAAACCCCGTCTCTACTAAAAATATAAAAATTAGCCGGGCGTGGTGGCAGGCGCCTGTAATCCCAGCTACTTGGGAGGGTGAGGCAGGAGAATCGCTTGAACCTGGGAGGCAGAGGTTTCAGTGAGCCAAGATCTTACTATTGCACTCCAGCCTGGGCAACAAGAGCAAGACTCCATCTCAAAAAAAAATAAAAATAAAAATAAATAAATAAATAAATAAATAAATAAATAAATAAGTTACAACAGCATCCTCCTCAAAACATGAAGCTTAGTGGTAAATGTTGAGAATTTTACATTTAACGTTTAGCACACTTTTGCTTAGTACCTGAATTTTTGGTACTTGGTGGTATTGAGAGCACTCAGTGTAAAGTGTTCTGGGTGTAAAATGTTCTGGTATCAACTGTTCTCAAGACTTTGAAGTCAGAATACTAATCCTTGAGCAATTCATAACACTGACTAAAAGATATGCAACAAAGAAAACACCAGTCATGTGGTAGATGTGTAGAAAAATTACGATTTTCAGAGTCCAGATTTGAATTAATAAAATAGCAATCAGAAATCATAAGGAAAAGATACGTATGCCAAACTCAGTGCAGAAACCAATTGATTATCTATTTTTAAAAATCAGATTTCCTTAATGTCAATGTTTCATTAAGAAAAACTCAAGACTTTTAGAAATTTGGAACTAATTAACATTAGAATAGTCTAATAGTTACATTAGAATAGCAATAGTTCCTATACACCTGAACGCATGTCCTATGAAGTAGTGTTATTTACAGCTAACTCCATGTTTCTTAATGTTCCTGACAAATCTTATTGTAAAAATAAGCATTCAATAAAGTAAAAAAAATCAAGACATCACCAAATCTAATATTTATATTAAAATCATTCTAAAAATGCAGTTTGTCTCATCATTTCAAATCCCATCCTTGTTTAAAGAAAAGATTACATTTTAGAAAATTTGAGAAATAGAGAAAAAGGGCATCTATAATCCCACCAACTTCATATAGCTTTTTGCAGAAACATTTATTTTCATAATTGTAATTATATATGTAATTTTGTATTCTTCTTTTAAAGTTAGTATTTCTCATGAATATTTTTCTGTGATGTTACTGAATAGTTATTATAATTTCTTATGGAAACCTAATTCCATCTAATTATATGCCTAAATTTCTTTATCATTTACTGGATACTTTAAATGAGATCCAGTTTTTTACTCTGTACTTATGGATCCCTTCCTGGCATACTTTGTACTTTTCTTTAGGGTAGATTTCTGAAAGTAAAATAGTTCAGTTGAAAGTTATACTTTTAGATACATAATATCTTAATAATTTTCCAAAAGATTCTTCTAATTTTTAATTCCCCCCGGAATGTAAGAGTACCAATTTCACTGTGAATTTAGCAGGTTTAAAATTTTTTTCTTAAAGAAATGGGGTCTTGCTGTGTTCATTTTAAGAGGTGGGGTCTTGCTATGTTGCCCAGGCTGGAGTGCAGTGGTTATTCACAGGCACGATCATCATGCACCACACAAACTCCTGGGCTCAAGCAATCCTCCCACCCCAGCCATGAGAGTAGCTGGAATTACAGGTGCATGCCACCTGTGGCTGTTCTGATTTAGCAGGTTTTTAAAAAACAGTACTTTATTGGTTGTTTTTTGTTTTGTTTTTAGTTTGTACACTATTTTAGAGCAGTGTTAGGTTTACAGAAAAATGAAGCAGAAAGTACAGAGGCTCCCATATATACCATTTTAAACCCCTCTTCGAGTTTCCTCTATTATTAGTATTTTGCATTACTGTAGTATATTTGTTACAATTGATGAATGAATATTTACACATTATTAACTAAAGTTCACAGTTTATATTAGGGTTCACTCTTTGTGTTGTACATTGCGTGGGTTTTGACACATATATAGTTTCATCTGTTACTATTAGCATATCATGCAGAATAGTTTGATTGTGCTCTACTGTTGTGCTAAAAATCCTTTGAGCTCCACCACTTCATTCCTCTCTCCCTCCCTGTAAGTCCTGGGCAACCACAGGTCTTCTTACTGCCTCTTGAGTCTTGCCTGTTCCCAGAATGTCATATAGTTGGAATCAGATAGTTAGGTAGGCTTTTCAGATTGGCTTCCTTCACTTGGCAATATACATTTAAGGTTCTACCATGTGTTTTTGTGGCTTAATATCTCTTTTCTTTTTCTTTTTTTTTTTTTTTTTTTTTTTTACTGAATAATATTCCATGGTGTGGATGTAGCACAGTTTACCTATTCACTTTTTGAAGAACATCTTGATTGCCTCTAGTTTGGGCAATTATAAATAAAGCTGCTAAGAACACTTGTGTGCAGGTTTGTTTGTATAGATATAAGGTTTCAACTTGTGGGTAAAGTATATGTATTTATATCTACTTGTTACTGTTTAATACATATATTGTCTTCTCTTCCATCTCGAATGTATTAATGAAATAAGTGTTTAAACACTTTTTCTCCCTTCAGAGCCTGTTTTCTCCAGGTTGCTCTTGGTTTGCTTGTTTTGTTCTCTATTTTCCATGTCTGAGATGTTTCTCAGTTGTCTAATAATTCTGGTTGTCTGCTCTTATTTAAGAGCAGTGCCCTATAAAGCTGATAAGAAGCTGTAATCCATGGTGTCTCACTATTTCACTGAGAAATGCCTACTGTCAGTATGTTAAGCATTTCTCCTTGGACTGGTTACATTCTACAGAGAAAAACCTAGCCTCCTGTCATGATGGTATAGGACTGGTTGCTATCTTTCCGAGAGCTGAGTTGGAAAAGAGGTCTGGAGGTGGGTGGACTCAGCTTTCAGTATATACAATGTTCACCTAATCCCCTTGTTTGCAGAATGGCACCCCCACCCTCAACTTTGGCTGTCCAGCTTTCTGTAGAATAGGGGAGGTATAGTTGCCTGCCTGGAAGTGAAGAAAGTATCTGGGGATTGAACTGACTTTGTAAAAGAGAATTTCAGTTAATTCTCCTGTTACTAACCTCACCTTTGTCTCCATACCTGGAACCTAACCTGGTGCTGCCTTTGGGGAGGTGGTATGGTTTATTGTGTAAAACTAGTTGTTTCTAAGCTTCCCTCATTGCTGAGTTGAGATTCAACTTCTCATTTCTGCAAGGTCAATTATTGCCTGTCCATTTGCTTTCAAGTTTATAAATGTTGTTGCTGTTTCATTTGCTTCTGTCTTTTGTCCTTCTGATTTCATGCCTTTGAAAACCTCTTTACTATTAGTTGGGTTTTGGTAGGAAGAGAAAATAAATGCATTTGTACAATCTGCCATATTTATGTGGAATACTCATGTTATCTTTTTGTTAAAGGGAAGGTTTAAAAAACTCTATAGGTAATAGAAGCTAATTGGCTAAAAACTCAGAAAAATATTTTTCAAAATTTTAATTAATTAATATTTGCTATAAACAGACCCTTGCATAAAATTTTGGTACATGTCCATTCTGACTTTTCTGTATGAATACATAACGTGATTTATTTTCATTTTTGTGTGTCTTAAAAATACAATTATTAGAGATAGAAAGCAGATGAGAATTGGCTGCACACAGGCATGAGGGATATTTTTGAGGTGACATCTTCAAACTGGATTGCGGTAATGGTTGCATAACTCTACAAATTTGTGGAAAACTTTTGAAATACATACCTACAATGGGTGTGTTTTATGGTATGTAAGTTATAACTGGATAAAGTTGTTTTAGAAATTTCCCACTAACCAGCCAAAGAAAACTCAAATCATTATAACATATATATTATAAATATTTGTTCACTTAAAAATTTATTGTGTGGCTAGGCACAGCAGCTCATGCCTGTAATCTGAGCACTTTGGGAGGCCAAGGCAGGAGGATCACTTGAGCCCAGGAGTTTGAGACCAGCCTGAGTGACTTAGTGACACCCCACGTTTACGAAAAATTAAAAAAAAAAAAGCCAGGGGTGGTGGCATGTGCCTGTAGCCCCAGCTACTCAAGATGCTGTCAGGAGGATCACTTGAGCCCAGGAGTTCAAGCCTGCAGTGAGCTGTGATGGAGCCACTGCACTCCAGCCTAGGCAACAGAGCAAGACCCCATCTCTTAAAAAAAAAATTATGGTGAATACCTTTCATGTCGACAAATTAAATTTAGATCTATAAAGTAGACATGGTGTTTAATTAACACATTGTATTTCTCCCCTACTCTTTTCCCCTCACCTTACAAAATATGTGAAATCCACTTTCATAATAAATTTTTGCTTACCTCTTTTCATTCTTGTTTATATGCTTACATACTGATGCATAGTTATTGTATGAAATTTAAATTGTGATGATAGAACAGCACCCTAACCATTTTTCCATATGCTACATAGTTATTGTTGACAGTTATTGGGTTGTTGCAAAAGTAACTGTGGGTTTTACCATTACTTTTTTTTTTTTTTTTTTTTTGGAGACAGAGTCTTGCTCTGTCACCCAGGATGCAGTGCAGTGGCGCAATCTCGGCTCATTGCAACCTCTGCAAGTGATTCTCCTGCCTCAGCCTCCCAGGTAGCTGGGACTATAGGCGCCTGCCACCCCACGTGGCTAATTTTTGTATTTTTAGTAGGGACGGGATTTCACCATATTGGCCAGGCTGGTCTTGAACTCCTGACCTTATGATCCTCCTGCCTTGGCCTCCCAAAGTGCTGGGATTACAGGCATGAGCCACTGCACCCGGCCTTTGCCATTACTTTTAATGGCAACCTAATACATAGTACTTCATAAGGTACATGTATTGTACATTAATTACCTATTTTTCTATGAGCATTTTTGCTGTTTCAAAATTTCTTCTGCCAAAAATGATATAATGCATACTTTTATGCATTTAGCTTTTTCATCCTTTTTTGATTTTTTACTTAGAATAAATTCCTAGAAAGTCTCCACTGCACTTAAACTTAATCATGAATGACTTCAGAGCAAAACAAACTGGTTTTACATAATTCCATTTTAATGTACCTCAGAAAATTCCACGCATAGGGAACCTATCAGTTATTTGTTGCTAATACCTGTTAAATTATCCTACATTATGGGTTCTGATATTTTGCTGAACATATATTTTATCAGATATACTGATTCAGAAGAGTGAAGAAAGGCAAGAATTCTGTGGGAAAAAAAATTCTAGATATTATTTTGCTGAAAGGCAGCAGCAACATCACAGTGCTTTTGCTTTACTTAAAATTCCCAAATGAAGAGGTGAAGAACCCACTTTAGGTTAGGAAGCCTGAGGTTTCTAATGCCTGTTTATCCTAAATAATGGTCTGGGGTATCTCATCATTGATTTGGAGCTGTGCTTTACTGGATACAAGCTGAGAGGCTTTCTTTTAAACCAAAAACAAACTTTAAAAAGCTTTTATTTAGCACTAATAGATCACTACTTGGCCAAGTGGGGAAGTGACTGGGCATTCTGGAGAAGGCTCTGGGAGTTCTCAGCATCTAGGAAACACCTCTAGGAAACATCCTTTAACATGAGCAGGGTACTCAAGTCACTGGAGTCAAGGAGTCTGAGAGTTTTGCTCTTCTGAAATGACCAGCTATTTGCAGTCTGTATTAACTGTCTTTAGGATATGAACATCTTGTTCAATGGACAAGTTAGATGGTAAGGGCTTAGGAAGCCCAGGATCAACTTGGTTCCTAAGGAACAATGTATGTTTTCCTACAATCTTCCCTGCACTTTCCTCTGTGCTATAGCCAGGGCATGACAACCAGAGCCTTGTCACAAACATTTAAAAAGACAATTTTTAAAGGTTGTAAAAGTTTTAAAGCCAGCTTCCTCCTTTGCAAATGCAACTCCTTCTCACCCCACTTCAGTACCTGGACAGCCAGGAAGCCCAATGTTAGGGGCATAAAATGCTCTGTCCCTGCCACCCCCTTTGTATGTGTTGTACCTGTTCATTTTCTTGATGGTATACTTTGAAGCACAAAAGTTTTTAATTTTGATGACGTTCAGTTTATCTTTTTATTTTGTCACTTATATTTTGGGATTTGTGTCTAAGGAACCATTGCCTAATCCAAGGTCATGGAGAGCCTGTCACACACCCCTACTTCATCCCCCAGTTGATTCAAGGGTCTGTTTAAATAAAAAAAAGCTCTATTGAGCTATGATTCACATAAAACTCACCCACTTAAAATGTACAATGCAGTGGTTTTTAGTATATTTACAGAGTTGCACAACCATGATCACAATTAATTTTAGAACTTTTTAATCACCCTCCGAAAGAAACCTGTACTCATTAGCAGTTACCTTCATTACTCCCCAAATCCCCCAGTCCTAGAGAATCACTGATGTATCTGTCTCGATAGATATGCCTATTCTAGAAATTTTGTACAAACGGAATTATATAATTTGGGAGCTTTTGTGACTGGCTTCTTTTACTGAACATAGTTTTCAGAGTTCATCCATGTACTAATACTTCATTTTATTGCCAAATGCTACTCCATTGCATGATTATACCACATTTTGTTTATTCTTCATCAGTTGATAGACATTTGGGCTGTTTCCACTTTTTTGGACTATAATAAATAGTGCTTGCTGCTGCAGTGAACATTGCATACAAATTTTTGTATGGATGTATGTTTTCATTTTTCTTGGGCACATACCTAGTCCTGGATTTGCTGGGTCATGTGGTAACTCTATGTTTAACATTTTAAGAAAACTGCCAAACTGTTTTTCAAAGTGGCTGCACCAGTTTATGTTCCCATTGCCAAGGTATGAAGTTTGTTCTCTCACCATATCCTCACTAGCACTAGCTAATGTCTTTTTTTTCTTTTAGCCATCCCAATGGGTATGAAATAGTATCCCATTGTGGGTTTGATTTGCATTTCTCTAATGGTTAATAATATTGAGCACATTTTCATGTGCTTATTGGCCATTTATATGTCTTTTTTGGAGAAATACCTGTTTAATCCTTTGCCAAGTTTTTAAATCATATTTGCCTTTAAATATGTTGTAAGAATTCTTTACATATTCTAGATACAAGGCTTTTATCAGATAAATGGCTTAAAAATGTTTTCTCTCATTCTGTGGCTTGTCTGTTCATTTTCTTTTTTCTTCATTTTTAAAATTTTCTGTTCATTTTCTTGATGGTATACTTTGAAGCACAAAAGTTTTTAATTTTGATGATGTTCAGTTTATCTTTTTATTTTGTCACTTATATTTTGGGATTTGTGTCTAAGGAACCGTTGCTTAATCCAAGGTCATGGAGATTTACACCTATATTATGGTTTTCTTAGTGGAAAATATCCTTTTTGCCACATAGCTCAAATATTATTCTTATTTCCCTAAGTTTTATGATACAAACATCTGTCAACATAGTTGAAAGCACATGAATTTTTGACAATACAATAAATGTAGGTTTTCTTGGAGTCCAGGTCATATCTGGGAGAGTAGTGGAAAATGAGACCAATGCAGGAAGAACTTGGAGAGTCCATCTAGGTACAAAGATCCCTGGGAATATAATTGTTGTTAGAACAAATCAACCAGAACCTCCTCATAATGTTCTTTGTGGTTCATGCCATAGGAGCACTTATTTAAATATTTTTGTCTGAAATTAATTTCTATCTAAAGCATCTTATTAAAATAGTGAATGAAAACCTGAAAGGTGCTTGGAAGGGGCCCAAAATGGCCCCTATATAGAATTTAATGCCATATTAAGTTGTTATCTAGCAAAATTCCAGTGGTAAAAATTACAGCTAACACATGTAGGTAAATAGGTGACTATACTTGCTTGTGGGGTAGAGGTGGTTCTCTACAGCTTAGCATTGTCTTCAGTGTTCAGATTACCTGAGCTCACCCTTTTTAATAGACAGCATTTAATAGAGCAGGGCAGTATGTTAGAGCAGTGCTTCTCAAATGGTCTGTGATGAAGACCAGTTTATTTTCTTTTGAACTTGGAATAGGACAATAATTTTGTAAAATGCAATAAACATAAATAACTAGAAAAATTAAATTTTAAAAGACATACAACATACGACTCCCACATTTTCAATATTATATTAAACAGACATAAAGTTACTCTGTCAAATTGCTGTTCTGTACTTGTCCGAGGACCACACTTTCAGTAGCAGTGGTTTAGAGGGCAAACTATCCTGATAAGCTTATGCCAGGGCTTGGATTACCTGTACGTGAAGTTGATTAGGAGGTCTCTTTGATTAGAACGTATACTCAGGGGTAACAGGAGATGATTGTGTCTTCCAAGAGATGAGGCCAAAAATTTAGCTATTCTTCATTCTGTAGGGTAAAAAGATTCTAACAGGAAGGAGGAGGGTGTAATAAAATAGAAATGGCATCTCTAGAAATAATGTTCATGTTTAAGATTGATTATAGGGGGCCGGGCGCGGTGGCTCAAGCCTGTAATCCCAGCACTTTGGGAGGCCGAGGTGGGCGGATCACGAGGTCAGGAGATCAAGACCATCCTGGCTAACACGGTGAAACCCTGTCTCTACTAAAAATACAAAAAAAAAAAAAATTAGCCGGACGTGTTGGCGGACGCTGTAGTCCCAGCTACTCGGGAGGCTGAGGCAGGAGAATGGCGTGAACCCCGGAGGTGGAGCTTGCAGTGAGCCGAGATTGCACCACTGCACTCCAGCCTGGGGGACAGAGCAAGACTCCGTCTCAAAAAAATAAATTAAAAAAAAAAAAAAAAGATTGATTATAGGGAGGAAAATGAAACACAATGAGCCTTTCAAAAAATAAGTCACGAGACTTCGGGCAACAAACAAACAAATATGTGGTCAAGTCTGAGGCTGTGGAAGTAAAAATGGAGCAACAGCAGAAGTATTCAGTGAGCCTCTCTTACATACTAAATATGGTTCCCAGCACTTTACATATATAATCTCACTTAATCTTCACAACAATCCCATGTGGTATTATTATTATTATCATTTGAGACAGGCACTCACTTTGTCACCCAGGCTGGAGTGCAGTGACTTCAAGTGATCTGCCTGCCTTGGCCTCCTAAAGTGCTGGGATTGCAGGCATGAGCCACTGCACCTGGCCTATGGTTTTGATTTTATTTTGATTTTGTTTTTAGAGACAGGGTCTCACCATGTCACTTAGGATGGTCTCAAACTCCTGGATGCAAGCCACCCTCCCACCTCAGCCTCCCAAGGTATTGGGGTTACAGGCGTGAGCCACTGCACTTGGTCAGATCTTAACATTTTGTAAGGGACCTTTTATAATCTACTTCTAGTCATGTAGCTTCTCTGAACTACATGCTTAGGATTTTAAGGTCCTGTGTCTACCTTGTATATAATAAAGTATTTCACCTAGCCTGCTTCAAGTTCTGTTAGTGCCATGCCTTTTAAAATGAGCTAACCCTCTAGTAGAGCAATTATATAGGAATTTTTTTTGGCCTGAGTTTTTTGTTTGTTTCGAAAAACAGAAAAGAAATAGAATAGAGTATGTGATTAGTCATACATGCTATTTTTTCCCACACCAAGACTTACACCAAGAACTCGTACTAATTGTTCTAAAGAATTGCACACTCCACTCTATTGGCACTCTGTAGATGTCAAATAATAACTCCTTGGGGAGTAGGAGAGGTCTTTTGTTAAAATGGAGTGCAATGTTCATTGCCATTTGAGATACATGTTCCCTGATAAATGGCCCAAATATTTGCAGTTGTCTTTTATCATGCATTCATAGTCACCCCTGTCATCTCTATCTTCTTTCGAAAGAAGATCATCAGAAGAATTGTCTATTTTTCTTACATGTTACTAAAAATGAATTTTAATTTAAAACATAGCCAATATTTTTGTTCCCTGTAGGAGCCTAGTATCTTATGACTCACTCCTACTTTTAAGAAGGGAAACACTGCCCTTGAATATATTTGTGTACCAAGCATGAGAGTTAATAGTTACCATCTTTTCATATGGGTAGAGTTGTTGCTCTAGGGAAGTGGAGGAAGAGTCTAATAGGTTTTAGCAGCCTGTGAGAGGAGGAAAAGAATATCAACATTAACTTAAACCTATCTGCATGAAATAAGTTAAAAAAAAATTTTTTTTTTGAGATGGAGTCTCGCTCTGTTGCCAGGCTGGAGGGCAGTGGCATGATCTCGGCTCACTGCAACCTCCGCCTCCCGGGTTCAAGTGATTCTCTTGCCTCAGCCTCCCGAGTAGCTGGGATTACAGGCATACCCTGTAATCCACTACCATGCCCAGCTAATTTCTGTATTTTTAGTAGAGATGGGGTTTCATCAGGTTGGCCAGGATGGTGTCGAACTCCTGACCTCATGATCTGCCCACCTTAGCCTCGCATAGTGTTGGGATTACAGGCGTGAGCCACTGCGCCCGGCTTAAAAATCATTTTTAACTTATTAAAAGTCAGTATAATATTATTTTTCCCCCATTCTTTTTTTTAGTGGGGAGTGTGATGCATAAGACATTTTGGGTTGTGTTAGCTAAAAATAGCCCCAAAAGCTTTTTTTCCCAGAGCAAGAAGATTATCCAGAAAAAAAAAGAGCCGTGATCTTTCTTCCACCTGGGGGAAATGGGTGTGAATCTCTCTGTGGAGGGAGCTATACTGGTCCCTCACTTCTGGTGTGAACACATTTGTGCCACTGCAGGGCTGTAGCCAGATTACTGCTTTTGGACCAAGGACCATTGTCTGGGCTGACTAGTCAGCACCAGTAATTAATAAATAGTGGTAAGCTCAGGTTCGAAAAAATACCAAGAGAGTTATTTCTTTCAACAGTAAATAAAAATGAAAAGGCTCCCATTTTATATTAATTGGATATTATCCTTTTTATAGTTTGTCCCCAGTCATACATACAGATTTTTTGAGATAACTATTTCCCTTTTATATAAGTCTAAGAACTTTTGTGCAGGTTTAATTTTGAGATAAATTCTGGGGATATGTGGGAAGTTATGCTGTTTACAAAAAGCAGGGAATTGAAACAGGTGGCATAGAACTTGTAAGGCTACCATGCTTTTTTTTTTTCGCTCTTGTCGCCCAGGTTGGAATGCAATGGCGCGATTTCGGCACACTGCAACCTCCACCTTCCGGTTTCGAGTGATTCTCCTGCCTCAGCCTCTTGAGCAGCTGGGATTACAGGCGCCCACCACCACGCCCAGCTAATTTTTGTATTTTTAGTAGAGACGGGGTTTCACCATGTTGGCCAGGCTGGTGTCGAACTCCTGACCTCGTGATCCACCCGCCTCGGCCTCCCAAAGTGCTGGGATTACAGGCCTGAGCCACTGCACCTGGCCAGCTACCATGCTTTCTTTCTCTTTCTTGATCACCCTCCCAGTGGCTGAGGACAAGAAAATGAAGACTGTGCATCATACCCTTCATTAGAGGCTGAGCTACCCTTCTGTACATTCAAGGAACTCTGACTTACTGAAAGGAAACTGCTAACAGCCACCTCTCTTTCCTTCTGTTTCCTAGACCTACAATGGTAAAGATTTACCAGAGAGGATCTTCTGTAAAGTATGCTTTTTAGGCCAGGTGTGGTAGCTCACGCCTGTAATCTCAATGCTTTGGGAGGCTGAGGCAGGAGGATTACTTGAGCCCAGGAGTTTGAGACCAGCCTGGGCAATGTAAGAGAGACCTCCTCTCTCCAGAAAAACATTTTTTTAAATTAGCAGCCAAAGTACCAGCTACTTGGGAGGCTGAGGTTGGAGGATCACTTGAGCCCAGGAGCTCGAGGCTGCAGTCAGTGAGCTATAATCATGCCACTGCACTCCAGCCTGGGAGATACAGTGAGACCATCTCAAAAAAAAAAAAAAAAAAAAAAAAAGGCTTTTTAGTCTTATCCTTAACATATGTATCTATTTAAATAGAATGTAAATTATCATTTTACTGATACTGACTTAAATAATTATTTTGTGTATTTTGTGATTCCAGTTTACTTTGCACCCTCGATTTAGCATAGGAAGGGAAACAATCCACGTTTATTTGGAGGACAAAATTACAGTCACTGTGATAATCTGGATTGTTTTCTGCTTTATCTAGGCAATTAAATCAGAATTGTATATTTGTCTATGGGTGATATTTGATGGTGATATGCCATTACTATAACAACAGGCTACATTCTTGGTGGCTACTAATTGCCTCCAGAATTAAGAGGACATGGAGGGTTTTTTGTTGACAAGACACATAGTGTTTGTAGAAAATGCAAAAAGGGCGCTGTCAGAGCTACTTTATTCAGAATCAGCAGCTCACTGACTGCAGTGACTGTTAAAGATGAGACTCCTGGGATTTACCAGTGACTTACTACTGCCTTGTCTCTGTGATTGCTGACAAATGCTATGCTGTTACTTGGCTTCTGGGAATTGGAAAAGGTAGAGTGGGCTTTGGCCTTGGAGCGCTTCTGTGGAAAATATAACAGTAGATAGAAAACCTGCTTTCATATTCTACTTCTTCATTCAACTACCGAAGGGATCATTTTAATTGCCCTCTAGATGTAGCCAAAACAAGAGAGTGGGGGGTTTCAATGCATGCTAATGGTAGTACCATATTCCTTTTAAGGATGAAATAAGTTTCTTAGCCTTTAATTTTCAGGCAGGCTTGCTGTATTTTGTATTAAATGGATGAGTCATCTTTTTTATGTAAATCACTGCTTTGTTTTGAAATCACAATACTCTAATATAAATTCCCTTAAAAAACACAGCTTATATAAATGTTTATATAATCCTTAACTACTGGGCAGATGGTTCCATTTCACTTTTCTAAATCACGGTTTGGGTTTTTCCCCCAAAAACAAGTCCATTTAAGATAGACCATCTTACTAGGTGTGGTGGCTCACGCCTGTAATCCCAGCATTTTGGGAGGCTGAGGCAGGTGGATCACCTGAGGTCAGGAGTTTGAGACCAGCCTGGCCAACATGGCAAAGGCCCATCTCTACTAAAAAATACAAAAGTTGACTGGGTGTGGTGGCATGTGCCTGTAATCCTAGCTACTCAGGAAGCTGAGGCAGGAGAAATCGCTTGAACTTGGGAGGTGGAGGTTGCAGTGAGCCGAGATGGAGCCACTGCACTCCAGCCTGAGCAACAGAGCAAGACTCTATCTCAAAAAAAAAAAAAAAAAAGACCATCTCAAGTTTATGGTGAACTTTACTGTTGAGTCAGGGCATTTAACACTTGGCAGACCTGTGAGCTGACATTAGTAGCTGTTGTTTATATAATGAGACTTCCCCTTTTGAAAATGCTTTATAATGAGCAACGCTTGTCCTGTAGGATATTTGTCCAGCCAAGCAGTTTATTGTCTAAACATAGTTCTATATTTATTCTACTGATGTCATCAACTAAAAATTAATTTCTAGGCCAATGTTCTATCATGTTCTTCAGCCAGGTGATCATACATCACAATCTGGCCCTGTTTCACCTCCTCTCCCACTCCCCCCAGGCGGTACCCTAGCTATACTGAGGACCTGACCCATTGTTCCTGAAACCCAAGCATTCTCACATCTCAGCAACTTTGTACACACCATTTCTTTGCTCACCTGGAGTGCTGTCCCGCCCTGACTCTACCCAAACCTGTTTGCCTGATGACAGCCTGGCTCAGTTGAGCCCTAGGGTTACCTCTTTGTTAAAGCCTTCCCTGACTCGCTATCTACCCTTCACTCACTATCCACTCCTCACTCACTATCCACTCTTTTTTTTTTTTTTTTTTTTTTTTTTTGAGACGGAGTCTTGCTCTGTCGCCCAGGCTGGAGTGCAGTGGCGCAATCTCGGCTCACTACAAGCTCCGCCTCTCGGGTTCACGCCATTCTCCTGCCTCAGCCTCTCCGAGTAGCTGGGACTACAGGCGCCCGCCACCACGCCCAGCTAATTTTTTGTATTTTTTAGTAGAGACGGGGTTTCACTGTGGTCTCGATCTCCTGACCTCGTGATCCGCCCGCCTCCACTCTTAATGTTAGAGAGACACGTTGGGCATTTCCATGTTGAGCTCACATGTCTGCTTCACCACCGTACAGTAAGTGCTTTTTCTCCTTTGTATTCTCAATACCTAGTGCAGTACTTGGTTGGCTGAATGAACAAAGAGGCAGCCTGTGTCATGCTTATTCTTTTTTAATCTTTATACTATTAAAAGAGGGAGGAAGTGAAGAGCCCATGTTATTTGAAAATACTGTGAACACAATGGCTGTGTATTAAAAAGCATACTGAAATCAAGAATCAATGGCAACCTTCCACAATATTGTGAAGAAGGTGGTTCCCCAAGACTTCCTTATAAGGTTAAACTCATGCATCTCACTGGGGACTAAAACCTTAAAGAAAGAGAAATGGAGGCTGGGCATGGTGGCTCACACGTGGAACCATGAAAACACCCCTGGCCATATGTGCAGGTATCTCTACATAATGACACCAAAAGGCTGAAAGATTTGTTAAGAATAACAAAAACCACTGTAAAGAATTACTGGTCTACATAGTTTACTTTGAATATTTGTGTAACATGAACTGTAGAGGATAGAGGATGGGCTTGGATGTTATTTTCAGTGGACTAGGGAAGCAATATTTCTACATTGGTTTTAAATATAGAACAACATTTGAAGAGCTAAATTATCTGCTGGGGCAGTTTTATAGTAAAATTTCAAAAGATACAGAACTGATGAGTTCTGTAAAAAATCGAAGCACCAGAATGAGGGGAAACAAATTAGGGATGAAGACAAGGTAGAAGGATTTACGTGGGAAGCCTTGTTAGGTGCTACTGGCATCAGTAAGTAACTGTCCAACATAGCTTAATGAGCTGCTTTAAGAGGCTGATCTTCCTTGATGCACTGTCTGGTGCTGTCTTAGGAGGATAAAGCTGGCTTTGATGCTTGTACCAAAAAACTGTACTCTAAGTCAAAGACAGAAACTTGGTTCTTTTTAAAAATTGAGACATAATTCACATACCATAAAATTCAACCTTTTAAAGTATACTGTTTGGTGTTATTTGTATGTTCACAGGGTTGTACAACCATTACCACTATCTAATTCCAGAACATTTTCATCATCCCCACAAGAAACCCTGTACTCATTAGCTATCACTTCTCACTCCTGCCTCCCCCAGTCTTTGACAATCTCTAATATTTTCTGTGTTTATGGGTTCACCTATTCTGGATGTTTCATTGGAATCATATCACGTGTCGCCCTTTGTGTCTGGCGTCTTTCACTTAACCTGATGTTTTCAAGGTCCGTCCATGTAAGCATGTATCAGTACTTCACCTCTTTTCTAGGCTGAATTGAGAAATGCAGCTCTTGATCAAAAATCAGATGAGCAAAAGACATTTTGTTACTTCCGGCTATGGGAAATTTTATGGAGTGAAATGAATGCCATCGTAGACTAGGTTCTGAAGTTTGGTCACTGGGAAAGACCTCAGGAATGCTACTGTAGATGTAGTTAGGTTTTTTAACTTGGAGAAGCAAGGAAGAGAGTACAGCAGGGGAACTGTGGGCATCTCAGAGGCATAAACATCTTTTTGTAAGGTTTTGATTTATGTTGAATGAGTCTAAAGAAGGACCAGGAAGAGAGGATCAACACTGGATTGGGTGGCATCACGAAGCAGGGGCAGTTTAGTAACTGGATATCTTAACAATCTCTGTTCAGGATGGGGAAGTAACAAAGAGGGGCTGGGGAAGTCATTGGCAAGAAAGCAGTAATCACAAAAGGAGTGATTTTGCAGCTCTGGTATGGCCTTGGCAGAAATATTTTCTGTTGGCTGTGCCGCTGGCCTTGTCTGTGCATGTAAGAGACTGCAGAACTGATTTGCACCCTCTCACATGAGAGGGATACACTCTGGTTCTAAGATTAAGGAGCAAGTAGTCTTGGCAAGGTGAGGCAAATAAAACACAGCCAAACTACTAAACAGAACTGACCATTCACCCATTGAAAGTGGTAACCCTTGACATAAAATCTCTTTAATGGGAACAATCATTTTATTTTATGTAATGACATGTTAACTGATTAAAAACAATTCTTTAATGGTCTTCTGGCACAATATGAATTATGAATTACCAGAAGAAGGCAAGGAGTTGGACTTCTTAACCAACTAATTAATTAAGCACCGTTTATTGCCTGCTATGTGATGACCTTCGTGCTAGGTATTTTGTATATATTGTGTATATTTTCTCTCATGGGTTTAAATACTAATAATTCCTTTTTATTCAGCCAAAAGAGTATGTGTAAATATGCCTGTTTGCCAATATAGTCACTCATTTACAAAGTCACTATAGTTAGAGCTAGGCTCTAGGAATGAATAAGACACGGTCCCTATCCAATAGATTATAATAGTGCTGTTCAACAGAGCTTTCTTTCTTTCTTTTTTGAGAGAGAGTCTTGCTCTCTTACCCAGGCTGGAGTGCAGTGGAGCGATCCCGGCTCACTGCAACTTCTGTCTCCCAGGTTCAAGTGATTCTCATGCCTCAGCCTCCTGAGCAGCTGGGATTACGGGTGTGTGCAACCATGCCTGGCTAATTTTTGTATTTTTTATGTAGAAATGGGATTTTGCCATGTTGGCTAGGCTAGTCTTGAACTCCTGGCCTCAAGTGATCTGCCTGCCTCAGCCTTCCAAAGTGCTGGGATTGCAGGCATGAGCCACTGCACACAGAACTTTCTGTGACGATGGAAATGTCCTATTCTGCATGGTCCAGTATGGTAGTCATAGTCACATGTGGCTCTTGAGAAGTTGAAATGTGGCTCATGTGACTGAGGAACTGAACTTTAATTTTTATTTATTTTCAATTAATTTAAATATTCGTAGTGGCATGTGAGGCTAGTGGCTATCATTAGATAGCACAGCTCTAGAAATTCAGTCAAATAATAGAAAAACAGGTAATCAAAATTCAGGGTGTGATATATCCTCCAATACAGGTCCCTATAAAATGCCCTAGAAGCTCAAGAGATGCTTCTGGTGGTGGAAGTGACAAGAAAAACGCCCAGAGGAGAGGAGATAACATGGAAGTGAGACTTTGAAAACAAAATAATAATAATAATACAAAGAGAGGGGAGGGAATGGAGGAGGTTCATTCCAGACAGATGTGCAGAATCCTTGAGGCATTAGGAACATGTATGCAAGTTCCAGAAAAGCCATGTGGCTTGGTAAGGTCAATTGTATAGTGGTTATTATAATATAACAATTTTATATATAATATAATAGTTATATATAATATACTAATGACAAAAATGGCTTTTATGGTAAAGGGTAAAGATTAAAAACAATTTTAACACAGCATTTATTTTATGTTGTACATTGTTAGAAGAACTGCCATATTTGTCATTTACAATAGTCATTAGCATTCTCATTTCACAGAGAGAAAATTGAGGCCTAGAAAGTTAAAGAAATTTGCCAGGGAACACACAAGGATTGGAGAGTTAGGATTTGAATCCAGGCTTGTTTGACTTAGAGATCAATCTCTTCACAATATGTCTTTCAATTTAAATTTTTCTCAGTTTGGCATTGTGATGAATTTCCCTTGGTATGTGTCCCATGATTCATTTCTGGCCATTAGACATCTTCTATTAGTTTTTTGTCTCTAATTTCATATTTAAAATATTTTCTGGCTAAGAGATAGGTATTATAAGATGAATCTATCCCATTAACAAAGAATTTCATGAACTCAGATTTTGGAAATTACTAAAAATATCTCTTCTTTTTCTGTATAGTTATGGCACTAGGAGCATTTTATATCCTAAAATGGGGTAGTTAGGGAATTCATCAGTTAAATTGGAGGACCCAGTCCATTCATTCCCAAATTTGAATGGGCTCCTGTGACCATCAGGTCAGAGAACCCTTGCTTCCTCGTGGTGAGGAATGGCTTGTTTTTCGAGCCTCTCCACATCTTAACCTAAAGGTCATGACCCTAACCTCTGACTTCTTTTTTCCTTTTTACTCTTCCTAAGAGCGCATCTTAGTGACTGGACAGAGGCTTTGCTTTTCTTAGTGAAGAGGAACTGGATATCTGCACCTGTCTGACAGGCAGGGTCAAGTCCTGAAAATGTCCCTTCTGACTGGAAAGTGTGCTTTGTGAGGACTTTTTTGTTTTGTTTTTTCTTTTCAGATGTGAAGGAACTCACTTAATGTTATTTGCTGAATTTCCCTAAAAGTCCACGACAGAGTCATAGTAAGATTCATCTAACATTTGTACCTGCCAGGCCTTGAGCATCTGCAGGAGTATAATAAACAACATCTGCTTCAAGGAGCGCCCTCCACTGCTAATGCAGGATGAGAGGATGGAAGCAGGAAAGCCCTCCTGGAGGTCTTTCAAGGAGGGCAGGACTTACCTGAGGAGAGAAAAGTCAGGCTATACATGGAACACAGGTGTGGGCAAAGGCACAGGGTAGAAGGAAAGAGTAGAATGGTTTGGCTGAAGTAGAAAATTCAACCTTGGCTACACATGAAAATCACCTGCAGAGCTTTAACAACACTTCTCTATTACTAAAAAGTCAAAAAACAATGGGTGCTGGTGAGGCTGCAGAGCAAAAGAACACTTGTACACTGTTAGTGGGAGTGTAAATTAATTCAGCCGCTATGGAAAGCAGTTTGGAGATATCTCAAAGAACTTAAAACAGAACTACAATTTGACCCAGGAATCCCATTACTGAGTGTATACCCAAAGGAATATAGCTCATTATACCAAAAGACACATGCCCTCACATATTCATTGCAGCACTACTCACAATAGCAAAGACATGTAATCAGCCTAGGTGTCTGCCAATCAGCAGTGGATTGGATAAAGAAAATGTGGTACATATATACCATGGAATACTACACAGCCATAAAAAAGCATGAACTTATGTCCTTTGCAGCAACATGCATACAGCCAGAGGCCACTATCCTAAGTGAATTAATGTAAGAATAGAAAAACAAGTATCACATGTTCTCATTTATAAATGGGAGGTGGACATTGGGTACACACAGACATAAAAGTGGAACAGTAGACACTGGGGACTACTGGAGGGGATGGAGAGAGGGTGGCAAGGGTTGAGAAACTACTTATTGGGTACTACTTTCAGTTCCTGGGTGATGGGATCATCCATACTCCAAACCTCAGCATCTCTTAGTTTACCCATATACCCCCTGAATCTAAGATAAAAGTGGAAATTATTTTTAAAAAATCACCAGTACATACACATAAATGAAAAAAATACAACAGCACCCCAATCATTCAGCTTTTTTTTGTTTTTTGTTTTTTGTTTTTGAGACAGAGTCTCACTTGGTCACCCAGGCTGGAGTGCAGTGGCGTGATCTCAGCTCATTGCAACCTGCACCTCATGGGTTCAAGCAGTTCTCCTCCTGCCTCAGCCTCCTGAGTAGCTGGGACTATAGGCACATGCCACCATGCCTTGCTAATTTTTGTATTTTTAGTAGAGATGGGGTTTCACCGTATTGGCTAGGCTGGTCTTGAACTCCTGACCTCAAGTGATCCACCCTCCTCGGCCTCCCAGAGTGCTAGGATTATAGGCATGAGCCATCATTCTGCTTTAATTGATCTAAGATATAGCTTGAGCATCAGGATTTTTGAGTTTTACACATGATTTTAATGTACAGCCGAGGTGAGGGACCATTGCTAGAGTCTCTTTACATGGAATGTGGTTCTCTGACCAGCAGAGCTGGAAGCTTGTTAGAAATGCAGAATGTCAGGCCCCATTCCCAGACCTAGGGAAGCAGAATTTGCATTTTCACAAGATCCCAGGTAACCCCTATACACATGAAAGTTTGAGAAGCACTGCTATAGAGAAAAGATGAGAAATATGGTTGCAGAGGGCCTGATTACCTAACCAGGTTTCCCAGCCCTTATACTGGGCTGGGCATGAATTACAGGTGTGCAGTGATAATACTGTCCCCTCAAGCCATTAGGAATGCTTGTACTTCTTGTCAGCAAGAAGTCTCCTCTGGTTATCTCTGTGTGCTCCTCGGATACTGCAAGTTCTTTGGGCGCCTTGAGGGAAAAGGGCAGGGGAGCACCAGCCACAGAGCACCTGTCAGGAGTGGAGATCCCCTGAAGATTTTTGATCAAAGGATGCTATGTGTGTCATGTTGTGATGGAAGAAGGTCTTGACAGAGACATATAGAATGGACTGTGTTGGGGGTGATCTGGGGTCTGGGAGGCATGTTAGGAGAAAGTTGCAATAATTCACACACAAGGTGAGAGAAGCCACAACTAAGGAGCATGGTGATGCTTAAGAATCGGGATAGCACTTTATATACCATTCCCAAGTCTTCAGAGCAAAGCTTGGAAGGAATTTCAACAGATTCCCTTATGCCTTTCTGAAGACACCTTTTAACTTTGGTTTTATTTTGGTTTATGCTTGTATGGCATTATCTCCAAGGGTGGGGAGAGTTCTGATGATTAAAATCTACTTGGCATAAATAAGGTCATAAACATTCAGCACTCACTCTGCATGACCCCCTAGTTCTTGGTGGGTGGGATCATCTGACTTGAGGGTTATTAGTTGATTTCAAAGGAGAAAGGAAAACATTGATGGCCATCATTTGGTGACTGGGCAGCGAGGAGGAGTTTCAGGAAATGGAGAGGTTAAAAGTCCAAGTATGAAAGGCTTGCTTTTGTGGAATCGGGACCATATACTCCAGTAGGGACAGCCCTCACAAGGGAACCCACACATTACAGGAGATTGTTTTATTTGGAAATAAATGTTGAAATTATTGGTATGTCAAATTGATTTATTCTTCAGGGCCAAGCTAGAATTGTACCTCTTCTGGGAATTCTTCCCTAGTTACCCCAGTTCACTGTGCGTCCACATTCACTCTCAGTCTCAGGCTCTATTTCTTGTTCTCCTTTTCTCTCTTTCTCTCTTTATCTCTCTCACTTCCTAAAATTTTCTTTAATAGTTCAACAAGTATTTTTTTAGTTTCAATATTTGAAAAGTAACTGTGGTATCTACTTATTTTCTAATAACTCGCTTAGAGTTTATTTCATTTTTCTGATTTATGATTATATCCTATCTCCCAAAATACATGGTAAGCACCTTGAGGACGTGGACCATATCTTATTCTTTGTTGTCTTCTTAGGGCTTTTAGCTAAGTGTGTACCAATAATGATGATTTTCTAAGATGAGTCATTTCCTTGGGGGATTTGTGACTTTATAAAATAGCTATTTTCAAGGGTGCTCCTGAATGAATGTAACCAATTAAAAATACTTTGCCATATACATTTGTATTTTTCAAGTTTGTTGATATTTCCAGTGAAAAAAATGAAGGCTGAGGCAGGAGACTCGCTTGAGCCCAGGAGTTTGAGACCAGCTTAGGCAACATAGTGAGACCTCGTCTCTATGCAAAATGTAAAAATTAGCTGGGTGTGGTGGCGCATGCCTGTAGTCCCAGCTACTTGGGAGGCTGAGGTGGGGGGATCACTGGAGTCTGGGAGGTTGAGGCTGCATATGAGCTGTGATCATGCCACTCTACCCCAGCCTGAGCGATCAAGCAAGACCCTGTCTCTGGGGAGGGGGTTGAGGGGGAATGGAGGGTGTAGGAAGGAAAGGCTAAAGAATCTTCAAAAGGCTGGGCGTGGTGACTCACACCTGTAATCCCAGCACTTTGGGAGGCTGAGACGGGCAGCTGACTTGAGGTCAGGAGTTTGAGACCAGCCTGGCCAACATGGTGAAACCCTGTCTCTACTAAAAATTAGCCAGGCATGGTGGCAGGTGCCTAATCCCAGCTACTCTGGAGGCTGAGGCACGAGAATCACTTGAACCCTGGAGGCGGAGGTTGCAGTGAGCCTAGATTGTGCCCACTGCACTCCAGCCTGGGTGATAGAGCAAGACTCAGTCTCAAAAAAAAAAAAAAAAAAAAAAAAAAAGAATCTTCAAAAATACAGTAAATATCCAGTGTTCATTTTAAGCTACATGGTTTAAAATTAAGCCAGAAAATATTCAGATCTTTTTATGCTTTCAATTACTCATTTCAAAACAAGTTTTTTAAAAATTATAAATATATAGACTCTTAGTAAATATCCCTGTTTTCCTAACCTTTTTATATGGTACTCATTTTCCTTAGTTGCTTTTCTCCTCCTACCATTTGGGTTTCTTTTTTTTTCTTTCTTTCTTTCCCCTCTGTTTGGAAGTGATACCATTTGTCTTAGGAAGGTAATCCCTGGCTGTGTTTGTCATCAAGAGTGTCACTAGCCATCTGGATGTGACCCACTAAGATATTTAAACCGTTAGATTGTATTTTATGGGCAGTGTATTGAACTTAAATGCTTTAACAATTTCACTTAGTTTCAAATCTTGACATGCTATTTTCACGCCCTTTCTTGGAATTCTGAAACCTAGTTATTTGCCAAATTCAAAAGGCAGATATATTTTGAAACTTGCGACTATGTCAGTGTCACTTAAATTTTGAAGGGGAAATTATTTTAATTGTAGTCTATTATTAGACATTATGATAAAATAAATGTATATTGCATATAGAATACCAGCTAGAGCTTGACCAGGAAGAATGAAACTACTTTACTGAAATTAAATCAACACTTTAAAAAAAAATCTAAACCTGGAGAAAATATTTTTAAAGAATTCCTTAATGCATCAATCAGTAGTTTATATCCTTAAAGAATTCTTTATGGTATAATAACATTTATAACAGAACAGAAATAAGCCATTTCCTAACATTAGCTTTTCTGCCTACGGAGGTCATAAAAATTGTTAATGCAGATGAGGTTGCCTTCTGTTGTGTGATGCTAATAGGAAATGGATCATTGCAGTTTATGGGGTACTTAGCCATTTTGGTTCATGATAAATGGCTGACTTCAAGTGACATTCCTTCACGAATTTCCCACTGTTCATCACCTGAAAGAATGGAACCGAAACATGAAGTTGATTTTGAAGTTGTCAGGAGTTTCACTGTGGTGTAAATCCATCATAAGCCAATGTTTTCATTGATTTAGGAAGAAATTGTACAAATAGAAACACCCTTAAATGTTTTATGCTTCTATTTGCTTTTGCTCCAAAGCCAGTTTTGTGACTCTCTTATCCTGCTCTAACTTCTGTTACCTCTTCCCTTTCCCATCCCCCTCTCTAAACATTCTCTTTTGAAAACGCCCTAGATTTTATCTTTGCAGAGATGCTTTGATGTAATTACGTTGTTTTAATCTATAAAATCAACCCAACATAAGCAAAAAGAATGGAACATATTTTCACCTAGTCTGTCCATCTAGGTGGCAGGTTTTATACTAGTATGGAGGACTTCTTCCACTGCTGTGCTCTTGCTGTTATCCTATTTTCTTTCCTTTTTCATCATCTTTTCTTGAAACACTCCCTCCTCACCCCTTCTTCCCCAACAGGACACACACACCATCTGTGTGTGAGGGGTGGTGGGGGGAGGGAGGCTGCCTATTTGAACAAGATCACATTATCTAGGATCTTGCTCTTAGAAAATTATTCCCTAGCTTACTTTCAGGGAGGCATTGTAAGACTTACTCAAGATCTAGTCATGCCTCACATGTGCCTAAAGGAAGTTTGAGTCTTTCCTGTGTTTTCTTGATGTCTGGGATGTTTATCTCTGAGGTAGAGCCTGTGTTTAATTCAGTAGCATGATGCTTTCTGTGCTACTGGCATTTGAGAGTGTTTGATATCTGGCAGGATGCTATTCAGAAAAGAGAATGCAAATATTCCTGCAGGTTGTCTTAGAAGCATTTAATGTAACTGAGATAATTTGCCATTTATTTCATGGCTTCTTAAAGGGATTTTGAGCCTCCTTATCTATGTGCATTGTTAGAGTGAAGCTGACAACAGGTTATTTTGTTTGCTTTGTAAAACTTAACAGGAGGAAGCCATCCTTGGCTTTCCTTGAGGTGCTGGTATCTTGGAAGGGAAGCTAGCCAAACTTTTCCTCCCAGGGGCTGTCTTTTGACACAGAACATTTTAGTTCCTACCAAATTTCTCTGACAGGCTTTCATGGAGCCCAGTTACCCCTTCCCAGTTACCCCTTTTAGCAAATGATATTCATGAATACCCTGCTCACAAAGAAATTTAGGTCAATAAGTGGAAAGCATTTGAGATATCTGGACTCTTTTCATGTTCTAGAACCCCAGATGCTAGGGAAATTTTGGGAGAAAGCCTAGAAGTGCTAGAATTTAAATATTAGTTAGGTTTCTTATGGCCATCTTTCCTATGGAAACTCTAGAAATAGCTCATGGCATATAATTTAATTACATGGTCTTAGATAAATCCTCATCAGTCTTTTATAGCTAGTTATGATATTTGATGAGATAAAACAAACCAACCTTTTTTTTCAGATTTATTGAATGAGAATCACTAATCTTGAATACTTATTCAGCTCAGCTCAAACCAATTAGCAAACTTTAAAAATGGCCAGTTCTAATATGGTACAGGCTATTGAAGCATATTCATAACTTAATTTTTGGCCTGCGTTTGCATGATCTGGCCATTGGTGGCATCGAGGCTAGGATTGGAAGGAGGTTGCTTAAGGGAGGAAGAATGGACTAAGGGAGAAAAAGGAGGAAACTCAGGAAGAGAGGCTGAGAACATACATACCCTGGTAGACACATACTTTTGACAGCATTTACCACATTTTAACTCTGGTATGTTGAAATGAACATTGACAGCCTTTTACTTTCTTCCTTCTCTTTTTTATTTCTTCTTCTCCTCCTCCCCTCCCATGTATGGCTATAAATATGTTGAAACTAAGGAAAAGCCAACTAAGATCTAAGGTATGCAACTTTTTCTGGGATGGAGGGTGGAAGATTGAAAGAAAGACACCTTGTTACCCAAAGAGTGCCTTGGGAATGAATAGTAAGTAGTAGTATGCTTTTTTGGAGGAGGTGGGGGTTCCACATTCAGAGGATTTTAATTATTACTGTCAAAAGACAAAATTACAACAAATTTAGTTTTATATCTAATTGGCTTTTATTTGCAATTTATGAAAGAGGACAGCCTCCATTCTACAAAATAGAATGAGAGCTCCTACTAGGCAATGGCAGAATAGTGGGTTTTGTAAGCTGGAAAAAGAAAGCAGAACAATAGAGAGGGAAAGCTGATTGGTTAATATCAAAGTATTTCAAGTTACTGTTTTGTAAGGGTTAAAGCAGAAGGACTTCCTTACTGTACTGCCTCAGGCAGACTGGGACCTATCGGCTTCCTTAAAGCCTCAGTTTGATGATGTGACATTTAACATGAGTGACTCCATTTTGGTTTGGTCTGGTCTGTTGGAGCTTAGTGCAGGAGTTCAGTCCAAACAATGGCCTTCCATAATTGTTTGTTTGTTTTGAGACGGAGTCTTGCTCTGTCGCATAGGTTGGAGTGCAGTGGCGCGATCTCAGCTCACTGCAACCTCCCCCTCCCAGGTTCAAGCAATTCTCCTGCCTCAGCCTCACGAGTAGCTGGGACTACAGTCACATGCCACCATGCCCAACTAATTTTTTGTATTTTTAGTAGAGACGGGGTTTCACCATGTTAGCCAGGATGGTCTTGATCTCCTGACCTCGTGATCCACCCGCCTCGGCCTCTGAAAGTGCTGGGATTACAGGCGTGAACCACTGCGCCCGGCCTAATTTTTCTATATTTAGCAGAGACAGGGTTTCACCATGTTGGTCAGGCTGGTCTCGAAATCCTGACCTCAGATGGTCTGCCCACCTCTGTCTCCCAAAGTCCTGGGAGCCACCGTGCCCAGCCCTATGTTTATTTAACATTACTTTCACTCTACATCGGCAAGCCCTTTGAACGCAATGTGTTCTTGAAGTCTGGGTCTTCACATGGATACCTTTAAGGTGAACTTGAAGTTTTTATGCACCGTATTCTCACCCCCTGGGTGCAGTTACTGTCATCTGTTAGACTTGCACAGAAATCACCAAATAATCTCTTAGAATTAAACAAAAAATAGGGGGAAAAAAGTTCCCAAATGGAAAAATTCTTGTTCTTTTGTTTTTTTAAAAAATTCTGAAATATATTGGAAATAAATGTTTGGGAGAACTAAACTATTAAGCATAAATATGACATTTTTCCGGAGACTTTATAGTTGATTTTGAAATTGTTACTAAAGAATTGGTTAGCTGTTAATGGTTTTCACTCTTCACTTACTGATTCAAAGGTGTGATGTTAGTTTTACCCTGTAGGCTGTTACTTTGCTTCTTTGCACTTCAAAAAGATCTAAGGTCACTCACTGATTATGACTTTGCCACTTCCTGCCCTATTGTTCTCACAAAGGGATTTTGTGAGTAACCTTACTGTAAAGAAATCAGCCCAATGAAAAATTCTTGATATTTGCATGTCTGTTAAATTTAACACGTTTGCTTTTTCATTTGAACCTTTAATTCAATATTTTTAATTGTATAATTTATAAGGTCATACTTATTGGGACTTGAGAGTTCCTCTTATGAGAGTTGAAATGCTTTTTGTTTACTTCCCTGGATTATGCAGTAGAGTAAAAGAGGGTCAATCAGAAGCTGACACTGTGTTGGGGAACAGCCAAGTCAAGAGATGTTCACATTTCTGTGAAATTTTGTTGATCTACAACCAAAATAGCAAAAAGCATTAATGCATTCTTAACACCTTGTAGTCAGTTGCCCCCCCATAGAATTTACTCTTTTGATGTGGCAGTACTGATAAACCTTTCCTGCAATTGTCATGCCTCTTCTTAGATATCATCTGGGTGTGACCTATGTGTCAGGCTTAAACTTATCAGAGCAATGCATCTGGTTGTGAATCAGTAGAGTACTGCCTTGACTTACTTTCAAATCTTCATTAGTTAAGCCCATATTATTATTATTATTATTTTCTGATTGTGGTCATTCTCTGGTACAGGTTATTGTCAGTCATGCAGTCTTTGGTAGGGGAATAATTGAACAAAGTTGGCAAGAGCGTTGAGCAAACAAAAGATGATATTTCAGTTTTTGTTTTTATGATTGCTACTTCACATCATTCTGTTTTTTCAGCACTTCACTATGTGAGGCACAATAGCCTATAGAGGACATTTAAAGACACAGTCACCACCTTTCTCAAGTGTATGTTTTTAATATTTTTCATTTGGATTATTAAAAAAGTATGTCTGACCTTTCCCTAGAACCCCAAATTTATACATACAACTGTCCAGTCTGTATCTCCATTTGGATATAAATAGGTATCTGACATGTAAGATGTACAAAATGGGAAGAAGCAGACAGATTGGGAACCTATTCTGGAGATAGCCTTACTAGCAGATTGAATGGAGCATCTGTTTAGAGAAAGAAAAAATAAAAAATAACCACTAGGTTTTTATAACCTGAGCAGCTTGGTATTGTCAGTAACTGAGAGGAGAGGGGGAATGGGAATGGAAAATGCTCATTCCCACCTAGGAGCTGTTATCTTAGCTGATCTTTGTCCTGGAATGCTCTTTCCCCAGATCTTCACATGGCTGACTTCTTCCTGTTGTTCAAGTCTTCCCTACAATGTCAACTATCAGAGAAGCCTTTCCTGAACATCTCAGAACATCTCATCTAAATTATATATCCCTCCCTCCTGTGTTAATCTTTTTTTTTTTTTTTTTTTTTTTTTTTTTTTGAGACAGAGTGTCGCTCTGTTGCCAGGCTGGAGTGCAGTGGCACGGTCTCGGCTCACTGTAACCTCCGCCTCCTGGGTTCAAGCGATTCTCCTGCCTCAGCCTCCCGAGTAGCTGGGACTACAGGCGCACACCACCATGCCCAGCTAATTTTTGTGTTTTTTGTAGAGACAGGGTTTCACCATGTTGGCCGGGATGGTCTCGATCTCTTGACCTCGTGATCCACCTGCCTTGGCCTCCCAAAGTGCTGGGATTACAGATGAGAGCCACTGTACCCAGCCCCTATGTTAATCTTTATCTCATTACCTTATTTTATTTTATTCCTAGCAGAGATCACTATGTAAAGTTCTTATTGATTTACATACCTGTTTGATTCCCTTACATAACCATTCTATCTACCTCACACTTGCTTGTCTCCATTTCAACCCCCTTTCAGTTATTGACAATATCTACCTGCTCTTTTTATTTTTTCTTTCTCTAAACAGATCCTTCATTCAATCTGCTAGTAAGCCTATCTCCAGAATGGGTTCCCAGCCTGTACGCTTCTTCCCATGTTCATATTCTTATTGTAGTTCCAGCCATCATTACCTGTTACTTGACTGACTACAATGGCCTTCTCTTCCCTGCAGTCTATTCTTCATGCAAAGCCAGAATCATTCTTTTAAAGCAGAAGTCAGATCCTCTCTAGCTGAAAACCCTATAGCAACTTCCCATCACTCTTGGAACAAAATCTAAATTCCTTGCCCT
Organism: Nomascus leucogenys; assembly: GCF_006542625.1. Taxonomy (NCBI): domain Eukaryota; kingdom Metazoa; phylum Chordata; class Mammalia; order Primates; family Hylobatidae; genus Nomascus; species Nomascus leucogenys. The sequence continues at coordinate 58,626,387 of NC_044384.1, read as the reverse complement.
GTGAGACCCTGCTGGTCTGGTATCTAGCTAACTTTACTGTCTTATCTCCTATCACTTTCCTTTCACTTACTGGCCTTCTGACTATTCCCCAAGCCTGCCCAGCTTATTCCCAGCTAGGGGCTTTTATCTTAGCTGATCTTTGTCCTGGAATACTCTTTCCCCAGATCTTCACATGGCTGACTTCTTCCTGCTGTTCAAGTCTTTCCTAAAATGTCAACTCCTCAGAGAGGCCTTCCCTGAACATCCCATCTAAATTATATTCCTCCCTCCTATGTTAATTTTTATCCCATTACCTTATTTTACTTTATTCCTAGCAAACATCACTATCTAAAGTTCTCATTGATTTAGGTACCTGTTTATTGTAATTCGCCATCCCCCCTAGAATTATGCACCATGAGGGTGGGGACCTTGTCTGTCTTGTTCACTGAGGTATCCCCCAGTGCTTGTAACATTGCCTGGTGTGTACAGTAGGTGTTCAATACATGTTTATGGTTGAATTAGTGAATGAGAATATTGAGGCCCATGAGGCATATAAACTGCTGAATCACTAAAGGTAAGTATAGATTATATTTTAGGGGGGATATTCCTGCCAGTTTTTCATGATAATTAAGTGGTCTATGGGCAAGGGAATGAACCTTCTCTTCTGGTTATTCAATCAATTTGTGACAAGGAAAAAGAGACTAGCAATCATAGTTTTTTCTCTTGTAATATCTGTATATATAACTGGTCATAACTTTTCAGTTCTGCATACTTTGCAACTTGATGTGTTATGTGCTTGAACAACAGTACGAAGTGTACTCCTTGCAGATAAGAGTCTGAAATCGTGGTAAGTACTCATTACAATGAGAACAGCTTGCACTGAACAGGCAGTAGCCATGCATACATCTCTCTTAAGAAAGAAAACATCAAATTGCAGACTCAGTGTGGTAAACAGCAGTTCATTTAATTGCAAAGCTTCTGAATATATAATGATTTTCCAGGAGTTAATGAACATGTAGATAATGACAACTTACTATTTCTTTTGTGACTAAATCTTTGCAAATGAAGTATAATAAATTGGGCGTATGCCTATGATTAAGGGAGAAGGGAGAAGAAAACAGAAAGATCTTTTTCTTTCCCTTGCTGCTGTTTGCTGATAAACATCAGTAGGTTATAGGGCACAGACTCACCAAAATTAAAAGATGGTGATATGTTTTATCTTTTTTATTTCTGAGACCACTCTAGAATCTCCTTAGACTCTACTTTCCATTATTCCATTGTGTTATTTTCTGTCATGTGATTGATAATGTTTTCCTTTCTACATTCTTAGTAAGAGTAACAGACTTCAAAGTTAAGAACTTTTCCCACTGACATTCTTCACAAATTTCCCAGTCCCAACTGTCTTCTGTGTTCCACTGCACGGTAGCAATTTTTCCCTTAGGAGTTTTGAGCACCTTTGCTTCCCCTGTTCCAATGGCAAGTACCCAAATCTGAGTTCTGCTACATTCTCTCACAATAAAAGCTTACATGCAGCAGTTACCATTAATCCTTCAATCAGTTCCCCTGGTAGGAACTATGCAGGAATCTAGAGCTGGTGGATTTGGGGCTGACCGACTTGGCCTGGTAGAATTAAGGTTCACCGTTTCTCTGTTATTTGAATATAACTTTCTTCTTAATTGGGATCTGATTTTTGTCCTGGATGATATCCTGTTTTTAAATTAGAGAGGTGGTCCTAACACTGAGATTTTGATCAGCAATACAGAATAAGAGTTTAAAAGTGATTCTTTCTCATTGGATTATGGATAGATTGATTGTGAATTGGCACCCTGACAATTTCTAAACATCACTGGTTCAGGGATGGTGATTACCGTGTTGAAGATATCTTCCTTTTACCCCTTCTGGTCACCTTTTCACCCTCCTCTACCCTAACTCTCCCTACCCGGGAGGCTGTCTGTGAGGACCACAGTGAGGGGCTCCTGTGCCCTCTGACTTCTGCCAGTAGCAAAGCCCCAGCAGGAGACTCGATGGGGGAGGAGTGAGGTCAGGCTCATTATTCTCCTGCTCCCTCCTTGTGGGGTTGCCTTGGGCTGCCTATGCCCCTCGACCTAAGGTCATGGTTCTTCCCTGAAAGACTTTCTCCTTTGGGGTTCCTGTAATCAATCCTTCTCATCTCTTTTCCTCCAGGAGTGGTAACAGTTTTGCCGTTACTGTTGCCAAATTAGAGCAGTATCCCTTTTAGTACCCCAACACCATGTCCATATCTTTGCAAATAGTTGCTTTCGGATAAATTTCTACAAGTTATGCTAATTTGGATGTGCCATCTGTTTCCTGTTTGGATCCCATCTGATACAAATGACTTACTGTTTCTTGGAATTTTGACACTATCAACTATTTTTGACTAAGTACCTACTATATACATATCACCTTAATGCAGTCTGTGGAGTAGGCACAAAATAGAAGAGTCACTGCCTTCTGGGGTGTCTGTCATGTGAGATAGACAGCTTCTCCTTCGCCTTCTTTAGTATTCAGTCAACGTTTATGAAATAGCTACTATAAACCAGACATGGAGTATGCATCTCAGGCAGATACAAAGCTGAACACTATTTGGTCCCTGCTATTATAAATTTTTATTTTAACTGTGTATTTACAGAACATTCTAGGTGTTCAGATAATTGTAATTCACAGTCCTGGACCAGACAGAGATGAAGTCCTTCCATCCCAGCCTCACACATTTGCCAAAACTAAACAATAGCTGAGAGTATCATCACCACTATCACCGTCGTCATCATCGTCATTGGTCCATAGGGAGCTGATTGGGAGAACGTGGAGGGATGGGCTTTGCCCTAATTCATCTTTAGGGTATTGGTACCACACAGTGCCTTGCTTCAGCCTGCTGGTGTCTCACACTCTCACTCTGTGATTTATTTTGTTTTCTTGGGTCATACCACCAGTTTTGTAAACCTCTCTGATGCCCACTTCCTGAACTTTGTCAGTGCTTTGTGGCCCTGGACTGAGGAGAGAGGTGTCAGCCTGATTTCTGTGTCCCTGAAGCTCATGGTGCTGTTGACACTCATTAGTCCTCAGTAAATCTCTTGCCTTGGGAGCTTGATAAGCAGAAATCATCAGCTTGTTTAGCTGTGCCTGATGCCTGGGCCTGTCCTGTTCTGTTCTAGCCTCCACCTCCTACTTCTGTATGGTGACCTCTGTGATTCTCAAGCGTGACCATTTCCTGAGTTCATAACAGGACCTCTTTTGTGCCTTCGTCTCTTTGGGTGGGAATCTTGTAGAGTGTCAAGGAAACCCTTCTGGGCAGATGGAAGATTTCAGTTAAGCACAAGTCTTTTCTTTATGTTGGCATTGGGTAAAACATACTCAGTGGATATACTTCAGAAGAAGGAGCCTGTAGTTAAATAGACTTGGGCATTGTCTTTAAAAATTTTCTTCACTGTAGGGCAACTCTTAGGGCTGTTGGCCACATTTTAGGAAAACCTGCTTCGTATAGTTGAGTTGTATCCACCAGAACCTTAGGCTGTAGACTTTTCCCTACATGGCTGTAAATGCCTGCTAACCCAGAAGAGCTGTTCAGTCAGAAGAGACAATATCAGGAAGGTTAAAAAAGATCTGACACTCCCTATTCTGTCCGTGTGAGTGCCCCTGCCCAGTTGGGAAGGCCTCATGGTCATCTTTAGCATCGTTATGTGAGAATGTTTTGGCAGCCCTCCATGTCATATTCTGAACAAAAGACATCATCACTCTGCACTACAGCCAGAATGCTACACTACAACTGGGGCACTGCACGATGCTGTTTGAGTGATCTAAGGGCCGTGGGGGTAGCCAGAAGAAAATCTACTACTACACCTTATGGAATGACTAGGACCTGTTATAAAAAAAGTAAAAGTCATAATCAGCCTTTTACCCTCTGGCCTTTTTCCCTTACTTTATCTCCTGTAACCTGCCCTAAATCTATTTCTCCCATTTTCTCTCTCAATTCATCTTGCCTCTTCTCTGTGAGTGAGCAAAACATAATCTATAGCTGTATGGTTTCATCTAAATCAGGGTCTAGCAATGTCTGGAGACTTTTTGGTTGTCACACTGAGGGAGTGCTACTGGAATTAGTGGGGAGAGGATAGGGATACTGCTAAAAACATCCTGCAATGCACAGAACAGCGCCCCATCCCCCTGCCACACACACACACTGTGAAACTTATCTAGCCCCAAATCTCAATAGTCCTAAGGTTGAGAAACCCTAATCTAGACCTTAACCTGTCCAGTAGAACTTTCTGTGATGATAGAAATGTTCTATACAGTAGTCATTACTATATGTAGCAGTTGAGCACTGGAAATGTGGCTAGGGCAACTGAGAAACTGAATTTTTAATTTAACTTTTATTTAAACAGCTGCACTCTAGCTAGAGGCAACCATACTAGACAGTGCAAATCTAGGCCATGTATCCTGTCTAAATACTTTGGTTTACAAATGTTGGGCAGAAAATGTTGGTAACTGAGAGAAGAGAGGACCGATGAAGGAGTTTAGAGGAAGCTGCAAGGTAAGTGTATCTTCAAGAAGCCATGAGACTGACCAAGTGCAGTGGCTCACACCTATAATCCCAGCACTTTGGGAGGCGGAGGCAGGAGAATCACTGGAGCCCAAGAGCTCAAGGCTGCTGCATTTTTTTACATGAAAAATACCTATTTTCTAAAAGAAGAAATGTAATGACAAAGATAGAATTGTTTTATATTTTTTGCAAGTCCTTTTAATGTCTGACTTACTAGAAAACAAGTGGGTTCTCATATCTGCTTCTGCATTCAATGTTAACATGTCATGTAGCCTCTGGAAAACTCTTCTGTATACTCATGAGAGAATGAGTGAAAAAGATAAATTCCATCTTAATGTTATGATGAAAACAGTTTTGACTTTACCGACACCCTGAAAGGATCTCAGATACCCCCACAGGTCCCTATATCATACTTTGAGAACTACTGCTAAACAGAAAAGTAGGCTGCAAAATTTTATTGATTTCATATTCTATTACTAAGAGTTTGACATTTCCATCATTAGTAATCATTCTCTCTGCTATACTGATATGTTAAATATGTTGTTAAAAAATACACACAAAATTTTAAGTTTGAAATTATAAACATGAGTAAGAGTTAAAAAAATTTTTTCTTCCTGCACCTCAAGTGCTGTCTTGCACAGTGCACACCTCCTTGGAGACCCATTATTGTAGAGGATGAAGTCTTTGAATGTAAGGCCTTTGGGTTTGGTGAGTAGAGGGCCTATATCGCCAAACTTTGAGAAAACAGTATCTATAAAATGGTGATTGTAGAAGTAATGTTTACAAGGAGTGACAGGAGTGATGGAGGGTGAGGAAGTTGAGATAAACTACTTTAACACTTGGTGAGGGACAGAGGACAATAGTTGATTTTCCAGGCAAGGACTAAACAGAAGGCACACTTGAATCAAGACACTTTGAAAGAGCCAGTTATCAATGCAAGCATTAGTTATTTTGACTTCTCTCACAAGAGTAAAATAAACAAAACTGTAATGTCTTTGACAGTGGGGTGATAAATGCCTCAAAGCAAATTACACATAAAATTTGGAGATATTCTGACAATGGTGTTTTTGTAACACAGTCAGACAATATAAATAGTTAATAGGTGTATAGAGGTTTATTCTAAGTTGGTCAGAACAAGTTATTCTAATGATTTTGGATTGGCATTACCAGGCAAGAGTGACCACTCCTTTAGCAGATGGGTGTTCCTCTTTCCAAATGAACATATTTCCACAAATGAGTCATTGAAGATAATCATCTGAAAAATGATAAATTATGCCCTAAGTGGCACCCATCCATCTGCCTGCTCAATGTATCTTTCCCTCCTCCAGGTACATGTGCTGCTCAATATGGAAACATTATTCTAAAGATACTATGCGCTGCTGGATACCACCTAATTTCCAGAAACAGCTTGGTTATATTGGGTTGGTGCAATCGAATATAACCTGGTTATATTAGGTTTTGCCATTAACAGTAATGGCAAAAATCTCAATTAATTATAGCATGCTGAGATGACAAGCATGTGGAAATGTATACATTTTTTCTGGCCACTCTCAATGGCAGAGAGGATTTTTTTTAACTTTTATTTGAGGTTCACGGGTACATGTGCAGGTATGTTACATAGGTAAACTCATGTCATGGGGGTTTGTTGTACAGATTATTTCATCACCCAGGTACTAAGCCTAGTACCCAATAGTTATTTTTCCTCATCCCGTCCCCCTCCCACCTTCCACCTGCAAGTAAGCCCCAGTGTCTGTTGTTTCCCTCTTTGTGTCCATGAGTTCTCATCATTTAGCTCCCACTTATAAGTTAGAACATGTGGTATTTGGTTTACTGCATTACTGCATTACTCTGCTAAGGATGATGGCCTCCAGCTCCATCCATGTCCCTGCAAAGGACATGATCTCATGCTTTTTCATGGCTGCATAGTATTCCATGGTGTATATTTAACACATTTTCTTTATGTAGTTCTACCATTGATGGGCATTTAGGTTGATTCCATGTCTTTGCTATTGTGAATAGTGCTTCAGTGAACATTCACGTGCATGTGTCTCTATGATAGAATGATTTATATTCCTTTGCGTATATTCCTAGTAATGAAATTGCTGGGTCAAATGGCAGTTCTGTTTTTAGCTCTTTCAGGAATCTCCACACTGCTTTTCCACGGTGGTCGAAATAATTCACACTCACACCAACAGTGCAAAGGCATTTTGTTTTTTCTGCAACCTCACTAGCATCTGTTATTTTTGCCTTTTAGTAATAACCATTCTTTATTTATTTTTTATTATTTTTATTTTTATGTATTTTTTTTTGAGACAAAGTCTTGCCCTGTCACCAGGCTGGAGTGCAGTGGCATGATCTCGACTCACTGCAACCTCCACCTCTCGGGTTCAAGTGATTCTCCTGCCTCAGCCTCCCGAGTAGCTGGGACTACAGGCATGTGCCACCATGCCCAGCTAATTTTTGTATTTTCAATAGAGATGAGGTTTCACCATTTTGGCCAGGATGGTCTTGATCTCTTGACTTTGTGATCCACCCACCTTGGCCTCCCAAAATTCTGGGATTACAGGTGTGAGCCACTGCACCCGGTCCAGTAATAACCATTCTGACTGGTGTGAGATCATGTCTCATTGTGGTTTTGATTTGCATTTCTCTAATGATCAGTGATACTGAGCTTTTTTTCACATGCTTGTTGGCTGCATGTATGTCTTCTTTTCAAAAGTGTCTGTTCATGTCATTTGCCCACTTTTTAATTGTTAAAGTTCCTTATAGATGCTGGATATTAGACCTTTGTCAGATGCATAGTTTGCAAAAATGTTCTCCTGTTCTGTAGGTTGTCTGTTTACTCTGTTAGTTTCTTTTGCTGTGCAGAAGATAGCAGAGAAGATTTTAATATTTTTTAAAATATTAAAAGATATTAAATATTTAATATTGCTGGTAGTAGAATTTTAGTGACTGAGAAAGAAAAATAAGAGCCAGGAAGGTAATCGCCATACAAAATCATGTAGGCAACTGTGTCTACTCCACTAACTCTGAAAAGTCCATTTTGGGGGCTTTAACATATATTATACAATATGAAGACAATAGCAAACAATATTTTATTGAGTACTTACTAAAAGCCGATTATTGGTATGGGCTAACTCATGTTACCTCATTTAATCCTTAAGACAACCCGGCATGGTCACTGGTATTGTCAGCATTTTGCAGAAGATGAGGCTCTGAGAGGTAAAGAAACATAGACAAGGTTGCCCAGCTAATGAGGGGCAAAGGAGGAGTGCAAGTCCACAGATGCAGAATCTTCTCTTTCACCCCATGATGTAGGACAGCCATACCAGCAGTGACTTAAAACAACAGAGCATTTCAAGACATTTGTTTTTGGTTTGTAGTTTTTCTAATGTAATTTGATAACAAGCTAATCATGCCAACACAAAAAAAGAAGGTATCTGGGTTTTAAATACTTTCTCCTCCCATTTGTCTTTCCGCTAAAACTCAAAAACAAAAAACAAAAACATCTTGCGTCAAACCACATTTCTTAGAATCCGCCGAAGTACTTGGCTCAGGTTTATGTTCTTTCCCAAAGCCAAATTACTCTACTGTTTCCTCATCTTTACAAAGAATAAAAAACAACAGTGGTAGCTTCTTTTATTTCTCTTTACTCACTGTTTGTATGGGTTTTTTCCCTCCTAGACATGAATTTTAATTTTTTTAAGTAAACAAAATAACCTTTGACCAATCTCTTGCTTATCCTAGTGTCAAAAAGTGGGCATTCTTTTCCCTGACTGGCTACAGCAAAAACAATAAGGGAATTTCTGCAGAAGTGATTACCTGGTACCTAGGAATTGTTTGTCTTGCCTGTTCACCTGCTCTTCCTGTATCTGCTATTAGTGATTTTTCACCAAGGTGGCCTCAGTACTGTGGTTCAATCTCCAAGTTGCTATGGTGAGGATACTTCTATTCTTTGCTACAGTTTCTTTATAATGCTTGCTCCTTACACAACCCATTCCTAGGATCTCAGAGGTGATGGGAGATAGTTTAGGATATAGTTTAGATAGTTTAGGAAGACCCCATTGGTTTTGTATGAAAGCGTGGAAACTTTCACAGTTTCCACGCTTTCACACAAGGTCAAAAATGATTAATTACTGTTTCATAAGCCCACAGCACCTGAAACAAGGTCTGCTTGACACATAGTAGGCACTTGATAAGTGTCTGTTGAATAGGAAATGATGGCAGCTTGATTAAGATGTCAGCAGGAACATCAAAACAAGGCCAGGGCATCTGACTTGTGAAATGGGGAAGAAGAACCTATTACAGATTTATGATTTCGTATTTCCTAATGTGAAAGCAGCTCTAGACAATATGAAAATGAATGAGCATGGCTGTGTTCCAAAAATATTTTATTTACAAAAATAGCCTATAGGCTAGATTTGGTTGGAGAGCATGGTTTACCCATCCTTGATTTTAAGGGTGGAAATTTAATGGACTTCAGATCAAAATATACTAAGTGAGTCAGCTTCCTATCTTGAAACAAAATGAACACATATAAAAGTCTTTAGGCTTTGCCTTTGTAACCATTAATGTAGGTCAGTGGATTTGGCATGTAGGTAGAGGGTAGAGAGGTAAGGATTACATTCAGTAAAATCTGCTTATAATCTATTAGTTTAAGGTTTTTATTTATTTATTTTTATTTTTTGAAGATGAGGTCTTACTCTGTCATCCAGGCATGGTTATGGCTCACTTTAACGTCAAACTCCAGGGCTCAAGTGATCCTCCCACTTCAGTCTCCCAAGTAGCTGGGACTACAGGCACACACCACTATATGCAGCTAATTTTAAAATTATTTTGTAGAGATGGGGTTTCACTATGTTGCGCAGGCTGGTCTTGAATTCCTAGGCTCAAGTGATCCTCCCGCCTCAGCTTCTCAAAGTGCTGGGATCACAGGCATGAGCTACCACGCCCGGCTTAGTTTAAGATACTGATCATTAAGAATTTTTGCCCTTTGGCCCAGTAATTTTTCATCTCAGAGTATGTCATAAGAAATAATCAGCAATAAAGGCAAATATTTATGTACAGATGTTCAACACATATCATTTTAAATACAAATTTAGGAATCATTTAAATATTCAGCATTAGAGGAATGGTAAAGTCTATTATGATATATTTACATAAAAATATGTATCTGTTACCAGCCTCCTCCCAGCATTTTGGGGGCCCAGGGCAAGAGGACACAGGGAGGCCTACTAATATATGTCTAAATATTTTAAAGTTATAAATCAAGCTAACAGACTGCTAAAGTATGTTTCATCCTTCTGCTTGGACAAATACACCTTCTTAACAACCTGGAAGGCCAGGTTTAAATCCAGAATTCTCAGACTCTTTGGAATTCCCTGTTGGAATGTGGTGGCTTGAGGAGAGGCAGCCAGCCTGCTCCGCCTCCCAGCTCTGTTTCAGCCCCGCAGCAAGAGGAGCCTTACACAACCCTCACATCGAAGTCCATCAACACTCTGTGACCCTCCCCTCCCCCCTGTGGGCCTGGGCTGCACACAGTGCTGTGCAGTCTGCCCTCGGGGATAGGCCTGAGGAAGGAGGCTAAGCAGCACCTTTTCATCATGGCCTTTCAGGACTCCAAGTACTGTGAGAATGGTCTAGAAGGATGGCTCAGACTCTATGGAGATAACCTTTTTCTCTGTGCACCCGCCCATCACATGATGAGGAAAGGAGCCAGAGGAGGGCCATAGTGAGGCTGCTTTAAAACACAGGGTCCAGGGCAAGGGAGCATTTGCCTGGTTTTATTTTTTGTTTATTTTTTATTTTTTGATATAGGGTCTCATTCTGTCACCAGGCTGGAGTACATTGGCATTATTTATTGGCAAAAGTAGGGCATGAGCAATTTCCTTTTGTACCAATCTTTGTCTAAGTGGTAGAAGACAGGTCTGGCTCAAATTATAAAAACTCAAAGAAGGTGCAATATTATATTAGAATACTCTCGAGGTTACAACTGAAATTTGTCTCCCAGATCTTTTTGTCTCTGCCAAATAGCAGTGACGCATTTCAAAGGCACCTGAAGAGATGAAGCTAGAATTAACAGGCAAAACATCAAGCACAGAGATAGTTATTCCTGTTTTATCCACATGCTTTTGTGTTCTTGGGACTTTCTGAGCTTGCCTTTTCCCATGTTACCTGGCTGTAAAAACCACTTCCTTGCTGTTGGGCTGTTGCAAAAGATAATAGATAATAGTTTCAGAAGTTGTTTTAAGTTGTTGAAAATAAATTATCTGTATAAATACAAAGTAGTATTGTCACCAGTGTTAACCATGATTTATGACTATGCCTTTTTTTTTTTTTTTGAGATGGAGTCTTGGTCTGTCACCCAGGCTGGAGTGCAGCATGATCTCGGCTCACCACAACCTCTGCCTCCCAGGTTCAAGCAATTCTCCCTGCCTCAGCCTCCGGAGTAGCTGGGATTACAGGCACGGAGCACCATGCCTGGCTAATTTTTGTATTTTTTAGTAGACACGGGGTTTTGTTGTGTTGGCCAGCTTGGTCTTGAACTCCTGACTTCAGGTGATCCGCCTGCCTTGGCCTCCCAAAGTGCTGGGATTACAGGCATAAGCCATCGCGTCCGGCCAGGCGTCTTCTTTTCTAATATATTTTTTTAAATCTCCTATCCAAGCGGGTGTCACGTTACGTGCCTATAATCGCAGCTATGCAGGAGGATCCCTTCAGCCCAGGAGTTCAAGGCCAGCCTGGGCAACATAGTGAGACCTGCCTCTAAAAATCAATCAATGGATTAATCAATCAATTCAATCAAAAGATCCCCTATCTAAAGTTATACAATGTTAAAAAAAATTGCAAACTCATTTTACAATAAGTTTGTGATTGTAGGCCTGGTGCAGTAGCTCACACCTATAATCCCAGCACTTTGGGAGACACTGTGAGTAGATTACTTGAGCCCAGGAGTTCAAGACCAGCCTGGGCAACATGGCGAAACTGTGCCTCTACAAAAAAAATACTAAAATTAGCCAGGCATGGTGGCATGCGCCTGTAGTCCCAGCTACTCAGGAGGCTCAGGCAGGAGGATCACTTGTGCCCAGGAGGCAGAGGTTGTAGTGAGCCGAGATTGCACCACTGTACTCCAGCGTGGGCAACAGAGTGAGACCCTGTCTCAATCAATCAATCAATAAACGTGCAAGTATAAAAAAATTTAGTTTATCAAGTATCTTTTATGTGACTAAGAAGTATGATCTGCTGCTCATTTTCCTCACAGCTATGAACTAAAAGCCATTGAGCTGACCTGCAGTCAGTTTCAGCTCTGCTGCTTACATCTGGGTAACCTCAGTTAAGTCCCCAATCCTGCTGATCTGTTTCCTCAGTTAGAAAATGAGGATAAATCTGCCAGGCCCGGTGGCTCACGCCTATAATCCCAGCACTTTGGGAGGCCAAGGCGGGTGGATTGCCTGAGGTCAGGAGACCAGTCTGGCCAACATGGTGAAACCCCATCTCTGTTAAAAATACAAAAAAATTAGCCGGGTATGGTGGCATGTGCCTGTAATCCCAGCTACTCGGAAGGCTGAAGCAGGGAAATTGCTTGAACCAGGGAAGTGGAGGTTGCAGTGAGCTGAGATCGTGCCACTGCCCTCCAGCCTGGGCAACAGAGTGAGACTCTGCCAAAAAAAAAAAAAAAAAAAGAGAGAGAGAAAAAGAGAGAAATAAAAGAAAGAGAATGAGAATAGCCTCCTGGATTGGTGTAAGAGTTCAATGAGATGCTACTGTGAAAATACCCATTTCAGAACTTGGTATGTAGAAAGTATTCAACAAATGTCTAGAGAATCTAAATCTGTTTGATCAGGCCACAGCAAAAGAAGGATGATAGGGATAAAAACAGCAAGTAATAGTAGACTAGTGCTTAAATTAAGATTAAAACCTCCGGTATCTTATAGGTTTTTTGGATTTTGTTTTTCTTTTCCTCCCAGGTGGGACCTTAAAGACTCTTCCTTATCCTTTCTTAATTCTTTTCATTATGTGCCTCTTAAAAATTGGTCTAGATTCTTCCAAGGATAATGTGATCTTCAGAACAAGGCCCCCATCTATGGGTCAAAACCCAGTCATAATTGGTCTGTACCTTCTAATATCTACAATTTTGAAAATTTTAAATAATGTAAATCCAATGAGTATGAAACTCAGATACTTTTTCATGCATATTCTATACTCTACCTTCATGAAGAGGAAGTCAGTGATAAATATGCCAGTATAGGAAATGTATTCCAAAAACAATTTGTGAGATGTGTCAGACTCAGATTATAGTGATTTTAACCTTGTAGGAGTCACCAGGGCTCTCCTTCCCGTATATAAAACATGCGTAACAGATGCCCACTGACCGAGAAGAGCTGGGAAAGTGAAGATCTGAAAGGAGGACTCAGAGGATCACAGGGTCGCTAAGCAGTCATCCTGAAACACTGGTGTGGGTGAACAGTAGGAACTTTGTGGAAGCTGAGTGTGGCCTGCTCTGGAAGAAGGACTTCACCCCATGGAGAGGTCTATGGGGAGCTGCTTAGCCCCCGTGTAGCTGCCTCTGTGAATGCACAGCCAGTAACTGGTGGTGGGCCTGGAGTACCTCTTGGCCAACAGTCAGGAAGAAAACCTAGATGTGGAAGAGAGGAGAGCAAGAACAGGCAGATATCCATTCTGGCACCAGTGACCATTTGTCAGTTTTTGACTGAAGCAATATTCTAAGGGTAATGGCTGTTTCTTCACTTCCACTTCCAAATCTCACGCCAACCTCTTCCATATCTACAAACTCTAATTCAAAATCATACAGAGAGGGGGAAACATATTTCCTAGGTTAACCAAATTGACAAAGCCCAATCCTGCACATCCACTTTAACTCTTTCTTTCAATTAACCAACCAAGTGTAGATCCCAATCATGCCAAATTAAAAGGCTTTTCCTATTATTTATTCTCCTATCTACATTTCAAGTGTGTTGATAAATGTTAGGAAATTATGCCGGAAGGCCCTATACTCTTATATTGTATTTTCAGAGTTAATAAACAAAAGTTAGAATATTTTAGTTTTAGAGTTAGTGTAATTAGCTGGATAGAATTTCCAATTTTAGTTATGGAGAAAAGTTAGTATTTTTTCCCTTTTTCTCAGAGATCTTACAAAGGCAACTAGGAAAACGAGAAACAGATGTTAAAACTCCAACTTAGACTTTGAAACATCTGAAACCCAAACTATAATGCATGAGCAGGCACTGCCAAATACAGTGAAAGTAAACCAGGGCATGGGTAGAGGCTTAGAGGGGAGAGCCCTGTGCTGAAGATCAGAGACAAAGCTGGCAGAACAGTTACCAAAGGAAAAGGAGCACCCTTAGAGACAAAACCAATAATTTTTTGTTATGAACATTGAGAATAGGTGTGCAAACTAATGCAAGAGCTTCCCTAGAGCTGGTTTGGCCTAAACAAAAAGCAAGGTTGTTGGAGCTAAATAAGGAATGCCCACAGAAATAACATTCGTATAAAGCAGTATGTGGGTAAGGCATGGTAAAGGAAAGAGACTCAAATTTTTGAATAGGACTTTAACTTCCACTTCTCTTCTGATCAAGAAGTTAAAGCTAACTCACACACACAACATTGTGTCAAAGAGAGAATTCCTGCTAGCTCAAAATATGGTCCTAGTCTCAGTTCTACATGAATCTGCTGTAAATTGCTGGTCCTAGAACTTGTCTCATTCAAGAATGAGTAATCAAAAAGGAAACTGCACAGACTATGTACAAAGTTACAACCAGAAAAAGGGAGAAAAATTGGTAAATGAAGAATACTAACAGGCACTAACAAGAAAAAAGGTTGCCTTAGAAGAGCATATAGAAATTGTCACCAAATAAGCCATACACTAAAATACATATATAAACATGTATGTATAAAATATTGTAATTATTGCTAAAAAACTAGAGCTTAAAGTGCAGATACAAGAGCTCGGGGACTATATGGCAAGTCAAATGAAAGATGAAATACAGTAAAGCTCAAGAAAACAGATTAGAAAAATAAAACTACTGGGCCGGGCGCGGTGGCTCACACTGGTAATCCCAGCACTTTGGGAGGCCGAGATGGGCGGCGGATCACGAGGTCAGGAGATTGAGACCATCCTGGCTAACACAGTGAAACCCCGTCTCTAGTAAAAATACAAAAAAAATTAGCCGGGCGTGGTGGTGGGCGCCGGTAGTCCCAGCTACTCAGGAGGCTGAGGCAGGAGAATGGCATGAACCCGGGAGGCGGAGCTTGCAGTGAGCCAGGAGGTGGAGCTTGCAGTGAGCCGAGATCATGCCACTACACTCAAGCCTGAGTGACAGAGCCAGACTCTGTCTCAAAAAAAAAAAAAAAAAAAGAAAAAATTATTTTAGCAACAAAGGCCTTCTTAGAAGCAGCACAAAGGAAGAGAAACATTTTGAAACACAGTAAAGGACAGGAGGATTGAAAAGAGAAAATGAAATGACAATGAAGAGTTCTTAAAAATTAGAGGAAAAATGATACATATGGAAAACAAGTCTGATATTTTCATAACTACTGTTCCTAAATAAGATGAAAAAAGATCAAAAATAATATTTAAAGATATAACTTGGCCTGGTGCACTGGCTCATGCCTGTAATTCCAGCACTTTGGGAGGCTGAGGCTGATGGATCACCTGAGGTCAGGAGTTCAAGACCAGCCTGGCCAACATAGTGAAACCTGTCTCTACTAAAAATACAAAAATTAGCCAGGCATGGTGGCATGTGCCTGTAATCTCAGCTACTCAGGAGGCTGAGGCAGGAGAACTGCTTGAACCCGGGAGGTGGAGGTTGCAGTGAGCCAAGATCACATCACTGTACTCCAGCCTGGGCAACAGAAGTCTCAAAAAATAAAATAAAATAAAATCTTAAGAAACCTTATCAGAAACTAAAGAAATCTTTCATCAACAGATTGAAAATACTATTTCCCAGTTTTTTAAAAAGTGAAGGATAGTCCAGGCGCAGTGGCTCACACCTGTAATCCCAGCACTTTGGGAGGCTGAGGCGGGTGGATCACCTCAGGTCAGGAGTTCAAGACCAGCCTCGCCAACATGGAGAAACCCCGCCGTTACTAAAAATACAAAAAAATTAGCTGGGCATAGTGGCGGGCACCTGTAATCCCAGCTACTTGGGAAGCTGAGGCAGGAGAATCACTTGAACCCAGGAGGCGGAGGTTGCAGTGAGCTGAGATTGCGCCATTGCACTCCAGCCTGGGCGACACAGTGAGACTCCGTCTCAAAAAAAACAAAAACAAAAAAAAATGCTATGCCATTACTAAGTAGGGCTTCTGCTAGCAGTTCTAGAATTGTTCAAATAATTTTCTGCATTAATGGAAAAAGCATATCGTTATCTCCATAGATGTCAAAAAGGCACTTTATAAATTCAACATCTGTTCTTGGTTAAAATTTCCTAAAAAACGTAACAAAAAATGGATGTTTCTTTTGCATGATACACAATATATCCAACCCCAAACCAGCGTCATGCTTAATGGGTAAATACTAGGAACATTCCACATAAGGATGTTCACTATTAGCAGCTTGATTTTTCATCATTGTGGGCTATTGACAATAAAGTTCAAAGAAAATTAGAATAAGGAGGAGGTGAAATTATTATTTGCAGATGTGATTACCTCATAAACTCACGAAAATCAATGTTCGAAAAGCTATTATAAACAGTAAGAGAATTCAGAAGGTGGCTGGGTGTATAATTTAAATGTGAAAGTAAGTAGTGTGTATGTATAAACAACTAACTAGAAGACAAACTAGAGGAAAATAAATCATTTAGATTAACAAGAAAAGGAAAAAAAAAAACAAAAAAACTGGTATTAAATTTAAACAGAAGTATGCTTGATCTAGATGAGTGGTTCTCAACTGGGGATGACTTTGCCACCCAGGGGACATCTAGAAATACCTAGAGACATTTTTTATTGTCTAATTTCAGTAGTGCTGAGGTTGAGGAGCCTTGATCTAGGTAAAGAAAACTTTAAAATGCTACTTAGGACCACAAAAGAAGGCTAATCTATGTTCTTGGATAAGAAGCTCCTAAATGGTAAAATACATAAAATTTTCCTAAATTGTTATATAAATACAATGAAATGTTAGTAAAAATAAAATGAACCAGAAAAACTGATTCTAAAGTTCATATATAAAATTAAGCAAAAAATTCTAGAAAAATTCTGAATAAGAACAGTAGTAGTGTACAGAGAGTAATCCCTATCAGATGTTAAAACGTATCTAAAGCTATGATAAATATAACAGTGAACTAATTATAATAGACTTAAATACATACTAGAATTTAGGATATAATAGAGAAGACCTTTCAGACCAGAGGGGGAATGATACATTATTTAGTAAATAGACTTAAGTTAATTGGATACAATCTGGAAAAAAGTAAAATTAGGCCCATATTCTACATCTTACACCAAAATAAATGAAAAATTAATTGAATATTTAAGTGTAATACTTATGGTAGTAAACATGGGATTTTTTTTTTCTTAGGAAGGACTTTTTAAGTTTGCAAATAAAAGATTGGTAGGTTCAATACATAGAAATAAAAATTGTATTGGTTGGGCACAGTGGCTCACACCTGTAATCTCAGCACTTTGGGAGGCCAAGTCGGGCAGATTGCTTGAGCTCAGGAGTTCAAGACCAGCCTGGGCAACAAGGCAAGACCCCACCTCTACCAAAAATATTTTTTAAAATAGCGGGATATTGTGGTGTGTGCCTGTGGTCCCAGCTGCTTGGGAGGCTGAGGTGGGAGGATTGCTTGAGCCCAGGGTTAGGGAGGTTGCAGTGAGCCGAGATTGCACCATATACCCCAGCCTGGGTGACAGAGCAAGACCCTGTCTCAAAAATAAAATAAAAAATAAAAATTGTATAATATAAGTTAAAGTCAGAAGACAAAAGAGTAACTGGAAAAATATTTGTAACTGATACTACAGACAAAGGGCTGATTTCCTGACTTTGTGAAGAGTCCTTCTATATCAACCAACAAAAAATGAAAAAATGAATAAAGAATATGAACAGACATTTCATAGAAAAGTTATAAATGGCTCTTGAAAGCATGCTTAGCCTCCTCACTCAAAATGAGAGGAATACAAATTAAAACTGCAGTGAGCTACTGGTTTTCTTCAATTAAATAATCAAAGTTCTAAGATGGGCACAGTACCGTGTGGCTACTCCAAAGGCTGAGGTGGGAGGATCTTTTTGAGAGGCCAGAGTTCGAGGCTGTTGTGCCCTATGATAGCACCTATACATAGCCACTGCACTCTAGCCTGGGCATCATAGAAAGACCCCATCTCTAAAAACTTTTTTTTTTTAAATCAAAGTTCTGAAAGTTAGGATAACATTCCGTGGGTGAAGGTGTGATGAAGAGGTGCTCTCACACATTGTTGGTGGGATTATAAATTAATACAATTTCTGTGGACAGTAATTTAGCAACATCTATCAAACTTCTAGAGGCACAGAAGTAATTCAGGAATCAAAAACCAAATACAGCGTGTACTCACTTACAAGTGGAAACTAACCTATGGATACACAGAGGCATACAGAATGGTATAATGGACATTGGAGATTCTGAAGGGAGAAGGATGGGAGGGGGATGACGGATGGAAAATTACCTGTTGGGTATTTGATTACTTTTAGATACTGTTTCCAGTTGCTGGGAATTCCAGGTCAGTGACTCCCAGATAGAGAAGTTGTTACTATATTTGAATCGTTGGAAAATTTGGGCATGTACTTATGGTTCTTAACTAATAATATTTAATAAAATATGCTCAGCACGTAGATGGCCAATTCACACTTACTGAATCTAACTGAAGCAGTACTGTATTATCAAACTATCACAGATAAGAATAAAAGCTGTGTTCAAGAGCTTAGTTTGTGGGAGTTTGGGTGCGGATGTACTCCCTATTTCTACGGTATAATTTGGCTCTTGGGGAAAAGATAAATCTTGATTAAATATGATAGGCATTTTTATATGAGAAAATAACAGATAACTGGAAATTCTAGGTAACTGGAAATTTTTGTCTCTCTCAAAATCAACCAGAAAACTTTTTTGTTTTAATCTTTATCATTAAAAAATGCTTCTGGCCGGGCGTGGTGGCTCATGCCTGTAATCCCAGCACTTTAGGAGGTTGAGGCAGGCGGATCACAGGGTCAGGAGATCGAGACCATCCTGGCTAACACGGTGAAACCCCGTCTGTACAAAAATACAAAAAATTAGCCAGGCATGGCGGCATGTGCCTGTAGTCCCAGCTGCTGGGGAGGCTGAGGCAGGAGAATGGCGTGAACCCGGGAGGCGGAGCTTGCAGTGAGCTGAGATCGTGCCACTGCACTCCAGCCTGGGCGACAGAGCGAGACTCCATCTCAAAAAACAAACAAACCAAAAATGCTTCTGAGGAGAATTACTCTACTTTGCTGCTCTAGAAGGAAACCATATTTGTCATAAGTTAATTGCTGCATATGAGGACTCCTGCTGGTCCTAGAGTCACAGTCCTCAGAAGCAGTTCCGTATGGCATGGGTGTAGATTCTGGTTTTAATACCTAGAATTGCCTTTTCATTGCTCTCAAGACACTTACTGGAATTTCAGAAAGGTTTTAAATAAAACTACTGGTAGAAGTCTGTTTTACTGATCTTTTCCTTATTTTATGTCAAGTTTGGACATAATTTTAGTTTTTGAGCTTCCTAATGACACCAAAGTCTCTTTCTTAGAGAAATCCCAAGTCTTACCTAATTCTGTCCAATTAGGCTAGGGAATTTGTCTTAGAGATTATAAAGAGAGTGTTTTTGTGGACGTGAACCTTCTAGTCTGCAGCTTTTTGGTAAAATGTTATAATAAGTTTATCCAGATTAGCAGCATTATCTACAATTCTTCTCCACCTTTGGGAGACAAATAACCAAATATCTGCTACATTTTTTTCTCATACATCTCTTCTATGCTCGAATCCAACAGAAATTGAACTGAATGAAATAATGGCCACACTGCTCAATACTATATGGCAGAGAATATGGTCATGCTGACTTGTTGTGAAGGTACAGGTATATATTTTTTTGTGTCATCTGGTAAATTATAATAAACTAGGGCCTGGTGCGATAGCTCACATATGTAATCCCAGCACTTTGGGAGGCTGAGGCAAGAGGATCACTTGGGCCCAGGAGTTTGAGACAAACCTGGGCAACAGAGGGAGACCCCGTCTCTACAAAAAGTAAAAAATTAGGCGGGTGAGGTGGTGCATGCCTGTAGTCCCAGCTACTCAGAGAGCTGAGGTGGGAGGATCACTTGAGCCTAGAGGTTGAGGCTGCAGTGAGCTGTGAATTATGCCACTGCCCTCCAGCCTGGGCGACAGAGCAAGACCTTGTCTCAAAAAAAAAAAAAAAAAAAAAGTCCCATGTCCCAGACTACAGGGTTCACATGCACAGAAACACTCCCTTTATAATCTCTATGACAAATTCCAAATTCCCTAGCCTAATTGGACAGAAATAGATAAGACTTGGGATTTTTCTACCAAAGAGACTTTGATGTCATTAGGAAGCTCAAAAACTAAAATTGTGTCTAAACTTGACATAATGTATATAATAAATTAGGAAAGTCTAAATAAAACTACTTACTAAATGTCCCCAAGCAGGGAATTTGTTAATAAATGATGGTACTTTTATATTGTAGGATTCAAACAGAGTCTTCAAAGATTTGTCCATAGTTGTTTTTAGCACATGAAAATATCATAAATTGATAACATGAAGAAAAGAACAGTGTGTATAATATGATACCCATGTTTTTGTGAGAAATTATACCACACACATATGCAAAAACAAAAAAAAGTTCATATAGAAAAAAATGTTAAAAGGAGTTGATTTTGTTAGGATTAGGTTTGGCCATCTAAGTAACAAAGAACTAAGAAATAGTAGATTAAATAAAATAGAATTTATTTCTCTCTTTTAGGAAGTCCCAGGGGAGGCAATCTAGGTCGAAGATGGTGTCAGGGACTCAGGCTTTTTCTGTCTTTTGCTCCCCAACATTCCTACAGACACAGACAGCCGGTCGCTGGGGCTCCGCGCATCCTGTCTACAGTCCTCCCTGACTCTCAGCAGTAATTTTATATTCTTTTTATAAAAGTAAACCTGTTGGATGATCATGTCTTTTAGTGAATAAACCAAGTTGCTTTTCACTAAAGCATCATGTTAATTTTGTTTACATTTGTAACACTTTAGTTCATTGTTAATATAAATCATTTTTAATCTGATATAATAGATACATGTAAAACAATAACATGAGAATAAGACTGCCACTGCCTTCTGAAAGTTCTCTTTGACCTGGATCTCTATTAAACTCATCATTAAACAAGTTCTTCCCATTTAGAAACTTCCCGAGCAGTTAAATAGAAGTATTAACCAGACTGTTTTTCCTTCCTCCTTTTTCCCTAAACTTGCTCTCATTTCCCATTTGGCACATGAAGCCTTTTGGTAGATGTCTGCTCTTCTTTTTTTGTTGTTGTTTTTTTCACCTGGCTGTCTCAGGCTTAAAGATTGATCTAGCCACAAAATCCATTGAGACATTCAGTTTATGAAATAAATCATGAAACCTTGAATTTCTGGGGCAACTGTTAAAAATACAATCAATAGTGTATGTCATAGGATTCCTTTGGAAAAGAAGTACAAGGATAGCTTATTACAAACATTTAAAAATGTTATTTTCCTAACGTTCCAATCTGTTCTTGAATTCCCTCCTGGGGAGTCCAGGTGTTAGTAACACAAGGTAAACAAAAAGGCCCTCAGGCATGTCATGATGCAAATTCAACTCACACACATACAAAGGGCAACACTCCCATCCAAATTAATGGGATGACATTTGCTGAAGTCCTCAAACTAGAAACTTCCCAGTTATCCTAGGTTTCCCTCCCTTCCTCATGTCCCAGACCTGTTGGGTCACTAAACCCTGTCGACTCAGCATCCTACGTAAGCCTTAAATAAATGACATCTCAGCTCCACTGTCCTTGCCAGTCCTTCCTCAGCTCTCGTCTAGACCATTGTAGTCATCTCCCTACTGGGCTCCCTGCTTTTGGAGTGTTCCTCTTCGTGTTCCCACTCTTCCATTTTTATCTTTGAGTTATCTTTTTGAATTATCTCCTGTGAATTATCTTTTTGAAAAGCACATTTGATCACACCATTCTTTTGAGTACAGTCTTCAAGGACTCCCTTTTATCTGTTAAAAAAAAAAAAAAGGAAGAAAGAGGAAGGCCCCAACCTTTCTCTTTTTTTTTGGCGGGGTGGGGAGGTGAGGGGCACGGAGTCTCCCTCTGTTGCCCAGGCTGGAGTGCAGTGGCTGCGATCTTGGCTCACTGCAAGCTCTGCCTCCTGGGTTCACGCCATTCTCCTGCCTCAGCCTCCCAAGTAGCTGGGACTACAGGTGCCTGCCACTACGTCCAGCTAATTTTTTTTGTATTTTTAGTAGAGACGGTGTTTCACTGTGTTAGCCAGAATGGTCTTGATCTCCTGACCTAGTGATCCACCCGCCTCAGCCTCCCAAAGTGGTGGGATTACAGGCGTGAGCCACGGCGCCCGGCCAACCCCAACCTTTCTTGACCTAGCTCCACTCTCTAGCCTAACATCAGGACCCACACAAAACTACACCTACTTCTGCCTGTTTCTTTATGAAGAATGTCTTCAGCCTTTCTCTGTCATGAACTCCAGGTCATCTTTGAAGTCCTGATTCAGTGCCATTCCCCCGCGTTCCCCAGGATGTTTAAGCACTGTGTGTGCTCCCCTATGAGAGCCCTAATCACACTGGATGGAATTGTCTGAGCTGTGGACTTCTGGATGGTGTAGTCTTGTTCATGTGTGTATCCTCAGCATCTGTCCCAATGCATTGAATTGAGTGAAATAAAAGCAAGTACAGGATATGCTTTGTGTATCCCAATAAGACTCCAACCTGAAAGTAGTGCCAAGACAACCAGGAAACTGAGTGGTCCAGCTGAGCTGTATGAAGCAGAATGAGGCACAGACAGTCTACAGTAGTTCAAATGGAGTCCTGAGAAATTGTGTCCAGCCCTCATGTCACCCTGGCTTGCCCCGATCTTCTTTGCTTGTTCTGCCTAACTTCTTTTTTTTTTTTTTTTTTTGAGACGGAGTCTCGCTCCGTCACCCAGGCTGGAGTGCAGTGGTGCGATCTTGGCTCACTGCAAGCTCCGCCTCCCGGGTTCACACCATTCTCCTGCCTCAGCCTCTCCGAGTAGCTGGGACTACAGGCGCCCGCTACCACGCCCGGCTAACTTTTTTGTATTTTTAGTAGAGACGGGGTTTCACTGTGGTCTCGATCTCCTGACCTCGTGATCCACCCGCCTCGGCCTCCCAAAGTGCTGGGATTACAAGCGTGAGCCACCGCGCCCAGCCCTGCCTAACTTCTTTATTCTATTCTCTCACTTGCTCAGGGGGGTCTATTTGGCTTAATCTGTTGGACCTGCTCCTTTCTCAGCACTGAAGGCTGATGCATCTGATATGTGCATGTGTGTGTGTGTATGTGCATATGTGTATATGTGTGCCTGTGTGTGTATGTGTCTCAAGATGAACTCCCAGAAATAGAACTGGATGTGTCCACTTAGGGGGTTGTATGAATGAGGGGGAAAGGGGACAACAGGAAATGATAGTAATCAGTTATTATATACTGTTTGCCAAATGTCAGGATTTGTATTTAATCCTTAAAACCACCTTGTGAATGGTAGTCACCATTATTATTATCCCCACTTTACAGGTGAGTTAACTGAAGCAAAGAGAGACTGAATCACACACACTCTTGAATGTGGGGGAGCTGGGATCCAGTCAGCATATGTCTTAATCCAGAGTCACTGCTGTAAGCACAATTAGTCTTAAAATATTGTAATGGAGGCCAGGCGCAGTGGCTCACACCTTGTAATCCCAGCCCTTTGAGCGACCGAGGCAGGCAGATTGCTTGAGGCTGGGAGTTTGAGACCAGCCTGGCCAGTATGGTGACACCCCCATCTCTACTGAAAATACGAAAATTAGCCAGGCATGGTGGTGTGTCCCTGTAATCCCAGCTAGTTGGGAGGCTAAGGCACAAGCATGGCTGGTGGAGGTGGAGGTTGCAGTGTTTGGAGATCAGGCCACTGCACTCCAGCCTGGGCGACAGAGTGAGACTCTGTCTAAAAAAAAAAGAAAAAAAATTGTAATGGACCATATTACAATTGACCCTTGTCTTACAAAGATATCTCTGAAGGGCAAAATAATGAAATGTTTGCTTTTCCTTGAGTTTTTTTATGAGCACTGGTATTTTTTTTTTCTCATGAATGACTTAACTCCAAGGATAATTGTGGGCAAAAAGATACTCCTTTTGAACTTGGACTTAATCTCAAGGACTTGATTGCTTTTCCACCCAGAGTGTCCAAGGAAGACTTTCCTGACCTTTTCCTGGGTCTTACGCACCTGGCTTTGAGCAGCATTAGTAGCCTATTGCTCAAGTTTCATTCTAACCATTAGTAAATGTTTATTGGTCTCCTTGACGAGATGCCTTATTATGCAAAATAGGTAAACAAAAACAATGAGGATTGGTCCCCCTTCCCCAAAACAACCCTCACAATCCTGTTAATTTCTGGTCCTCTGCGTCTGAGGGAACACTTTAGAGTTCCCTCTGGGCTGCTGCATGCATTTCCCATCTAGCCCCCTCTCCTGTGTTACTTTCACTACCAGCTCACTCTTTCTTGATTTCCAGATTCTCTGTATTCAAATTCTGGAGTATATCCTACATTCAAATTTCTTGGCACTCCTCTTTACCCACAATGGTTTTTTTTTTAGGGGGAGTCTTTATCTTGGATATAACTTTTTCCCTAGGTCTTCAAAGGGGTCATCAATCCTGCATTTAACTTTGTAGTTGAAGAAAAACCATAATTAAGCCAGTTCTTACAGAACATGTGGGTCCTGGCTGTGGGTCAACTGTCAATTGCTCTGTTGGCTGGGCAGGCCGGTCAGCTGGAGAAGAAGCCCCAGAGTAGGGCCAGGCAGTGGCAGTCTGTCCTAACCATGCCAAGGGCAGCACCGACGAGCTGCAGCCCTGGCTCGTGAGGGCTGGCCTCATTATTTGGGAATTGGGAAGGATAAACAAATATTTTCACAGGGTGCGTCCAGAACTGAGTATTCAAGGTCACTGTGGTACAGACAGAATGCATGGTGTCAGTGTGTCCTGGTGTCTGGCCTTAAGTGGCCTCTCTTGGCAGCATCTGTAAAGAACACAGAGCCTGCTGTAACCTCTGCTGTTGATACTGGGTGAGCTCTTACCACCACTTAGAAATCTCTAGATCTGTTTCCACTTCGTGTTGATTGCTTTGAATGTAGAGCCCAGCTTGCATTTTCTGTGGATTGGACCTTTGCCCTGCATGTTTTGCTCCTCCACTTGAAACTGACCTATACTGCTCTGATTCATTAGTCCCACCCACGGAAGTGGCAGGTACTCACAGGAAGTCTCAAATGGCCTTTGGTTTTCCTCCACTGAGGGGGGTAAGAACACACAGACATACCTAAATCTCTCTTTGAAAAAACTTTACTAGAATGAGTCTGAAGAAAAAATTTTAAGGGAGTGTCAGAAGCAAACTTGCTTCCTTGACATACCTAATTTTTTTTTTGGATGATAACATATGCCATCCCAACTCCCCACTTCCTCCCAACC
The DNA here is from genome assembly GCF_006542625.1 of Nomascus leucogenys. Taxonomy (NCBI): domain Eukaryota; kingdom Metazoa; phylum Chordata; class Mammalia; order Primates; family Hylobatidae; genus Nomascus; species Nomascus leucogenys. Next base: position 58,601,147 of record NC_044384.1, on the reverse strand, counting down.
TAGATAGCATTAATGGAGGTAAGAAGCATTGAGTGACTGTTAGAATTTTTAAAAATCACAATATTATACAAGTATTGGATTTTTCTTGCTCTTTAATGGCAATGTCCATCTGCATACAGTATAGGTTATAACACTTTCTAATATACATATACTGTTCCATAGTTTTGAGAATTTTTTTATAAATCGACATCAGGCTATTTCATCTGCAGAGTTTTTTTCTGGCTTCAAAATCAGTGCCTTGTCATTAGCAAACTTCACTTACTAGTTTTAGTCAAGTCTGAGCTACACAATGGTTGAATTGGTGACTATTATATTTGTTTAACTGCTGTAAAGTAAGTTTGCAACAATAGATGCTTGCACTTAAATAGGCGTGCAGAGCATTGGGGCCCTATCAATCATGCAGAGATTTCCCTCCTGCTGTCTCCTCTGATGGACAATTCTGCTGATGTGGATATTCAAAAAGAAGGGATCAGGAAGAACAGATGATGGATAAAGACAATCTTCTGTCTTGAGAGGAAATCGGAGAAATCCCTTTAAGGAATTTCTTTGTCATGGTGTCAGAAGATTAATTATGCTCGTGTGAGAACAGCTTTCTCATTGGGTAAAAAGAGACATTATCCTTCTGACTTGTGACAGATTTTCAAAGAAAGAGAGTTAAAGATTTCAGCTGCTCTAAAATCTTCTTATTCTGTTGTCTTCTAAGAATTCTCCAAGACCCTTGGATTACATCCATGACATTCAAGGAGTAATGAATGAATCTGGAATTTTTGTTTCAAGAAACTCCTCCTCCTGTTCCTCATGCAGATCTTCAGAAACCTTAATACCTGAGTTTGTATATCAGCTTTAAAAATGGCATAATAATGTAGGTGATGACTTACTACAAACCAGGAACAGTTTCTTGTTGTAGTGATATGGCAGAGGAGATACAGCCAGTACAACCAAAAAATTGTACAGAAGATTAATAAACACAGTTTTTAACAAGTCAATGAATTCTATAATCTGAAAAGGTATCTTTAAAAAATTCACTCTTAATTGTATGATTTAATTTAGTTGTAAATAGTGATAATATTTAAGATATTTGCATTCTTCACAGCCACTCTGAACAAAACAAATTGGTATTCTGAAAAACCTTTGAAAGTTAGAGACTCAGTATATTTCATGGAACATAAGCATAGTAAAGTTCCAAGTAACTTTGTTTTCCAGATAACTGAAACTTCAAAACTTAAACAACAAAAAAAAATATTTCAATGAAAAATCTTCCTAAAATTCATTAGTTAATACTCTGCCTTTTAAATAATGCACATTAACTGACCGAGGGTCATAAACATGAAGATCTGCTGTTGTACTACATTGAAATACATTGTTATCCTCAGGGACTGTTGAAGCATAGTGTAGGGTTATTTGCCTCTATGCTAAGTGGCCTGAGCAGCCCCATTTTTATTTTTACTGTCACTTTTTATACAAATGGAGTCTCTTTCCTTCAAGTAAGTTATCTCTTCTCCCTAGAATATATGTATCATGTTGCTGGTAAATGGCTATTTTGCTTTATACCTGAGGGTAAGCCTATACCTACGAATCAGTTCCGTTTATTTTCTTATTCCACTCTAAAAAAAAAAAAATTTTTTTTTTTTTTTGAGATGGAGTCTGGTTCTGTTGCCCAGGCTATAGTGCAGTTGCACAATCTTGGCTCACTGCAACCTCCATTTCCTGGGTTTAAGCGATTCTCTAGTCTCAGCCTCTCAAGTAGCTGAGATTACAGGTGCCTATCACCATGCCCAGCTAATTTTTATATTTTTAGTAGAGATGGGTTTTCACCATGTTGCCCAGGCTGATCTTGAACTCCTGACCTCAAGTGATCTACCTGCCTCACCCTCCCAAAGTGTTGGGATTACAGGCGTGAGCCACCACACCTGGCCTACCACTGTAAAAATTTATTTTTGGCCAGGTGCAGTGGCTCAACACCTGTAATCCCTGCACTTTGGAAGGCTGAGATGGTAGGATCATTTGAGCCCAGGAGTTCGAGACCAGCCTGGGCAACATAGTGAGACCCTGTCTCTACAAAAAGTTAGAAAATTAGCTGGGCGTGATGACATATACCTGTAGTCCCACCTGCTTAGGAGGCTGAAGTAGGAGGATCACTTAAGCCCAGGAGGTTGAGGCTGGCTGCAATGAGCCACGATTGCACCACTGCACTTCAGCCTGGGTGACAGAAACCCTATGTCAATACACACACACACACACACACACGCACACAGTCTCTCTTAATTCTGGGTATCTAACTGGTTCTAGGCTAGGTAGTAGAGGTTTCCCAGAAGTCTGGTGTCTGGAAGGATGTGTTACTGTGTACGCACATATACACACTCACATGCATGCACTGGGTTCATTTATTATAACTGGGTTCATTATAACTGGGTTCATTTATTAACTGTATTAATTGTATAGTGATAGTGATACAATATTTACGTTATTTATAATGTATTATCTTAGTTACTCTGTGAATATATCATCAGTGTAATAGTTTTATATCACAGCCTTAAGAATAGATTTCTAAGGCGGGGTGTGGTGGCTCATGCCTGTAATCTCAGCACTTTGGGAGGCCAAGGTGGGCAGATCACCTGAGGTTGGGAGTTTGAGACCAGCCTGGCCAACATGGTGAAACCCTGTCTCTACTAAAAATACAAAAATTGGCTGGGTGTGGTGGCAGGCGCCTGTAATCCCAGCTACTTGGGAGGCTGAGGCAGGAGAATCGCTTGAACCCGGGAGGTGGAGGTTGCGGTGAGCCAAAATCGTGCCATTGTACTCCAGCCTGGGGGACGAGAGTAAAACTCTGTCTCAAAAAAAAAAAAAAAAAAAAAGAATAGATTTCTAGTCTGGGGTTGGTGGCTCACCCCTGTAATCCCAACACTTTGGGAGGCTGAGGTGAGAGGATTGCTTGAGGCCAGGAGTTCAAAAGCAGCCTGGGCCACATAGCAAGACCTCATCTCTACAAAAATTTTAAAAATTAGCTGAAAGTGATGGCACGTACCTGTAGTCCCAGCTACTTGGGAGACTAAGGTGGGAGGATTGCTTGAGTCTAGGAGGTTGAGGCTGCAGTGAGTCATGGTTGTACCATTGTACTCCAGCCTGGGTGACCGACTGATGAAGACCTTGCCTAAAAAAAAAAAAATTAAATTTCTAGTGACTGTACCACTTTAGGTACTTCTTCCCTACCTTTCCTAGGGCCCCAACATTGCTGTTGTGAAATGGTAGTCACACCTTGGTTTTAAATAAAAATGAACTATTATATTCCTCAAGACAAAATCATTAAAATGTGCGTTAAATATTAACTAATGTTAGTAAGTTTTGCAGTAACTATAGTAATTGTAGGGTCAGATTGAGATTTTTGTGAGAGTTGTAGCCATGACCAAGTGAGTGAGTCTTGTTTTAATTCACACTTGGTATCAGTACCTGGGTAAATAGATTTAGGTTCAAAATTTAGAATTCTTGAGTTTTGAGCAGGATCTAAACTTTATTATCAGTTCCATATCCAGTTTGAGTTTTTTGAAGATGATAAAACTAAAGTGATGATTCTCATGAAACATACAAAGTGTTTAAGAAACAATTCCAGGAAAATAAAAGTCCAAAAAAGTTTTCTTCTTCCTTTGTGAAGAGGGAATTGATGATTCTGTTACATTTTGTCTTGCTAGATAAAAAAATCGCCCCATTATTGATCACGAGGTCAGGAGATCGAGACCATCTGGCTAACACAGTGAAACCCCGTCTCTACTAAAACAAACAACAACAACAAAAATTAGCCGGGCATGGTGGCACACGCCTGTACTCCCAGCTACTCAGGAGGCTGAGGCAGGAGAATCGCTTGGACCCAGGAGGCGGAGGTTGCAGTAAGCTGAGATTGTGCCACTGCACTCCAGCCTGGTGACACCCAGAGTATGACCCCGTCTCAAAAAAAAAAAAAAATTGCCCCGTTATTATCCTTTTGTGCTCTCTTTTAGCAGGATGAGTTAACCTTTGAGAGGCTTTAATTAAAACTGGAGGTAATTCACCTTAATGACTTAGAACATTTGAAGATAAAAGTTTACTAATTAATAAAAAATATAGCCAGTTACAGAAAATGTTTCTCTCTTTGTCTTTGTGAGCCTGCCATTAAAAGAGAACAATCAATTTATCCCCCCACTAGCTGTATGAATTCAGTGGAAAAGAACTTTGGGTTTTCTCCTTCCTAAACCCTTGCTAAATTGTTCTGGCAGTACATAAAAGTGGGTCATTTGTACCTAACATATTTTACTGATGCTCTATTAATCTTAGTGACGGTGTTCTCTCTTTCCCTGTAATAAGCAGGACAGCGGGTTATTATGGGAAAAGAGGAGATGGTAAGCATTTCTTAAATGACTGTATAATAGGAAAAGGCCATTTAATACTTTGGACCCTAGCCTTTTTGAGTGTGGATACATGATCAAAATACCCATGATTGTTTTGTGTTTTTTTTGTATTATTTATTAATAGCATATCATACTTTTAGCATTAAGAAGAATGTTAAAACAATTTGTGAAAAAGATCACGTGTGTCTTTGGATGTATATCAAGAAGGTCTTCATTCCAAAAACAAATGGTTTGTAAGACAAAATTAATCTGAGAAGATAGATGAATCAAGGACAAAATATTTTTTGGGGGGCTATTTTGTTTTACATGTAAAAGCTCTATCACACTGCTTCTTATACACAATGATTAAAAGGAAAACTTAAGACTTGAGAGTTTCTCAGCTGTTGAGCGTTTAAACTAATCTTATGAAGGCCTTGATTATAGCTATAATGTGTTTTGCATTTCTTTTTTTCTTTTTTTTTTTTTTTTTTTCGAGACAGAATCTTGCTCTGTTGCCCAGGCTGGAGTGCAATGGCTCCATCTCGGCTCACTGCAAGCTCCGCCTCCCGGGTTCACGCCATTCTCCTGCCTCAGCCTCCCTAGTAGCTGGGACTACAGGCGCCTGCTACCACGCCTGGCTAATTTTTTGTATTTTTAGTAGAGATGGGGTTTCACCGTGTTAGCCAGGATGGTCTCGATCTCCTGACCTCGTGATCCACCTGCCTCAGCCTCCCAAAGTGCTGGGATTACAGGCATGAGCCACTGCACCCAGCCGTGTTTTGCATTTCTTAAAATAATTTCCTCATTAAATCATTCTTCATTCTTTCAGTGAGAGGATGCTAGATGAGCAAGGCTGCACTGACGTTCTATCTTGGTCTCCTCTGTTAGTGGCAGGTTTCAAAGGTTAAACTAGCTACAGGTGAAAGGTAATCACTAGTAGTTTGGTACCTTTCCAGATCCCACTGGAAACTGTAATAGCCAACTCTGTTCATTTGTAAAGAAAAAAAGAAAAGCCATTCCCTGAGTAGTATGGAATGGGAAGCAACCACCCTCTTCTTCCCTCTTACTTAAATAAACAAGCTAAATGGAAAAATAAACTTTACTTCTTCACATCTGGTAGAAAGCTTTCTCTTCTGTTGAATATTTACATGCTCCCTTTGCTGTGCTTGGCTGTGTGAACCAGGTGTCTCCCTTCCTTCCGTGAAGTGACTCGTGTAGCTGCCATAGTGAGAGACCCTGATTGCTTTACCAGTAATCCAATAGCATTATTATATAGCAATAAGCAAAATAAATCCCTCAGCATTGGGAATTACATGTTACATTCACCCCAGCTGCCCGCATACCTGTTAGTAGTAAAGCAACAGGACCTTATGACAGTAATGCTGCAAGGAAACTTTGAATAAGCACATAAATTCTGCTGGGTCCCCCTTATATGGAGTCAGATTATACTTATTCTTTTGCATGTTCTCTACTTAATGGGACTAATTTTCAGTTTATACGGTGATCTATTTCCCTTTCTGGCATACACTGACTTTAACAAGCCAGAGCAAGATGCTACAGGCAGCAGCACCATGATTTCTCAGGCACACTGGCATTTACTTACCACCAGTGTACTGCTAATGGTCAGAATTTATCTTTGCAGACTCCCTGTGCATCTTTCTATACCCTCCCTACCCCCCTCCAGCCTTTATGCGTCTGCACCACTTTATCAGAACTCTTCTCCTTTCTGGTTTATCCTTCTCTAGTGAAATACTTAAGTAATTGGTATTTTCAGTAATGTGATTTTACTGCTTAACTTTTCCATGAAATGAGGGTGTCAAGTATCATTTGCAGCCTCCTTAACCTCAAAATTCCACAGACTTGATATCTCTTATTACATAGTTGAACATTCCACAGTGTTCTTTAGGAACACATACCCTTCATGTAATGCAGGATCCAGTGATGATTATTGAAAGCTTGGTTAAAAGCCATTTTAGAAGAAAAAATAGAATATAAAACTTGGAGGAATCCCCTTTTCTTCAGATCCTAAGCATACGGTTGAATCTCAGTGATTTTGTAAGGTTTTATTTCTGATGAAGCTGTTGAGATTCTTTTGCCGTTTGTTTTTAGTGTTTTGATTTTTTTTATGTTTTATAATAAAGAGCCTAGTTGATAAACAGTGTTTAATTGTGTTTAGTATTCTTGTTCCATGATAGTGCTAGCCTGAGAGGAAAAGGTAAAGGTCAAATGCTACAGGCATCCAAGAAGTAGTGGAGAGTGGACGTGATGCTCATCCCAGGACCCAGTTGCTGCTCTCATGGCAAAATGGCCTTTCGAAACTCTCTGGTGCTTGTAAGCACCCTTCTTGAGGAATTCTGAGCACTTTGTGAACAGAACCATAGAATGGCAAGGGGCTTAGGAGGCACCATAACTGATTTGTTTCCATTTTCTGAAGGAGGAGATGGAAGCACAGAGCAGTCAACTATCTAGTCCTAAAGTCAGGCAGTGAGAGGTCTTTTTAAAAAATTCTTTTTGTCACCAGGTGCGGTGGCTCATACCTGTAATCCCAGCACTTTGGGAGGCCGAGGCGGGTAGATCTTGGGGCCAGGAGATCGAGACCATCCTGGTTAACACAGTGAAACCCCATCTCTACTAAAAAATACAAAAAATTAGCTGGGCGTGGTGGTGGGCGCCTGTAGTCCCAGCTACTCAGGAGGCTGAGGCAGGAGAATGGCATGAACCCGGGAGGCGGAGCTTGCAGTGAGCCGAGATCGCACCACTGCACTCCAGCCTGGGTGACAGAGCAAGACTCCGTCTCAAAAAAAAAAAAAAATTCTTTTTTTCTCCTTTCTTTTTAATATGTTTGGTTAATCCTTACAAATAAGCATCCCATTTAATAATTATACACAATTTTGATCTCTCTCTTAATCCAAATAAGTGGTTTTTCAAACTCTAATGTCATAGAATCAAGCTTAGGGCTGCCTATTTGCTTAATCCATCAATGCTTTCTGGGGTTTTCAAAATGCAAACTCCTGAGTCCTTTCCTAGACCCACTGACTCATGAATCTCTGAGAGAGAATAAGAGCACTACATGGCAACAGTGTTCCTCAGGTGATGCTGATGCAGTCCTCGAGCTAGACTTTGTGAGAAACACTGATCTAAAATTCTGAATGTAAAGGGTGTTTCACTGGCCACACCAGTCACATCAGGGAAAATCAGTAGTAATTCCAAAGAGATTTTCTATTTTGTTATATTCAGATCAAATATAGCCCATGCTGTAGTCGTTGCTGAAACAAATGGAAATATCTGTTCTATTCTTCCTTGCTACTCCAGTTTATCATTCAGCACTTTCTACCACCACCATCGCTGTCAGACCAGCAAAATGACTTTCAGAGCCTATCTCTGGGCACCAGGCCTCAGGGCTGACCCACTCCACCTCACTTGTCTGTTGATTGTCTTCATCCACAGCTATGATCACTTGTTTCTCCATGCTGTTTCTTTCTAGGATTCTCCTGTGTTTCTTCACTTTTTACCCCAAAATAAAAATAAGTTGTTTTTCAACTTAAGCCGCCAGCCTACATATCTCAACTCCTTTAGGAGGTTCCTTACTTCTCAACAAAGACTTTCCCAAGGCAGATAACAGAATGAAAGGTTATAAAGGAGAGTGAGGATCATGTCCGTGTATCAAAAATTATCAGTCTGAGTTAGGTTTTAAACTTACCTTATTAGGCCGGGCACAGTGGCTTACGCCTGTAATCCTAGCACTTTGGGAGGCTGAGGTGGGCAGATTACCTGAGGTCAGGAGTTCAAGACCAACCTGGCCAACATGGCGAAACCCCGTCTCTACTAAAAATACAAAAATTCCAGGCGTGGTGGCGGGCGCCTGTAATCCCAGCTACTCAGGAGGCTGAGGCAGGAGAACTGCTTGAACCCAGGAGGCAGAGGTTGCAGTGAGCCGAGATCGCACCTCTGCACTCCATCCTGGGTGACAGAGCCAGATTCCATCTCAAAAAAAAAAAAAAAAAAAATCTTACTAGAAAAGTTGAAGTTTAAAAGGCACATAGTGGAGTCAGAATGTATTTGATTGTATAGAATCATGTAAGAGTGGACTAGGAATCCCATATTGTTTCTTCAATTCTAAGCCAGTTTTAGGCTGTCAGTCTGACCTCAGATATTTCTAATCAGGGATTTTCACAATCTGTGTAAGTAACATCATGTTTAACCAACATAGCATTAGTTATTTCTCCCTTGAATTTTGATTAACAATTTTGATTACAGTTTGGACCATTTTACATATTCTTTTCTGTGACTATGGAGAATTTAGTGTAGCTTAGCCTGAAAAGCACATGATAGAGTTTAAAGGACATAGGTTTGAATCTTAGCACTGCTAACTTTCTTGACAAGTCACTCAACCTTTTAGAGTCTGTTTTCTCATATAATGAATGAAAGGCTCTATCTCATAATGTCATTATAAGAATTAAGTGAAGCAAAGTGTTCAAAGCTTTCAATGCAGTTCTGAGATGTTGTTTATAAAATTTTGGTTAATTTAGACATTGATTATGTCTAATGACAATTAGGAAACCTCTCTCAACCTTAGACTAAGATAACATTTTGTTGGGTCTATTGTGTTCATAAGGTTTTTTTTGAGCAACCTAAAATAATAACATTCTTATAAAGATCTAGAACCTACAACAATACAATTGTTTTCACTTTTATTCTGATTACCTTTTACAGTGGACACTTTATTGACAAACCCCAAGTCCACCTCACCTCTCTGGCAGCTACCTAAGTGGTATGGGTTTATTTGTGTCTCTATTTTTGCTTCATTTGTTTGCTTCTAAGATCCCTCCTGGCTCAGGCCATGCTCCTCACCCCCACCCGCAGGATCTGATGCTACAGGAATATAATTGTGGTCCCACTACCACAACCCCTCATTGCAGCACAATAGAAAAACATTGGGGCCGGGCACGGTGGCTCATGCCTGTAATCCCAGCACTTTGGGAGGCTGAGGCGGGCAGATCACAAGGTCAGGAGATCGAGACCATCTTGGCTAACATGGTGAAACCCCGTCTCTACAAAAAATATAAAAAACAATTAGCCGGGCGTGGTGGTGGGCACCTGTAGTCCCAGGTACTTGGGATGCTGAGGCAGGGGAATGGCGTGAACCCCGGAGGTGGAGCTTGCAGTGAGCTGAGATTGCACCACTGCACTCCAGCCTGGGCAACAGAGCAAGACTCCGTCTCAAAAAACAAACAAACAAACAAAAAACACATTGGTTTTGGAGTCAGAGGACATGCATTTGGGTATCAGTATTTGGCTACTTATGAGTTGTGGTAATTTATAAAGATTAACCAAGATTGTTTCTTTCTTTTTTTTTTTTTTTGAGACAGAGTCTTGCTCTGTCGCCCAGGCTGGAGTGCAATGGCACAATCTCAGCTCACTGCAACCTGTGCCTCCTGGGTTCAAGTGATTCTCCTGCCTCAGCCTCCTGAGTAGCTGGGATTACAGGCGCATGCCACCATGCCTGGCTAATTTTTTTGTATTTTTAGTAGAGACGGGGTTTCACAATGTTGGCCCAACTGGTCTTGAACTCCTGACCTCATGATCCACTGCCTGGGCCTCCCAAAGTGCTGGGATTACAGGCGTTGAGCCACCACACCCAGCCCTAACCAAGATATTAATAATATACATGAAATAATTTTATAAAGTAGAGAAGTGTGTTCTTCCTATGGTTAGGGATTTATATAAGGAGGAATGTTAACATTTGTTGCATACCTAATATATGCAACGTACTTCACATACATTATCTTCTTTACTGTAACACTATGAAGTAGGAGATATTATATTCATTTTATAGATAACTAGCCTCAAGCTACATGATTATGAAGTAGTGAAGCATGATCACCACTGCCTGTCTTGGCTTTCAGAGCAGTAATGGTCAGGCCATTTTTGGTCCTGCCTTGGCTACCAAGAAGAGAGGAAAGGAGTAGACGAGAAAATAGAAGGAGACCCTCTGTGTTGCAGTCAGCAAATAAGGAGCTATCTGAGAATTTGTACTAGTCACTGACTTGATAGGATAGATATCTGCCACTTGTCTTTGTGACAAAACTGGAAAGACAGGAGAGGCCACAGCACTGGCAAGGGTTCCTCCATTTGAAAGTCTGTGGTGAGGAGCCGTGCCTCTCATCTGCAATCATCTTGAAATATGACTCAGCCACCAGCTTCTTGGTTTCTGTACTTCCCTTGTCCTCTGTCAAACAAATGTGACTGCAAGTGCTCACTGCAGCCTGGGCACAAGGGATCTTTCCACCTCATCTTCCAGGGTAGCTGGGACTATCGGCATGCACCACCACACCCAGATAATTTTTTAAATCTTTTGTAGAGACAGGTTCTTGCTATGTTGCCTAGGCCGATCTCAAACTCCTGGCCTCAAGGGATCCTCCCACCTTAGCATCCCAAAGCACTGGGATTACAGGTGTGAGCCACCACACCTGGCTACTTATTGTAATTTTTAAACCTAAAGGAGTGGTGAAGCCAAAAAGCGTTTTGGAGTTCATATGGGCTGAATTTTTCTAGTGTTTTTCTGCTTGAACACAAATGAAGTCAAAGCTTTCACCTGGCCTGAAAGCTTGAGGTGACAGCAGTCCATTAGGTGTGAGGTCTTTCCTCCCATGTCAGTGCAGCCTTGCTTATGACCCTATTAGGCTTTGACAAAACAATGGGAGTACCCTTCAAAGGGAAAGTGGGAGCTGAACTGCTTTTGTTGGTGGTGAGGGACCATTGTTATAATCAAACAAAACTGGGGAGATATGATGAGAAATTAATTTCCTGAAAATAGAAATTATAGGGAAAGGTTTTCATTATTAAACCTCAATTTTGGCTTTAGGGTTTTAGGATTAGCATTTAAATTATTGGAACCGTTTTTGCCTATGTGCTTATAGGGTCTCTAAATGCATTTGTAAAATTTCAGACTGATTGATGGCCTGAATTGATGTTCAGTCCATCATCATTGACTGAATGTTGAAATGATGTCTACAACAAATTTTAATGTCATTACAGACCTTTAAAATGTTAAGAAGATTAAAATAGAAAAAGGCCACTGTGTCTGGTTGGTGACTTTTGGTCATGAACATGTTATATTCAAGAACCATCCTTAGGTCCTTGTTCTAGGCTTCACTGCCTCAAACACAACTTAGATGAGATTTTTTTTTTTCTGTAATAATTACACTTAAGCACCTGATGATCTAATGAAGACAATTTCTTAATGTGCCAAAATGAGTTCTTTGTATCTTATTTGAATCTTTTGTTGCTTTAAGCTAATCTGCTTTAGGGTTCTCAAATCCAAGCATTTTACAATGCAGGCTCTAGCAATGGCATTCATCTGGAATGCTGCCTTTTGTTTACTAGCTTTACCAGACGCTCACTGCTTCCTTTGGTCATCTGGTGTCTTCACTAATGTGATTTGTACTCCTAGGCTCTGCAGGTAGCCATGAGCCTTTATAAGTGAGATTTACAATGGGACTCACCACCCTGGCTGCTAATGAAGGTAGCCACAGGGATTTCGTTTTGTTTTTTCATCTGTCCCCCAAAAGAGTAGAGGGAATTGTGCTCTGGGTTTTCTAATTCTCCTTGTTTTCCGTATAATTTTTACAATTGATTTACTAACCACCATACAAAAATATAAATATTTTTGTTTAGGAGTCAGAATGTTTCATCTGCCAGCCCCTCATGCTAATCACTAGAATTGTTTATTATTGAACCTGAAAAGAACAAAGTGAAGTCTCTGTTTAAACTTAACCAATTGGCATTTTACCTTCATTTGTTTTTGTCTTTGAGGAAGATTTTTGACCAATTTGGTTATTTAAAAAATAAAAACTGTGTGACTGGGCAACTTGGATTCTGGTTCCAGCCTTGCCATTTAGTACCTAAGTCATGGACACCTTTTGGTTTCTTATCTGGAAAAAAAAAGGGGGTTAGTTACCAAGGTACATATAAGAGCCAAGATGATATTTTATATTCTTCTAGCTTTCTTTTCTACTACCATAGTGAACTAAAGTGCCCTGATTGGATTTGTGGGTAAACCTACCATTGACAAACAACCTTGTATCTGATAAAATGTCTTGCCTAGCTGTCAAAACAATAAATAAAAAATGTTAGCATCTTCATCTCAGAAATGCTATGATCTCTAGATTATAACCCAATTTTACAGAGAGAGGGATTTGCCCATTTCCAGTAGGGAAACACAGAGCCCATGTATTATTGTGCTTCACAAGACAGTGGTTCTCAGGTATGGTTTAAAGGTCTCCCAAAGGTCATGGAATCTTTGGATTATACAACAAGAGAGGACGTAAGCAATTATTGGGTTCAATCCACTCAGTTTTACTAATGAGGATCAGGAGACCCAGAAGTGCTTAGTAGTTTGTCCCTGGTCACAGAATTTATAGAGCTGCCGGTACAGTCCAAACCCCAAAGGCAAAATGGCCGCATACCAGGGTGGACATGTCCTCGCTACCTCTTAATGAAACACAGGGAGCAGAAGGTTGAGAAGAGAGATTTTTTTTTTTTTTTTTTTGAGACAGAGTCTCGCTGTGTCACCCAGGCTGGAGTGCAGTGGCACTGTCTTGGCTCAATGCAACCTCTGCCTCCAGGATTCAAGTGATTCCCCCACCTCAGCCTTTTGAGTAGCTGAGACTACAGGCATGTCCCACCTCAGCTTCTCGAGTAGGTGGAACTACAAGCATGTACCACCATGCCCGGCTAATTTTTGTATTTTTAGTAGAGACCAATTTGACCATGTTGGCCAGGCTGGTCTTGAGCTCCTGACCTCAAGCAGTCCACCTGCCTTAGTCTCCCAAAGTGTTGGGATTACAGGTGTGAGCCACCATGCCCAGCCTGGATTGTTAACTCCAAGTCTGAACACTTAAAAATCACTGCTTGAGGCTGGGCGAGGTGACTCACGCCTGTAATGCCAGAACTTTGGGAGGCCAAAGTGGGCGGAACACGAGGTCAGGAGATTGAGACCATCCTGGCTAACACGGTGAAACCCTATCTCTACGCAAAATACCAAAAAGTAGCCAGGCTTGGTGGCAGGCGCTTGTAGTCCCAGCTGTTCGTGAGGCTGAGGCAGGAGAATCGCTTGAACTCGGGAGGTGGAGGTTGCAGTAAGCCGAGATTGTGCCACTGCACTCCAGCCTGGACAACAGAGCAAGACTCTGTCTCAAAAAAACAAAACAAAACAAAACAAAAAAAAACTGCTGAATAGTGTTAGACATTTGGCTTGTTTCTCCATTGCAACTGACAGCGTAAAGTCAATCAGATCTCACAGATGTTGTACTGAGGTGATGCTCCTGCAAAGGTGTTGAAACTACAGTTCCTCCCTTCTGGGAATTTACAGTCTAATTCGGAAATAAAACAAGTATACAAGTAGTACTGTGTGAGTTAGTGGGAATAAAAATGAATAAAACAGGCCGGGCGCGGTGGCTCACTCACGCCTGTAATCCCAGCACTTTGGGAGGCCGAGGCGGGCAGATCACGAGGTCAGGAGATCGAGACCATCCAGGTTAACACAGTGAAACTCCATCTGTACTAAAAATGCAAAAAATTAGCCGGGCAAGGTGGCGGGCGCTTGTAGTCCCAGCTACTTGGGAGGCTGAGACAGGAGAATGGCGTGAACCCCAGGGGGCGGAGCCTGCAGTGAGCCGAGATTGCGCCAATGCACTCCAGCCTGGGCGACAGCGAGACTCCATCTCAAAAAAAAAAAAAAAAAAAAAAAGAATAAAACACAAACTGTGATTCTAAAGATTTCAAAATCTAAAGGAAAGATGGATCTTAATACAACTTTATAGGCCTGGTGTTTAATAGCTGGTCAAAGGTAAATTCAGGGTCATCTGGGAACTCACAGGCAGTCTTAAATCAGACTGTAAGAAATGAAAGGAACTTACAGTAAAATGCTGGCCAGTGTTCCTATTCTTGAGTTGGTGATTGCTACTGGAGAAAATCCCTCATCATTGCAGACTGAGATCACTCTAAATTCATTGTCCCTATCCCTAAATGCTACCTAATTATATCTTTGACTGCCTTTGGCTGAGTTCCTTTCCTTTTTATCTAATCAATTATTCCAAATCTATTCCACTCTCTTCAAGCCTGTACCCACCTGCCCCTTTCTCAGCAGGCTGCTCCCCTCACTTCTAGGAATCCCTGAAGAGTCGCATTAATTGCCTTGACTTTAGCTGACCTTAAGTACTAGTGAAGCCAAGTTCTTTATCTCCAACCCTGGGTTCGCTTGCACTTCAGACCCTATTAGATTACTGCTAGATATTTCCATTTGGCTGTTTCACAGCCATTTCGAAACCCATATATCTAAGAACTGAATGGATCACCTTCTGTCCAGAAATCTCACCTTCTTTCTCAGAGTTCCCTGAATCAGAGAAGGTACCATCATCCACCCCAGTTTCCCTGAAAAAAGAACTACTCTGGCTGGAACATGCCATGTCCAGGTAGGAGGCTGCAGTAATCCTTGTCGTAGTCTTTAACACATTGTATATAATTGCATGAGAAATAGCACTGTCAAGTGATTAAAAACATGGCTTTGAAGTACAATGGATCTGTGTTAGATTCCTGGCACCATCACTTATCAGTCAGCTTTGTGACCTTGAGCCAATTATTAAACTTTCTAAGACTGGGTTACCTTTTCTTAAAGATGGAGACCATAATAGTACTTACAGGCCAGGTGCAGTGGCTCACACCTGTAATTCCAGCACTTTGGGAGGCCGAGGTGGGTGGATCATTTGAGGTCAGGAGTTCAAGACTAGCCTGGCCAACATGGTGAAACCCATCTCTACTAAAAATATGAAAATGAGCCGAGCATGGTGGCATGTGCCTGTAATCCCAGCTACTCAGGAAGCTGAGGCAGGAGAATCACTTGAACCTGGGAGGTGGAGGTTGCAGTGAGCTGAGATCATGCCACTGCACTCCAGCCTTGGGGACAGAGTGAGACTCCATCTCAAAAAAAAAAAAGTACTTACACGGTATTCTGGGGATTAAATGAGATCTCACATATGAAGCATTCATCATAGGTATCCCTAACTAAGATCAAGTAGAGCAGAGATCATTTAGATCATTTCTGACTCACTCACTTCTGTATCTGCCAGACCTGACACAAAGAAGGCACTCAGTAAATACTTGTTGAATGAGAAAATGAGGTAGCGGCGTGCCTAGATTAAGCTACTGACAATAGGGATGGAGAAAAGAAGCAATGCAAGGCAGAGACCTAGACGTCTTCCTGAATTACTTCCCCGTGTCATCAATCACTAATTCCCACTGATTTAATTCCTAAATATTTCCCAGGCTCATCCCACCCTCTGTAAGCCTCCCATAACTGCACCCACACAGGCTATCATGACCACTCACTAGGACTGTAGTAGAAGTTTCTAAACACTCTCCCTGCATCCTGTTTTACTTCCTCACAAGCCCCTACCAGACTGCCACTGGGGAAATCTGTTCCAGGCTAAAATGCGAACATGTCATTTCTTTGCTTAACACCCATTCACGGCTATCTTATATCTAGAGGATCTAGTCTCAGCAATTCAGACCTGGGCTACATTTCCATCTTTCTTTCCTAACACGCCCTCTCTCACACTTGGGAGTCTAGACCAAGATTACTTGGTCTTGGTCTTACCTTCTGGACATACTGTGCTATTTCATGTCTTCATGCTTTTAAGAGGTTTCTGGTTATTCTTGTTCTTTCCACAGCCCTTTCTCCTGTCCTAATTAGGTTTACATTTGTCTGCAAATGACAAGAAACCTGAAACAGCAAGTTAGAAGTTTCTTTCTTCTTGGCATAACATTTGGAGGTAACAGTCCAAGACTGATAAAGCATCTCTGCTATTATCAGGGAGCCTCGGTCCTGTCCCGTGCTTCTGCCATCAATGTGTGGCTTCCATCCTTGTTCTCTCTCTCTTCTCTGCCCACTCTAGAACCTTATTCCATTAGTCATCACCTCTTCCGTCTCTTTAAGGAAAGAACCTCATCCTGCAAGCATCCCTCCTTCTAATTATTTCTTCCTGCCATTGTACCTTTCTGACAATTACCAACCTGTTTCCACCCTCATTCACCACATTTGCTTCTTGAAAGGCTAATCACATGCCATGGGACATTTTCATTCCTGATCCTATTTGACTTCTGCTACCTTTTAAAACTGTCTACCACCGATCAGCCTGACCAATATGGTGAAACCCTGTCTCTACTAAAAATATAAAAATTAGCTGGGCGTGGTGGCGGGTGCCTGTAGTCCCAGCTACTAGGGAGGCTGAGACAGGAGAATTGCTTGAACCCAGGAGGCAGTGGTTGCAGTGAGCCTGAGATTGCACCACTGCACTCCAGCCTGGGCAACACAGCGAGACTCCATCTCGAAAAAACAAAAAAGAAAAAAAAACAAAAACAACTATAACTGTCTACCACCTTCCATTTCTCCAGATTCTCTTGTCCCTCAGCTTTCACCACACTGTTCTGCTCCTGGCTCCCTTCCTGCTTCCGCTGCTCCTTCTCCATCTGCTTTGCTGGTTTTACTCTTCCTTTGCTTCACTCCTTTTCTTTTTTTTTTTTTTGAGACAGAATCTTGCTTTGTCGCTCAGGCTGGAGTGCAATGGTGAGATCTCAGCTCACTGCAGCCTCCACCTCCTAGGTTCAAACAATTCTCCTGCCTCAGCCTCCCAAGTAACTGGGATTACAGGAGCCTGCCACCATGCCTGGTTAATTTTTTGTATTTTTAGTAGAGACGGGGTTTTGCCATGTTTCCCAGACTGGTCTCGAACTCCTGACCTCAGGTGATCCACCCATCTCCGCCTCCCAAAGTGCTAGGATTAGGCGTGAGCCACCATGCCCAGCCCCCTGGCCTTTTTTTTTTTTTTTTTTTTTTTTTGAGACAGAGTGTTGCTCTGTCGCCCAGGCTGGAGTGCAGTGGCACAATCTCTGCTCACTGCAATCCCAGCCTCCCAGGTTCAAGTGATTCTCCTGCCTCAGCCTCCCAAGTAGCTGGAACTACAGACACGTGCCACCACACTCGGCTAATTTTTTTTTTTTTTTTTTTTTTTTTGAGACAGAGTCTTGCTCTGTTGCCCAGGCTGGGATGCAGTGGCATGATCTCAGCTCACTGCAAGCTCTGCCTCCCAGGTTCACGCCATTCTCCTGCCTCAGCCTCCCAAGTAGTTGGGACTACAGGTGCCTGCCACCATGCCTGGCTAATTTTTTTGTATTTTTAGTAGAGACGGGGTTTCACCATGTTAGCCAGGATGGTCTCAATCTCCTGACCTCGTGTTCCGCCCGTCTGAGCCTCCGAACGTGCTGGGATTACAGACGTGAGCCACCGCGCCCAGCCTGCTTGACTCTTAAATGACAGTGTTTCTCATGGTTTCCTCCTGGACCCTCTCTCATTCCACATACTTCTCCCACCTAGGCAGTCACCAGGTAATCTCACCAGTACCCATAGCAGCTGGGCATGGTGGCTCATGCCAGTAACCCCAGCACTTTAGGAGGCTTAGGTGGGAGAATCACTTGATCCCAGGAGTCTGAGACTAGCCTGGGTGACATAGTGAGACCCCATCTCTACAAAAAATTTAAAAATTAGGCCAGGCACGGTGGCTCATGTCTGTAATCCCAGCACTTTGGGAGGCTGAGGCGGGTAGATCACTTGAGGCCAGGAGTTTGAGACCATCCTGGCCAACATGGTGAAACCCTGTCTCTACTAAAAATACAAAAATTAGCCAGGCGTGGTGGCAGGTGGCTGTAATCCCAGCTACCCAGGAGGCTGAGGCAGGAGAATCGCTTGAACCCGGGAGGCAGAGCTTGCGGTGAGCTGAGATCGCACCATTGCACTCCAGCCTGGGCAACAGAGCAAGACTCCGTCTCAAAAAAAAAAAAAATTAAAAATCAGCCAGGCATGGTGGCATGCACCTGTAGTCCCAGCTACTCAGGAGGCTGAGGTGGGACAATTACTTAAGCCAAGGAGGTGGAGGTGGCAGTGAGCCATGATTGCACCACTGCACTCCAGCTCGGGTGACAGAGTGAGACCCTGTCTCAAAATAACAACACCAAAAAACCCAGTGTCCATAGCGGCTATCTGTGTGGCTGCCCTCTGTCTCCAGGGACTGCTTGTTCAGTCCTCACATCCTGAAGTCAAGTCCTGAATTTCTCACTGCACAATGAAAGGGCTTCTCTTCTCTGTTCCTTCCACCCCTGATTATGTGCAAGCTCCATCACCTCTTCCTAGACTCCTGCAGAAACTTTTTATCTGGTCTCTAATCAAGCTTTCACACTCCCAAAGTTACCTTTTATGTTTTAAAACATCTAATTATGTTATTTTTTTTTTTGAAAACTTCCATTGGCTTTCTCCTGCTTCTAGGATTATATTCGAATCCCTAATTTAGTGTATAAGGCTCCTTATAGAGACTGGCCCCAACTTACCTTTTAAATTTTTTTTCTCTTGCCACTCAATCTCCATCCCCCAAATCATGCACCCAACAATTAACTTTAGTATTTTTAAAATACACTATGCCTTTGATAGTCTGTTCTGTTGACCTGTGAGGTCCTCCTCATTTGATGAATTCCTACTTTGTCCTTTAAAGCAGGGGTCCCCAGTCCCCTGGCCATGTGGCCTGTTAGGAACTGGGCCGGCACAGCAGGATTTGAGCCGTGGGCAAGCGAGCATTACCACCTGAGCGCCACCTCCTGTCAGATCAGTGATGGTATTAGATTCTAGTAGGCTCCCAAAACCTATCGTGAACTGTGTGTGTGAGGGATCTAGGTTGCATGCTCCTTATGAGAATCTAATGCCTGATGATCTGTCACTGTCTTCCATCACCACCAGATGGGACCATCTAGTTGCAGAAAAACAAGTTCAGGGCTCTCACTGATTCTATATTATGGTGCATTGTATAATTATTTTATTATATATTCCAATGCAATAATAATAGAAATAAAGTGCACAATAAATGTAATAGGCTTCAATCATCCTGAAACCATCCCCCAACCCTTGGCTGTGGAAAAATTGTCTTCCACGAAACCAGTGGCTGGTGCCAAAAAGGTTGGGGACTGCTGCTTTAAAACCACCCAAAATATCACCTCTTGCGTGATGTTGTTTCTATTTCTTCAGAGTTGCTACATCCTCTGAGCTTTTATAGTTCTTTGTTCCTACTTCTAATGAACATTATGCATTTACAGATCTGTCTTCATGTCTAGATTGGACCCTCTTTGAGATTAGGGACTGCCTTTATCATCATTCCTAGAACAGTTCTCAGTAGTTTCTAGGTGAATACATGAATAAAATAATAAAATCAGGGAAACGGAATAGATTTTGCTTTTCTTTTCTTTCTTTTTCTTTTTCTTTTCTTTTTTTTTTTTTTTTTTTTGAGGCAGAGTCTTACACTGTTGCCCAGGCTGGAGTGCAATGGTGTGATCTCAGCTCACTGCAACCTCTGCCTCCTGGGTTCAAGTGAGTCTCCTGCCTCAGCCTCCCGAGTAGCTGAGATTACAGGCATGCACCAACACGCCTGGCTAATTTTTTGTATTTTTAGTAGACACGGGGTTTCACCATGGTGGCCAGGCGTGTCTTGAACTCCTGACCTCAGGTGATCCATCCGCCTCGGCCTCCCAAAATGCTGGGATTACAGATGTGAGCCACTGAGCCCAGCTAGATTTTGCTTTAATAATAATTTCTGTTTTATATATTTTGAACATGTTGAGTTGGCATATTGAGTTTGACAGGATGGCAGAACACAAAAATGATGTTCCCTAGATTTTTCTAGCTTGGGAGCAGCAACTCAGAAAAGACTTCATGGGCAATGATGTAGATGGAGGAGTCACCAGCACAGACGATAGGAAACAACTGATTGGATCCCATGTTTTTCAGGAATGAACTGAAGAAAGTTAGAACATCTATAAGAAGTGGGGAAAAGATTGTAGTGGGAATTTGGGGTATGCAGGAAGAGAATCCGTAAACAACCTTGCTGGAAAAAAACTGTTTGACACTTTTATCTGAAATCTTCTCCCTTCATACCCCATACCCCATATTCCTGCTGGCTACTTCAGCCCCGTCTTATTTATTCTCATTCTCCTTCTCTGTTGTTTGGAAGTGGAGGTGGTGGAGGAGTTTGAGTTTCTGCCCCTTTTGTAATAGCAAGAGAGAATGGGTAAGATGGAAATATATATATTTTGTTCCCCTTACAAAATAATCAATACACTGAAAAAGTTTAATTTATTTTTAAGTGAAATGTAACATTTATTCAAATAGGTTTTTTTTCTCTCTTATCTCTTTCTCCCTCTATTCTACTGTTTTGCTTTCTTAGAGCCTCTAGGAAATATAATACTGCTTTATGTAGATGTTTCTACACAACTACTTAACATTTTGAAAACTGGTTAATTCAATTATTTAAAAATTAAAACTGTTGGACCAGAGTGATGGTTCACACCTGTAATTCCAGCACTTTGGGAGGCCAAGCCAGGTGAATCACAAGGTCAGGAGTTTGAGACCAGCCTGGCCAACATAGTGAAACCCCGTCTCTACTAGAAATACAAAAATTAGCAGGGCATGGTGGCGCATGCCTGTAGTTCCAGCTCCTCGGGAGGCTGAGGCAGGAGAATCACTTGAACCCAGGAGGTGGAGGTTGCAGTGAGCTGAGATAGTGCCACTGCACTCCAGCTTGGGGAACAGAGTGAGACTTCATCTCAAAAAAAAAAAAAAAAAAAAAAGGCACAGAGATGGATATGGGCTTGTTATTGTTGGGGATGGCAATAAAATCAAATGGAAAGGAATAGATATTACATTCTGGGATATGATGGGTGATATGTTTCTATAGGCACAGAAAGGTAAGATAATGAAAGTTTTCAAACACTAGGTTGTGAAACTTGTGTTTCATCCTACAGGTTGTCAGTTTCAGACTACTTCCTGTATGGTCATGGAAAGTTTTGCAAAGCTTCACATATGCAAGCTATTTTATTTTATTTTATTTTATTTATTTATTTTTTCTGAGACAGAGTCTCAATCTGTCAGCCAGGCTGGAGTGCACTGGCACAATCTTGGCTCACTGCAAGCTCTGCCTCCCAGATTCAAGCAATTCTTCTGCCTAAGCCTCCCGAGTAGCTGGGATTACAGGCACATGCCACCACGCCCAGCTAATTTTTGTATTTTTAGTAGAGATAGGTTTTCACCATGTTGGCCAGGCTGGTCTCAAACTCCTGACCTTGTGATCCACCCACCTCTGCCTCCCAAAGTGCTGGGATTACAGGCGTGAGCCACCACGCCCAGCCATGCAAGCTATTTTAAATAAATTTATCAAATTCATTGGCTTATGATAAAAATAATATATGAATGGATTATTAAAAACAAGTTATATTTATAGTCTTTACTATGCGAACATCCATAAACTGTACTTGTCACAGTACATTTATCTACAATGAGCCTACTGATGTGAAAAGGTATTACTTGTCATGAAAACGTCAATGTTTTGCAATAGCAAATGTCCGAAGTCAATAATGGTATTAGCAATAATAATAATAAATACACGGCTTAATTAAGTTTGCGGTGTGCTTTTATATATATATTTTTTTTTATTTTTATGCACTCTGTCACCCAGGCTGGAGTGCTGTGGCGAGATCTCGGCTCGCTGCAACCTCTGCTTCCCAGGTTCAAGCAATTCTCATGCCTCAGCCACCTGAATAGCTGTGATTGCAGGCTCATGCCATAATGCCTGGCTAATTTTTATATTTTTGGTAGAGACAGGGTTTCTCCATGTTGCCCAGCCTGGACTTGAACTCCTGAGCTCAAGTAATCCATCCGCCTAAGCCTCCGAAAGTGCTGGGATTACAGGCATGAGCCACTGCACCCAGCTTTTATATTTTTGAAGTAACCATTTCATTGTAGAAAATTGGAAAATAATGAGCATAAAGGAAAAAATTTATATTCTATAATCACATCACCCACATAATGTGATTATATCACACTGTATGAATTTATATCTTATTAAATTATTTTTTCCTTATAGAAATGGGACTGGGCTGGGCGCAGTGGCTCACCCCTGTAATCCCAGCACTTTGGGAGGTCGAGGTGGGCAGATCATGAGGTCAGGAGATTGAGACCATCCTGGCTAACACGGTGAAACCCTGTCTCTACTGAAAATATAAAAAAATTAGCCAGGCGTGGTGGCAGGCACCTGTAGTCCCAGCTACTCAGGAGGCTGAGGCAGGAGAATGGCATGAACCCAGGAGGCAGAACTTGCAGTAAGCAGAGATCGAGCCACTGCACTCCAGCCTGGGTGACAAAGTGAGACTCCATCTCAAAAAAAAAAAAAAAGAAGAAATGGGACCATATTGCTTTTATAACATATTTTCCATTTCATATATTATAAATACATATCTATGTCAAAAATATAGTGTGATAGTGTTTCACTTATGGTTGGATTTGTAAGTGTTAACCGAGACAGGGTATGCAAGGTACATAGCAGGTACTCAATAGTAGCAGCTATTACTATTACTAGAATATGCTTAACCATTTCTCTATTGATGGAATATTTGTTCTCAAGGGTGGGGGTATTAATGCTTTACTTTATTATATATATAATAGACATTAGCTCCTCATTAGGAACATTTTTCTTAGCTGATTCTTTTTTCATTTTATTTGTTTAGGTGTGTAATATACAGATGTTTTATATTTTCACTAGTCAACTCTGTCAGCCTTTGTGATTTCTAGGTTAAGAAAGCTAAACTTTCACTATAACATAATAAATGCTGGTAATATATGTGATATATATCAGTGTAATAAATAATTCTGTTTCCTCTTAGTTTTTATATGGTTTGATATGAATGGGCATGTAAATGTATTTATGTATAGACATTTAAATGTAATCTTTTATTCTCTCGAATTTATTTTTAGTGTCTCATATAAGTTCTTTCTTTTCTTTTTGAGGCAGAGTCTCTCTCTGTCACCCAGGCTGAAGTGCAGTGGCATAATCTCGGCTCACTGCAACCTCTGCCTCCTGGGTTCAAGTGATTCTCATGCCTCAGCTTCCCAAGTAGCTGGGATTACAGGTCCATGCCACCACACTCAGATAATTTTTTTGTATTTTTTGGTATAGACAGGGTTTTACCATGTTGGCCAGGCAGGTCTTGAACTCCTGACCTCAAGTGATCCAGCCACCTCGGCCTTTCAAAGTGCTGGGATTACAGGTGTGAGCCACCACACCCAGCCTATAAATTAATTCTTTCTTAATTGTTATTCTTAAAATTGTTGATCACTATTTTAGGATCATTAAATGAGTAATTTGTCCTTCCCTTTATTATTTTATAATGCCTCAATTGTCACATGATAATTCTTATAAATAATAAAGTCTTTCAGACTGTCACCATTGAGCTTTTCATTTTTGTGCCAATCTGATACATTAGATTATTATTCAAAAAATAGTTTTGCCCAGGTATGGTGGCTCATGCCTGCAGTCCCAACACTTAGGGAGGCAGAGGTGGGAGGATGGCTTGAGTCCAGTTATTAGAGACCAGCCTGGGCAACATAGTGAGACCCAGTTTTCAACAACAACAAGAAGTTTGAAAAAATAGTTTGAGTGCCTCTTATGTTGGTGGGTACTACAGTAGGTGCTGTGATTTCAGTAATAGGCAAAAACAGAAAAACATAATTTTTGCTTTCCTGGAGTTTAGAATATAATAGGGAAGATAAACATTAATCATACAGATTATTGTGCAGCTTAAAAGTGATTTAATTGTTAGGAGGGAGATGAACAAGGTTCTATGAGAGCTTTTAGCAAAGGACGGAGGGAGTCAAAGATGGCTTCCATTAGGAGCCATGCTTGAGTTGAAATCTAAAGGGCGAAAGAAGTTTAAATAGACAAAAGTAAAAGATGGGGTGGGTGGTATTTCAGGCAGAGGGAATGTAAGCATTTAAAGGTTGATCAGTGTTGGTGGAACACAGCATTTAGAAAGAGAACATTGCAAGATAAGGCTGGAGAGATGCGCAGGGATACTTAGGATGTTGATTTTTTTTCCTGAGAGAAATGTAAAATCTCGAAGGCTTTTAGCAAAGGGTTAGCATGATTGTATTTGCATTGTAATGCAGAGAAGTGATTGGAAGGTGCTAGAGAGGAGGCAAGGAGGACAATTAGACAAGTTGATACCAGCTCTTGAGAAGAAGCCTCAGTTCCAACCCATGAAGGTCTCTCCACAGAGCTGCTTCAGTGTTCTTAGAGCATGGTGACTGCCTTCCCTCAGAGGAAGTGATCCAAGAGATCAAGTCAGAAGCTGCAGTATCCTCTATGACCTTTGGAATCACATGCTGTCTTTTGTTACATTTTATTTTTTATTTTTTATTTTTTTTTTTGAGATGGAGTCTCGCTCTGAAGCCCAGGCTGGAGTGCAGTGGTGCAATCTCGGCTCACTGTAACCTCCACCTCCCAAGTTAAAGCAATTCTTCTGCCTTAGCCTCCCAAGTAGCTGGGACTACAGGCACGCGCCACCATGCCCGGCTAATTTTTGTATTTTAAGTAGAGACGGGGTTTCACTATGTTTGCCAGGCTGGTCTCAAACTCCTGACCTCGTGATCCACCTGCCTCGGCCTCCCAAAGTGCTGGGATTACAGGCGTGAGCCACCACGCCCGGCCTTCTTGTTCAATATTTTATTGATCACAGAAGTCAGCCTTGATTCACAGGAAGTAAGAATCACTGGAGTCCACCTTGGAAGACAGCTACCACAGACTAAACCCTGTGGAACACTAACATTTAGGAAATTGAGAAGCAGCCTATGGATGCAGGAACACCAGAAAAGCAATGAGATGAAATCCAGCAGAAGGGAAGGAAGTTTCAGAAATCTACTCAAAGGCATTTTAGATGAGAACTGAAAAATGTTCACTGGATTTAGTGACATGGATTGACCCAAAGTTCTTTCTTTATAATATGGCTTAATGTGGTTCTTACTCACCTCCCCTTATAATCTTCTTGAAAAGATTTTTTTCTTGTCTTAAATTATCTTCCTTGTAAACTTATAAATGTTTTGGTAAAGTTCCATAAAAATTCTACTGAGATTTTAATTAGAATTGTGTTGTTTATAATTTTGTATGAGAAATACTTACTTTTAAAATAATTAGGCTTCCTTTTTTTTTTTTTTGAGATGGAGTCTCGCGCTGTCACCCAGGCTGGAGTGCAGTGGTGCAATCTCGGCTCACTGCAAGCTCCGCCCCCCGGGGTTCACGCCATTCTCCTGCCCCAGCCTCCTGAGTAGCTGGGACTATAGACGCCTGCCACCACGCCCGGCTAATTTTTTCTATTTTTTAGTAGAGACGGGGTTTCACCATGTTAGCCAGGATGGTCTCGATCTCCTGATCTCGTGATCCACCCATCTCAGCCTCCCAAAGTGCTGGGATTACAGGCGTGAGCCACCATGCCCGGTGTAAAATGATTAGGCTTCTGAGAAACCTAGTATATTTGTCTATAATGTGTAAATTTTCACTTAAATCACCTAATAGTGTGGCAACTTAAAAAATAATATCGTATAGCTGTCATTAAAATGGTTCCTGAGTATTATTTTTCTGTTGCTATTTTGAATAGAATGCCTTCCTTGCCCCCCCCCCCCCGCCCACCATAGTGTTTTCTTTTTTCTTTTTAAAATAGTTTTTAACTGAAAAATAAAAATTAGGCCAGGCATGGTGGCTCACACTTGTAATCCCAGCACTTTGGGAGGCCGAGGCAGGTGGATAATTTGAGGCCAGGAGTTCGAGACCAGCCTGGCTGACATGGTGAAACCCCATCTCTACTAAAAATACAAAAATCAGGTGGGCATGGTGGCGCACATCTGTAGTCCCAGCTACGGGGTAGGCTGAGACAGGAGAATTGCTTGAACCCGGGAGGCAGAGGCTGCAGTGAGCCAAGATCATACCACTGTACTCCAGACTGGGCAACAGAGTAAGAATCCATCTCAAAAAGTAAAAATAAAAAAAGTATATATATATTTATGTCTTACAATATGACGTTTTGAAATATGTATACATTGCAGAATGACTAAATCACGCTAACATATTCATTACTTCACTTTTAAAATTGTTTGTTATGAGAACCCTTAAAATCTACTCTCAGCAATTTTCAGCTATACACCACATCATTAACTATAGTCACCACATTGTACAATAGGTCTTTTGAACTTATTCCTTCTGTCTTTTTTTTTTTTTTAGGCAGAGTCTCGCTCTGTCGTCCAGGCTGGAGTGCAGTGGCACGATCTTGGCTCACTGCAACCTCATCCTCCCAGGTTCAAGCGATTCTCCTGCCTCAGCCTCCCGAGTAGCTGGGATTACAGGCATGTGCCACCACACCCAACTAATTTTTTTTTTTTTTTTTGATTTTTAGTAGAGATGGGGTTTCACCATGTTGGCCAGGCTGGTCTCGAACTCCTGACCTCAGGTGATCCGCCCACCTCAGCCTCCCAAATTGTGGGGATTACAGGCATTAGCCACAGCGCCCGGTCTATTCCTTCTATCTAACTGAAATTTTGTGTCTTTTGACCAACATCTCACCCTATTCCCAGTCCAGCCCCTGATAACTGTCATTTGACTTTCTGCTTCAATGAGTTTGACTTTTTTAGATTCCATATATAATTGAGATTATGCAGTATTTGTCTTTCTGTGCCTGGTTATTTCACTTAATATAATATTTTTCAGGTTCATCAATGTTGTTCCAAATAACAGGATTTCAATCTTTTTAAATACTGAATAGTATTCCATTGTGTATATATACCACATTTTCCTTATACATACATCTGTTGATGGACACTTAAGTTGATTTCATAACTTGGCTGTTATGAATAATGCTGTAGTGACCAGGGAGGTGCACATATTTATTCAGGATCCCAGTGTCATTTCTTCTGGATACATGCCCAGTAGTGGAATTGCTGGACCATATGGTAGTTCTGGTTTTAATTTTTTGAGAAACCTCCATACTGTTTTCTGTAATGGCTGTACCAATTTACATTCCCACCAACATGGTGCAAGGGTTTCCTTTTTTCTACATCCTCTGCAACACCTGTTATCTTTCATCTTTTTTATAATAGCCATTCTAACAGATGTGAGGTGATACCTCATTGTGATTTTAATTTATGTTTCCCTGATGATCAGTGAAGTTGAGCATTTTTTTCATATACTGTTGGCGATTTGTATGTCTTTTTTTGAGAAATGTCTATTCAAGTCCTTTGCCCATTTTAAAATTAGGGTTATTTGTTCTCCTACTGTTAAATTACTTGAGTTACTTATTTATTTATTCATTTATTTGAGATGGAGTCTCGCTCTGTTTCCCAGGCTGGAGTGCAGTGACACAATCTCGGCTCACTGCAACCTCTGCCTCCTGGGTTCAAGCAATTCTTCTGTCTCAGCCTCCCGAGTAGCTGGGACAACAGGCGCGTGCCACAATGTCCGGCTATTTTTGTATTTTTAAGTAGAGACGGGGTTTCACCATGTTAGCCAGGATAGTCTCTATCTCCTGACCTCGTGAGCCGCCCGCCTCGGCCTCCCAAAGTGCTGGGATTACAGGCGTGAGCCTCTGCGCCCAGCCTACTTGAGTTATTTATAGTTTGGATTTTTTTTTTTTTGAGACGGAGTCTCGCTCTGTCGCCCAGGCTGGAGTGCAGTGGCGCAATCTCGGCTCACTGCAAGCTCCACCCCCCGGGGTTCACGCCATTCTCCTGCCTCAGCCTCTCCGAGTAGCTGGGACTACAGGCGCCCGCCACCACGCCCGGCTAAATTTTTGTATTTTTTTTAGTAGAGATGGGGTTTCACTGTGGTCTCGATCTCCTGACCTCATGATCCGCCCGCCTCGGCCTCCCAAAGTGCTGGGATTACAAGCGTGAGCCACGGCGCCTGGCCTAGTTTGGATTTTAACCCCTAATTAGATGTATGGTTTGCAAGTATTTTCTCCTATTCTGTATGTTGGCTCTTCGCCCTGTTGATTGTTTCCTTGGCTGTGCAGAAGCTGTTTAATTTGAAGCAATCTCTTTTGTCTGTTTTTGCTTTTACTGCCTGTGCTTTTGGAGTCGTAGTCAAAAAAATCATTGTCCAGACCAATGTCATGAGCTTTTCCCATGTTTTCGTCTAGTAGTTTTATGGTTTCAGGTCTTACATTTAAGTCCATTTTGAGTTGATTTTTCTAAATGATGTAAGGGTCTAATTTCATTGTTTTGCACCTGAATATTCAGTTTTCCAAGCATTAGTTATTGAAGAGACTGTTCTTCCCCATTGTGTGTTCTTGGCCTCTTTCTTGAAAATCAATTGACCATAAATGTATGGATTAATTTTGGGGGCTTTCTGTTCTGTTCCACTGGTCTATTTTTATGCGAGTACCATGCTTTTTTGATTATTATAGCTTTGTAGTAAATAATTGAAATCAGGTAGTATGATGCCTCCAGCTTTGTTCTTTTTGCTCAAGATTGCTTTGTCTATTTGGGGTCTTTTGTTGTTCCATATAAATTTTACGATTGTTTTTTCTATTTCTGAGAAAAATGTCTTGGAATTTTGATAGGAATTGCATTGACTCTGAAGACTGCTTTAGGTAGTATGGGCATTTAAACAATATTCATTTTTTAAATCCATAAACACAAGATATCTTTCCATTTATTTGTGTCTTTAATTAATGTTTTATAGTTTTCAGTGTACAGACCTTTCACCTCCTTGGTTAAATGTATTCCTAAATATTTTTTTTATTTTGTAGCTATTATAAATAAGATTTTTTTCCATTTCTTTTTTGGATAATTTGTGGTTAGCATATAGAAATGCCGATTTTTGAGGAGAAACAGTTATTGTATGTTCTCTTTATTTATTTATTTATTTAGAGATGGAGTCTTGCTCTGTCACCCAGGCTGGAGTGGAGTGGAGTGCAGTCGCGAGATCTTGGCTCACTGCAAGCTCTGTCTCCTGGGTTCAAGCGATTCTCCTGCCTCAGCCTCCTGAGTAGCTCGGACTACAGGCGCCTGCCACCACACCCGGCTAATTTTTTGTATTTTTAGTGGAGACGGGGTTTCACTGTGTTAGCCAGGATGGTCTTGATCTCCTGACCTCGTGATCTGCCCACCTGGGCCTCCCAAAGTGCTGGGATTACAGGCATGAGCCACCGCGCCCAGCCTGTTCTCACTTATAAGTGGCAGCTAAGCTGTGAGGACACAAAGGTGTAAGAATAATATAATGGACTTTGGGGGAAAGGTTGGGAGTGGGGGTGAAAGATAAAAGACTACACATTGGGTACAGTGTACACTGCTCAGGTGACGGGTGCACCGAAATCGCAGAAATCACCACTAAAGAGCTTATTTATGTAACCAAAAACTACCTGCTCACCAAAAACTGATGAAATAAAATGAAAAGATAATAACTTCACAGAATAAAAGAAAAAGAAGAAATGCTGATTTTGTATGTTGATTTTGTGTCAACTTTACTGAATTCGTTTATTTGTTCTAATAGTTGTTTGGTGGAGTCTTAAAGTTTTCTATGTACAAGATCATGTCATTTGCAGAGACTACCATAAATATTTTCAATCTAGAAGTATATTACTTTTATCTTCATTTTATGGATAAGGAAATGGAGGCCCAGAGAAGATAGGTGTCTTGGCCATGGTTACTCAGGGGCAGATTTGGGAACTGCACATCTTGAGCATCCAAATATTTTCCTGCTACATTAATAAGAAATCAGGGGCTGGGCACAATGGCTCACACCTGTAATCCCAGCACTTTGGGAGGCCGAGGCGGATTATGAGGTCAGGAGTTCGAGACCAGCCTGGCCAACATGGTGAAATCCCATCTCTACTAAAAATACAAAAATTAGCTGGGCGTGGTGGCGGGTGCCTGTAATCCCAGCTACTTGAGAGGCTGAGGCAGGAGACTCATTTGAACCCAGGAGGTGGAGGTTGCAGTGAGCCGAGATCGTGCCATTGCACTCCAGGCTGGGTGACAGGATGAGACTCCATCTCAAAAAAATATAAAATCAAGAACTACTCAGTCAAGTCTTATTCAAGTTAGTACTCCCTTAGGTATCACTTTCTTTGGTATTAGACTTCAAAGTGATAATATACATTTTATAGCACATTTCCAGTTTTTAGCATTGTCATTTTGAAGTATAGTGTCACGACTTGAGGAACTGCGTCTCATCTCCATTCAGTTCTCCTAAGACTTGATTCCTACCAGACAGGAACTGCTTCTTCTTTGAGGTCTAAATAGCACCTAACAGTCTATTGCACTGAATAAATATTTAATGAAGATTGGATACTTCCTCTGTGGTACATCAATTACTCTTGTTGACTGTTGAGGAAAGCTTTTTGTTATGGTTGTTTTCATGAAGTAGGTTAAGAAATTTATTTTCTTGAATATTGTTATTAATGCCAGTTTAGATATTTGTGTCATCTCAAATATAAATCTGAGAGTCACTGATCTGGTTGCATGCGATAAAGTAATTTGTTAGGAGGGTTGTTTTTTCTGGAATTTGTGGTATTTAGGGCTCTGAAAATGAAAAACATTTGCTAATGTGGTATAAGGATGTTTGTGGTGTATTTTTTAATGGGAGAAATATAACTTTTATTGATAAATACTTCCAAAATTGTGAATAATTCTTTCAGTTGACAAAGAGTTATATTTCTTGTATTTTAAACTATCAGTCATATATTTATTTTTCTTATTTTTAAGCTTTCTTAACTGATATTATTATTTCTTTGAGACGAAGTCTCGCTCTGTCATCCAGGCTGGAGTGCAGTGACACGATCTCAGCTCACTGCAACCTCTGCCTCCCGGGTTCAAGCAATTCTCCTGCCTCAGCCTCCTAAGTAGCTGGGATTACAGGCGCTTGCCACCACACCTAGCTAATTTTTTTTTTGTATTTTTAGTAGCGATGGCATTTCGCCATGTTGGCCAGCCTGGTCTCAAACTCCTGACCTTAGGTGATCCACTCGCCTCGGCCTCCCAAAGTGCTGGGATTACAGGCACGAGCCACTGCGCCCGGTGACTGATATTAGGATTAAATGAAATACATTTATCTTTGCCTATGGAGTCTCTAAACTTATGAATTTAGTGAAATAGCTTGAACATTTTCAGTTGGTGAAATTAGATCACTATAGTTGAATCATTTGGTGCAAAGTGTTAATGTGACATTCAGATAGAATTTATCAGACTCAATTAGAAAAACTCTCATTTAAATAAAACAAAAAATTGAATACATAGAGAAAAGGTTATACATGCTTTTTATTCTCTTTCCATTTTAGAAAGCAAATGAACATAATTATGAAATAGATAAGTCATGCCTAGTGATAAAATATCCTCCATTTTTAAGGAATAATTTCACTGTGTTTCACATTTGGTGACTTTTGGGATCTGTATTTCCATTTAAATAACTGTTGACATTGTTGGAAAATTGGTGAGTGTATGTGACGACAGTTACACTACATATTTGATAACAAGGGTAGAATACATTAGTTAAGTTGTGGTGGTCTGTTATCTATTTTTAGGTCTTTTTGACCCAGGAGTCTGTGACCTATGAAATCTCCACTTTTCTGGATTTGTTAAGGTATTTCACAATGCAAAGATGTAAATTTAGATGAGTACCACACTGAAGTATATTGGCTAATGTGGTCCAAAACATAAAGGATATCAAAGTATACATTGGGAAAAGCTTATGAAGTTCTGATAACGTATGTGAGAGGAGAGAGGCTACAATTAAGGAAGTTTCTTTTCTGCTGTAACTTAAAACAAAGAGAATCTGAAATTTAAACTGGTATTTGCCATGCTCTGATTACTCAGCAGCATGCCATTTTGTGAAATCATTGCTGAGAAAATGTACCTAAATCTTGAGTACAGAGTGTTCCTGCATCTGATTGGAAGGGGCACATGAATTGTTTCTAAGGTATTGCAGACCCAAGGCTGCACAAATTAAGGTGGAGACTTGGGGGAGGGATCCAGTAAGGGAAGGGAAGCTTCCTAGACATTACAGCTCTGTCCAGAGGCCAAATGGGAGATAAATCACCACTGGCCACCTCTCTTATTATTGAAATGGTACAGCCCTGGGGTTTAACTGAAGGACTAACAGGGTTTTGAAGTGCAAATAGAATGGTGAAGAGTAAACCCTTTTAGGGTTTCATTTTGATGGATTTTTTTTTCCTGTGTGGATTTCTGGTACAGACTGATCTGGAAGGGGCCCTTAAAAAAAAAAAAGTTTTGTTTTTGATCAGTCAGACAATAAGAACTTTCCACAGGGGTGTACTTTTCTAGCATGCATATTGATTCTATTGTGTTTTAAAGTAGATCATTTAATTGGATCTTTTTTTGAGCCTTCTGAAGTGGAGCTGTCATTTCAAGGTCACTTCTCTTTCTTGTTATTAATGCCAAAGTTTGAAAGTGTTGAATGATGTGCTACTTTTGGATTAATAGATTGTGGGAGATTACTTAGGGCCAGTGTGTATAAGGCTTTGTTTATAAAGTCTTCTAGTTAAAGATCTAGTCCATATTAGAACAAGTATTTTATATGTGTTCTATAATTAATCTTTTTTCTATTGTGATATGATTTTACATACTCATTTTATTATTTTGTATGTATTCTACTTTGCCAGCCTTAAACCCCAGAAAATTCTGAAATTATGAAATATTATATTATGTTATTTATGAAAGATACATTGAAGTGTTTGAGGAAATAAGAGAGACATAAAAATGTTTAACTGATATGTTGATTCATATAAGTTGAAATTTTTTTAACCTCCTCCCCACAAGTAATTCAATCACAGGAGACAAAATATATTTTTAAATTTGTTTGTTTTTTTTGGAAAGTGGGGAGGAGAGGAGTCATTAGTAATCCCAAAGAAAAATGATTGTAGCATAACTTAAAGGCTTTGTGTGCAAAAATTTTAGAGAAAAAAATATTTTTATTAAAGAAATGCCATTATAAGTATTTAGATTTCTTCTTAGAAATATTGTCAATGGAAATTTTCTTAAGCATTTTGGCTCTTTTCTTTAGATGTAACATAAATATTTGTATCATTTGCCCTTTTTGAGAATAATAATGTATTTAGCTCCAGCAGAGGTTTTCCTGTGTTGCTCGATATCTATTATAAAAATGGGTTGTTAATCTCCATAATTGGCATTGACCACACGATGTTCTTAATTGACCTCCAGGTTAGTTTTTGTTTTTATGTTCTTTGAAATTTTCCCTTCACTGAATTTATCTGAATGTTAGAGTTGTATTTACTTCCTATTGCTGTCCGATGGTTTTAAATAAGATGTTTTAAACAACAGCCACAACGGAAGTCCTAGAACCTAGATGGCATCAAGCAGAGTCTCCTGCATGTACAGCTTCCCTGTCATTAGTTTGTTGCTGGGAGATGTTAATATGACCTTTCCTTTGTTAGAAAAGAACTGTGCAGCCCTTCCCAGAATCCTCTTGTAAAATGTCTTTTTAACCCAAGTTGGAGATTGTCTGATGAATGAATGGTTGGCTTTTTCAAATGTGCTGCACATATTGTTGACATTGTCACAGGTTGCTTTTTAATTTCTAATGTGTTTTTAATTTGCAAAGCATGCATGTGCCTTTCACCGCAGTAGAACTGAGTCAGCATTTCTGAGTCCAGATATTGCTATATGCAAACAAGAGGGTCAGGCTTAAGAATGCTGTATGGTAGAGTTAGATTTCCTGAAACACTTGTGAATGAATTTCACTTTGAATATTGATGAATAAAAGAAGATACTTGAGAAAGGCTCCCCCCCAACACACACACACACACAAGAACTCCTCTTGCCTATTGGTGAGTGAATTGCCCCAATATAAAAGTATTGGGTGGGGAAAAGTGAGTTACAGAGTGAAAAGGCAATCCACAAATAATCACTCTTTTCTGCCTTTGATTGTGTCAGATTTTTTGTGTGTGTGTGGCAATTGTTTTCTTTTTTGCTTAGAAGAGGTTTATGGTCCAATGTCTGTCAAGTCAGCCCCTGTCTTAAGCTTGCAGTTGTATTTCTCTGGAGTTCCTGGAGGTGATGTTATCTTTTGTTCACTCAGCAGTGTGGTCGTTTTTGAGAGCATCTGTCACTTTAGGCATTACAAGATGGATGGGTCTCCAGTGAACTGCTGGTTGAAGCAAATGGTGAAATAAGAAAAGTCAAGGGGTTTCAGGGTCTGCAGAGGGGACAGACAACAAGGAAACACTGTTGGAAATCAAGAGTAAGCTGAGCAATAGAGGAAGAGAGCAAAGATGGATCAGATGTCATTTTATAAACATCTTGGAAATCAGAATTTTTTGGTGGCTTTTGTGATCTGAGGGAGACATCTGCATCATGGTAAACAATTCCATGCTTTGGATTTGCAAAATGTGTTTGAATTTTTTTTTTTTCATCTTGGTAAAGTATTGGGGAATAATCATAATGATACAGGATATATTATGTGAGGATTTTGCTGTTTGGAGAATTAGTCGTCTTTTAAATGTTTTAAAGATTAAATTAAAAATCTAACCTTAAAATTTTTGTTTTATTTTCTCTTTTTTCTTTCCTTCCTCTTTTTTTCTAAATTTTCTTTTTGTAAACAAATGAGCAAGCATAGACATTAAAATGAAAAGTTTTGGCCACATAACTAATATTTTTATTGTTTACTAAATGCTTTTTGGCACTTTTGTAGGGGAATTCTGAAAATTCAATGCTCAGGCTTTTGGAAGGCTGGGGACAGATTTTAAGTTATTTTCAGTAACCTTCAACTTAAGGGGCTCTTTGGTCAAAAAAAGAAATATAATTGTTACTGATCTGTCAGAACAAGTTGGAGATTTGTATTGTATTTAGAAATTTATTTTGTTGGTGAAGGTCAAAATTTGTAAATTCTGGCTAATACAAAGTCTCTCCTGTGAAAGACAAGGAACAGGAAGGAGGTTGGCCAGGGAGTAAGAAAGGAGAAGAGGAGGCAATATGATTGCAAAAAAAAAAAAATGATTTTGTCAAACTTCTTGGCATTTGTCTATGAAAAAGACCATAGGTTGAAAGGCAAAGAAATTAAGATGATTAGAAGCTTTAAGCTATACAAATGGTTGAGTATCTTCCTTCTCTATGGGTGTAAATAATAGATGAAAGAGTAAGAGTGACAACAAAGGATCAGGTCGTTTAAGAGAATGTGTGCAGCCTGAATAGGGGTCTGTGGCCCAGGGCCAAAGGTCTTAGCTTTGAGTGTAATTAGAAGAAAATACAAAAATGTCATTACTAACAGGTGAAGTGTGCAGCACGTGGCCAAAAATTAGCAATTTTAGACTCTGAAGCTATTGGAATTAGATTACTGACTTTTTTTTTTTTTTAATCGTTAGGGTCCTTGTGGAGTAATATAGTTTCATTGGCAGTAATGCAGTTTGACCTTGTTGACCATATGGGGTAATCTTGGGTTTGGATGTAGGTAGCAAGGCTCCTGCTGACTTAGGAAAAGATGTCTATTTATGTGTGGGCGGATGGGATGTATGTGAGTTTGAAAACCTAGACCTTCCATTTTTAATTATTATTTTGCCTGAAGACATTCTTCTGACAGTAAGAGGTAAGATAAATATTTTTATTCGAAAAACCTAAAATTTTTCTTTCAAGTTAGCATAAGAGAAAAGTAAAATGAAAGAAACCATTTTTAGGCAACATAAATTAATTTTACTTCAAATATTTTACTTATATGAATATTTATATTGAAGTTAGTTTGTTTCTTAGGAAAATCCTCTTTTGTTTTGTTTTTAAACACAGTAACAAAGGACTAGAAATGCTTCTATGTTATCTATAAAAATCAATGACAAGTTTTCATTTCACTTTATGTTTTACAACTATATTTCCTATTTTCCCATTCAGTAGTTTATATTGACCATAATCTATTTAGAAGAGAGATGAGCATGCATACTATACTTTTCAACCAATTGTATGCAATTGTAATTATTTAGTTTAATATCTTCTAGGAATACACTGCTCAGAAGGGTAAGAAACAATAGCTCTTTTTCTTTTTGCAGGCTTTCTTACTGGAAATTATTCAATCAATATTCATTATGTTTTACGTTTTTGATAGTTCTTTGAGTAGATAAATTTGGGCCGGGTATCAGGGATTATTACTCTTAAATTCCTTAGATAAGAAAATTACCTTCCACTAATTTCATTCCTAAAAGTAGTCTGTTGGCTTTTGATATTATGGTAACATCTGCCATAAATGCAGACTTGACAGACTTACTCAACTTACTTTCAGTGGGGGAAATCATAAGAACAACAGAAATTATCCTTGAGTATATATAATTAGGAGTAATTATTTTGAGACTATTGAGAAAGGTGGAGTATCTGTATATTTGCTCATTATAATGTACATGGAGTTGGAAAGTGTGAGACTTTGATAATTTCTAAGTATGATTTTCATAGAATTATAAATATTTAGATTATTATAGAATATGTATTTGGAAATTAACTCATGTCTTTATGTATATATTTTTATTTTTTATGTTTTTGCAGGTGCACAAAAAGCTTTAAACAAGTTAAAATCTAGGCAACAGACTCCGTGAAGTGTTGACTGCCCAACTTAATCATGACTGTGATTCAAAAATGTTAATAAATAAACCAAGGTATTGTACAATTATGTATATGGCACTCCCCAATTTTTCAAGATCAAATTTGTTTTAGGAAGTTGTATTTAGAATTTAAATAAAACTACTATGTTTGCTCCTTAAAGTGAATAAGATACTTCCATGAGCTCCTCTCCTTTCCTGCTTTCCTCTCCCCTCCCCCATCCCCTTACCCCATACCAGAAAGCTTCTTCAGTGAGTTCTTTCTCTACAACAACCTCTGTATTTCCTATATACCTAAATTAAGAAAATAAGAATTCAGTTCTTTATTCCCTTTTGTTGATTATGATTTTATGCTTCAAATTGTCTAATAAATGAGACTTCTAGATTATAGGCTTCTGCATAAATACCCAGATTATCCCTATTGACTGCATATATTTGTCTCATATAACACTGTCCTGAGATGTATGTTCTAAAGATTTTATAAAAGTTTTTTTTTCTATTTTAGGAGGCTTTTAATTTAGAAAAGGAAAAAGGTGATGCTCCCCACCCCCCCATCAAAGAAAATCAGATGCTTGCTTAGAATTGAGAATTTAAGGCTACTGTTTGGGTAACTCCTGTCTGTCAGAAGGGGCATATCCCAAGACTGTTTCTCTCCTTTTGGAAGTTACAATGTGCTTAAATAGCTTGGCATTTCCAAGAGAGGCCAAAGATCTTTTCCTCTTTTAT
This sequence comes from Nomascus leucogenys, assembly GCF_006542625.1. NCBI lineage: Eukaryota > Metazoa > Chordata > Mammalia > Primates > Hylobatidae > Nomascus > Nomascus leucogenys. The sequence continues at coordinate 58,563,546 of NC_044384.1, read as the reverse complement.
AACACGTTGTATCCTTTTGAGGCCAAAAAGAACAAGAGGGTCATTGCCACTTCAGCCTGGTCCCTGTTTGTTCCTTCATGGTGACCACGCAGATACTGAAACCCAGGATGGGCTTAACATTTGGGCCTGGAACATCTGGAAAATGGTCAGAGAGGGAGCGGAGGAGGCAGAAGAAAGAGAACTGTTGCATTTTGTTTCACCAGGTGCTAGGAGGAAGCAACATTAGCCTTTTTGATATGGGAGGCACATTCTGTGGACCCTGGAGTTAGGCTGCAACAATTGAGGAGGTCAAAGGACAGCTGAGTGGGGTCAGTGAGACACCATGGGGTGTATTTTGTTACTTAGTAAAAGGAGCAGCCTCCTAAACCTTAAAGGATTCTCTTGAAAATCTGTGTTGTGAAAAGGTTTTATGAGTCTCATGGCAAAAACTCCTGATTTATCTAAGGAATGCTCGCTTTTGTCTAATGGAAGGATAATCCTTACCAAATGTTGGCAACGTCTATAAGAGTCAATATAGGTCTGAAAGAACAGTTGGAGTTTGAAGTGTACTTTGCTTTTCAAAATGTTTATCATTTTAGTGTTTCTCTCTCAGGAAGAATTTTGCACTGTTGAAATATCATCTTTTTCTTTCCTTGGAGCAGAAAGTGGTAGTGGGTGGGGAGTGAGAGAGGGTGGATGGGGAGAGGTAAGCCGGGAACCTACATTAATTTAAAAATCATTCTACAAGCTTTTGGCCTAATCTGCAAACAAAGTATTATTATTAAACCTTTAAAAACACCAAAACTTGTTAACTCTAAAAAGTAATATTTGAATTTATTTTAACTTAGGAGGAAAATGGGTGGTACATGAAGTGTCATGTTTCTGGAATACAGATTTTTTTGTTTAGTTGTTGATAGAAAGGGCTGTCGGTTGACAAATAACCTTAAACCTTGTGTTTCTTCCTGAATGTGGTCAAGAAGAAAATCAGTGTCAGAGTCAAGAATAGAGAATAAGAAAAGCAATACAATAAGGAGTTTTCTCTTTGAAGAAAAATGGAGAAGGGAAAAATCTGCATATTGTAAAAGCTCTCTTTACCACAACCCATGACCTCAAGAGACCGCTTATGATTGTGGATACCTTTGAAAGGTATTAGCCACCTGACAGGTTGTGAAAGGAGACTGTTAGAGGAATTTGGCAGTATTTTGATATTCCAGTTTATATACTATCTTTTATATTCCAATCTATACACATATATATAGAGAAAGCATATATTACAATGTATATAGTAAGGGAAGAAAGATAAAATGATAAGGCCTATAATAGGCCTTGCTAATTTATAAATTTACAATATCTACTACTTGTGTGTGATTTGTTTTGAATTTTTGATAATCACTCATGTTAAAGGAACATACACATAAATGTAAGGCTTAGCATGTGGTCTGCTCTTTTTCTATTTTCTCAAGGTTAAAGCACCTTTCAACAACTAATTTAGAAACCTAAGTATAGTGACTGATAATTGCCTAGAGAAAACCCACAGCTGTTTAAGAGGCCTTAAAATTGTGGCAAAACTGACAAATACGATTAGCAATGTTAATAAGCTAAGAAGATAGAAAGACAGGAGCAGATGACAGAGTAGAAAGATGGAGGTAGCAAGAAATCATAAAAGAATAGAATGTTTAAGAAAAAAAACAGTGTTCACGGTTGCTTTGAATTTACAGTGCTTTTTCTTTCAAGCAAAGTCTCCTTCTTTTATTACTTACTCTCTGAATTACCAGTGGAATGTGTGCTTTGCAGGTTAAATAATTCAAATACATTTGTTCAGCCCCTAATTCACATCTGATTTTGAAAGAAGACAGCTATTTGGCAATAGTTATTTAAGAAAAACAATCAAGTTTTGCTGATTCTAGGGCGCAATTTGATTTGCGGTACTTTTTAGAAGTCAGTTTTAAATGTACTTCTGTTTTACTGTAATTACTTTGGGAATTTATTTACCCCTCTTTGTACCCTTGCAATGCTTAGTCACTCAAATATATTACACAGGAGACCCTGTTTCTGGGTTTAGTGACCCACCATTATCAAAAACAAAGCCAAAAAAAAACCTGTAGAAGTGTTTAATGTGTTACTATTACTAATTATATTTATCTGGTTAATGTTCATAGCCAACTTTGCGAACAACTTTTTTGGGAAAATTAAATGGGACTAGGTAAATAAGAGAAATCAGTTGAGTGTTAGGTGGAAAATATTTAGTTATCTATGCCTTTCTCATTATACTTTTTAAAGCATCAGATGAAATTTGGAAAATTATTATAGTATCTTTTGAAGTTCTACTCTGCATTTGGGAAATTGGCGAATTGTTTTTTGCCTCTGGTGTTTTATGCAGATTTTAATGATTGTTGTGATAAATCCCCAGAAGTTTGTTTTCGGAAACCATAGAGACTCTGAACTCTGAATGTGGCAGCGTTGAAAGATGTGGTGAGCCACACTTTGGAAGCATTTCTGGTTATTTAATGTTTTCTGTTCTGGATTATTGACTGTTCTCCCTGTTGAAAAATTGGTCTCTGGTGACATGGTAGAGGTCACACGTTGCCTATTATTGTTTTGCTTCTTTGATCTTACACAAGGATTGCCTCTGGTAATTATACTAGTTCCAGAGAGTCTTGACAAGAGGTGTTTATTTTACAGAAGAATTTCTGGCATTTCAAGGAAGAAAGTAAAGATTTCCAGTGGTAACGTGTACTTCTTTGTTACAAAGGAAAAATAGCATTGTAGTCATGATAGTTTTTAGTAATTATTATGAAATTAGTTGGCATAGTACAATAATTATTTCTAAAACAATTTAATATATATTGCATATCTGTAAGTATATTGCTAAAAAGGATAAATTTTAGGATTAAGTTAATAGGGTTGGGTTTTTATTTGAATACCTAAAATACTTTTGGCTTTACAAACTATCAAAAGAAATTCGTCCAGCCTGGCCAACATGGTGAAACCCTGTCTCTACTAAATAAATACAAAAATTAGTCAAGCGTGGTGGCACGTGCCTGTAATCTCAGCTACTCAGGAGGCTGAGGCAGGAGAATCGCTTGAACCCAGGAGGCGGAGGGTGCAACACGATCGCACCACTACACTCCAGCCTAGGTAGCAGAGCGAGACTCCATCTCAAAAAAAAAAAGAAAGAAAGAAAAAAAAAAGAAATTCATCCAAATTTCCAAATTTAAATGTACAAAACTATTAAAGGAGTTTAAAATTTTTGTCTTTTAATCTGTTTGCACTTTCTAAACATTCTCAGCAAGAAGGATGAATAAAAATGAAATAAAACACTTCTGTTTTGAATGCATGGTTAGCTTTGTGCTTTTATGGAATGTGCTTGGGAAGAGATATCTCTTCAGACCTGTTTAATATATAATTGGATAAGACACAAAAGCTCAATTTATTCATTTTTTTTTACTCAGTTCCAGCTTTAAACAAATTATATGTCCCCCAAAACTCACAATCTATTGGGGGAAGTTAGACAGATACTAGACCCAACTAACTATAATTGAGAATGACAAATATGAATTTAAAAGAATAAATGAAATGCTCAGAGAGTACAAAAGAGAAAGAACAAGAATATATAATTGTTTAATATTTTGGATTTGAGACTGAAAACTTACAGGAAGTGTGTTTGGTTTATTTGAGAGTCATACATTATTCACTCTCATCAGGGAATATTTTTAATAGAGAAAGAGCATGTAAGCAGAAATACAGTAACAAATAATTTTGTTATACAAAGAGTTTTATCACTGTAAGGGGCAGTCATAATCTATTCTATAGAATCATTCTACAGATGAAGAAACTGAGCTTGAGATAGGTTAGGGGACTTGTTCAAGGTCACATCAGTAGGGACACAGCCAATCCTCTTAGAACTTAAGAAATCTTTTATCTCTCAATCATTGTACATACTCTAGAGTTCTACTGTTCAGTATGACAGCTACTAGTCACATGTAGCTATTTAAATTAATTACAGCTGGGCACAGTGGTTCACGCCTATAATTCCACAATTTGGGAGCCTGAGGCAGGTAGATTGCTTGAGGCCAGGGGTTCGAGACTAGCCTTGCCAGCATGGTGAAATCCCGTCTCTACAAAGAAATACAGAAATTAGCTGGGCAGGTGGCACATGCCTCTAGTCTCAGGTACTTGGGAGGCTGAGGCATGATGCAGGAGAATTGCTTGAGCCCCACGAGGTGGAGGTTGCAGTGAGCTGAGATCACACCACTGCATTCCAGTCTGGGCAACAGAGTAAGACTCTGTGTCAAAAAAAAAAAAAAATTAATTACAATTAAATAAAATTGAAATTTTAGTTCCTTAGTCACACTGGCCACGTTTTAAGTGTTCAGCTGCCACATGTGGCTAGTGGCTACCATATTGGACAGTCCAGAATATGAACGTTTTCAGTATCTTAGAAAATTCTGTTGGGCAGTGCTGTTCTTGGTGTCAAAGTTCATCTCATGATTTGTATATATGATTGTACAATTTCTTAATAAATAAATTGTATATAGTGCCAAATAGCAGCCTTTGGAACTTTTACATTATTTTTCCTAGAAACAAGCCTCCAGAATTTACTGTAGTGCCCAACTTTTATAAAGGAAAGAATGCATCTTACTTTTCTTCATATCCTCAATGTGGCACAATGACAAATTTTTGTTTTTTTTAATCTAAAAATGGTTGCTACTGGACAGGTGCGGTGGCTCATGCCTGTAATCCCAGTACTTTGGGAGGCCGAGGCGGGCGGATCATGAGATCAGGAGATCAAGACCATCCTGGCTTACGTGGTGAAACCCTGTCTCTACTAAAAATACAACAAATTAGCCAGGCGTGGTGGCAGGCGCCTGTAGTCCCAGCTACTTGGGAGGCTGAGGCAGGACAATGGCGTGAACCTGGGAGGTGGAGCTTGCAGTGAGCCGAGATCACACGACTGCACTCCAGCCTAGGAGACAGTGTGAGACTTCATCAAAAAAACAGAAAAAAAAAAGGTGCTACTATGACTACCAAGATTTTCTGCACTTTTTTTTCTGTGCCAGGCACTATTCTAAAAACTTATTACTGTATGTAAAATCTCATGTATTTTCACAAAAATCTATGAAATTGAAAGTACTATCTCCATTTTACAGATGAAAGATTGAATAATTTGCCCAATATCATACTAGGAGTAGGTGGGTACAGGATTTGAATTAAGGTCATTGGACTCCTGAGTCAATGTAATTAATCCCTATGACAACAGAATTTCTATAAATGCTGAGTGAATAATTGTTAAAGTTTAGAAAGTGACATCTGTAAAGAAAAAGGTAATAGAAAACTAGGAAGTTATACAAATTTGTCAGTTTTTTTTTTTTTATTTTTTTTTAGACAGAGTCTCGCTCTGTTGCTGAGGCTGGAGTTCAATGGCATGATCTTGGCTCACTGCAGCCTCCGCCTCCCGAGTTGAAGCAGTTCTCTGCCTCAGTCTCCCAAGTAGCTGGGATTATAGGCACCCGCCACCACACCAGGCTAATTTTTGTATTTTTAGTAGAGACAGGGTTTCACCATCTTGGCCAGGCTGGTCTTGAACTCCTGACCTTGTGATCAACCTGCCTCAGCCTCCCAAAGTGCTAGGATTACAGGCATAAGCCACCGTGCCCGGCCCCAAATTTGTCTTTTTAGTATTATGCCTGACACGAGAGATTTTTTTGCAATTTTTTTTGTTTTGTTTTTTAGCTCATCAGCTGTCGATAGTGTATTTTATGTGTGGCCCAGAACAATTCTTTCAGTGTGGCCCAAGATGGCTTTGAATGTGACCCAACACAAATTTGTAAACTTTCTTAAAATATTATGAGATTTTTGCCGGGTGTGGTGGCTCATGCCTATAATCCCAGCACTTTGGGAGGCCGAGGCGGGTGGATCACCTGAGGTCGGGAGTTCAAGATCAGCCTGACCAATATGGAGAAACCCCGTCTCTACTAAAAATACAAAATTAGCTGGGCGTGATGGCAGGTGCCTGTAATCCCAGCTAGTTGGGAGGCTGAGGCAGGAGAATCGCTTGAACCTGGGAGGTGGAGGTTGTGGTGAGCCGAGATCACGCCAAAACAACAACAAAAAATTATGAGATTTTTTTTGCAATTTTTCTTTTCTTTCTTTTTTTTTTTTTTTTTTTTTTGCTCATCAGCTATTGTTAGTGTTCGTGTATTTTTATGTTTGGCCCAAGACATTTCTTCTTCTTCCAGTGTGGTCCAGGGAAGGCAAAAGATTGGACACCCTGTTCTAGAGGCATGACTAAATTCATGATACCCTTTGGCAGAAATGCTTCCTAGGTGGTGAGTGTGCTTCATATTGTCTGCACTGAGAAGGGACGCATCATCTCACTGCCTCACTTTTAGTGATGCTAAGCTCAACCAGTGGGTTCAGGAGGTGACAGCGTGATCTCTCCATTATAAAGTTCCCCATCAACCTTCTGTCTCATGGTTTCACTTATTACCTTTGCCTGCATTAATTTTTCATTAGGGGTTACAAAGGGGTAATTTTATAATTCTGTCATTCTTTGCCCCCCACCTCCTTTTTTTTTGAGACAGTTTTGTGTCACCCACGCTGGAGTGCAATGGTGCTATCTCGGCTCACTGCAACCTCCACATCCCAGGTTCATGCGATTCTCCTGCCTCAGCCTCCCGAGTAGCTGGGATTACAGGCACCCGCCACCGTGCCCAGCTAATTTTTGTATTTTTAGTAGAGATGGAGTTTCACTATGTTGACCAAGCTCGTCTTGAACTCCTGACCTCAGGTGATCCACCCGCCTCGGCCTCCGAAAGCGCTGGGATTATAGGCATGAGCCACTGTGCCTGGCCCTCTTTGAACATTTTTTAGCTGGAATTCTTTTAAAAAAATTCAAACTCTCAATAATCAGGACTATTTGGTTACTTGGAAGTACAGAAAGAGCAGAATAAATGCTTTGCTCTTTTCTTTTCCTGCTTGTAGTGCTTTGTTTTTGTCTTTCCAAAGGAGCTCTTGCTTTTTCTCCTGTAGTAGCAAAATTAATTTGTGAATTTTTATATTTTAAATATGCTTCAGTCAGTTGGATTTATTCTCTTTTATTGTTGGTTTCTCTAATCTTTAGCCTATGGGAGCTCTTCAAGTAGTCTCATATGTCTCTTAACATGCTTCATTAGTTCTTTTTTTTTTTTTTTTTTCTTCAGACCAGGTTTCACTCTGTCACCCAGGCTGGAGTGCAGTGGCAGAATCACAGTTCACTGTAGCCTCCACCTCTCAGGCTCAAACAATTCTCATGCCTCAGCCTCCCGAGTAGCTGGGACTACAGGCACACACAACATACCCAGTTAATTTTTGTATTTTTTGTAGAGACAGGGTTTCATCGTGTTGCCCAGGCTGGTCTCAAACTCCTGGACTCAAGCCATCTGCCTGCCTTGGCCTCCCAAATTGCTGGGATTACAGGTGTGAGCCACTGCACCCAGCCTTATTAGTTCTTGATAACCTTTGCTTTCTTGTTCAGATGTTCGAGGCTCGTCTGGCGTATTCCCTGCCCCAGACTTGGAACTGGTCATACCTTGAAAAAATCTTGATTCCTTTCAGTGTGGAAGGCATTAGGCCACTACAATCAGAGTATAGGAAGTGCTTATTAATAGTAACTGAATGGTATTGCTTCTCAGATTTTTCAGTAGACAAAGCTTAGAAATACATATTTTAAAACTTAAAATGAATTATTGCTTAGAATATGTACATCCCCATCTACCTGTACCACAGCTTACTTTGCTGTTAAAATCACACAACCCCAAATTAGTGTTTTAGATTCAGTTTTTTCTTTTAGCTTGTACATGATCTTTTTTGAAATCAGTGTTTTTCTTGTTCTTCCTTGTCATTTCCTTTTTAAAAATACTTTAAAAAATTAATGTTTATTTGTTCCAGATAGTTGGTATTAAAAGAAACTTTTATTAAAACCCCAAGTGCAATACTTGAAAATATATTTATACTTAATCAAAAGGGGAACTTTTTTCCTTTTTCTTTTTCTTTTTCTTTTTTTTTTTTTTTTCTCCACACAGGGTCTCATTCTGTCAGCCAGGCTGGAGTGCAGTGGCATGATCATGGCTCACTGCAGCCTCGACTTCTGGGCTCAAGCAGTTCTCCCACCTCAGCCTCCCAAGTAGCTGAGACTATAGGCACCCGCCACCAATCTTGGCTAATTTTTGATGTGAGGAGGTTTTTTGTTTTGTTTTGTTTTTTGTTTTTTTTTTTTGAGACAGAGTCTCACTCTGTTGCCCAGGCTGGAATGCAGTGGCACGATCTTGGCTCACTGCAACCTCCACCTCCTGGGTTCAAGCGATTCTTCTGCCTCAGCCTCCCGAGTAGCTGGGACTATAGGCACCTGCCACCAGGCCTGGCTAATTTTTGTATTTTTAGTAGAGACGGGTTTCACCATCTTGGCCAGGCTGGTCTCGAACTTCTGACCTCGTGATTCGTCCACCTCAGCCTCCCAAAGTGTTGGGATTACAGGCGTGAGCCACCGCACCTGGCCCTGATGTGAGGAGTTTTTTTAATAGAGAGGTATGGTTATTTTGTTGTGATTTTTAAAATTGTTATTTGACTTTGTGACTCTTAGGCTCGTATCTTAAGTTAAAATTTCCTTTTCAGCCTGTCTTGCAACTGTGATAAATAGAGATGAGGCCACATCAGCAAACAAACATTTTCTTTTCTGTTTTTTTTCTTTGGAGGTCAGCAATTTTGTAGTATATTACCGAGTATTCATTTACCCAATTGGGCCATCTTGGTCGGTGGTTTAGTAGCTTAATGGTCTGAGTGATAAAGATAGCACCTAAGAGAGCTGCTTCTGAGCCAAACTGATTTGGTTCTACCCTGTTTACCTGTTTCTTTGTAGGGTGATCTTAGGCAAGTTCCTTAACTTCTCTAAGCCTCAGTTATCTTGGAAATGTGAGTAATAATAGTGCTTGCTCGGCACTTAGTAAGCTCTCTATGCTACTCTTGCAATCACTGAAGGGATGCTTTCTTTCACATTTTTTGACAATAACTACCACCACCACCACCACCGCCACCACCACCACCACCACCACCACCACCACTACTACTAGTAGTAATAACAACAGCTACTATTATATTAACTGCCAGTAATGCCTGCCATTGTAACACGTGCTTCACATACAACTTTAACTACAAGTAAGACTGTATATTCTGAAATCAATGCTTTCATTGTAAAAAGTCTTTGAGAGTTAAGGGAAAATTTTATCACTGAGGAGGGCATTTTTCTCTCCCTCTCTGCTGTATACTTTTTTTTTGTTTTTTTGAGATGGAGTTTTGCTCTTGTGGCCCAGGCTGGAGTGCAATGGCATGATCTCGGCTCACTGCAACCTCCACTCCAGGGTTCAAGTGATTCTCCTGCCTCAGCCTCCCGAGTAGCTGGGATTACAGGCGCCTGCCACCATGCCTGGCTATTTTTTGTGTTTTTAGTAGAGACGGGGTTTTGCAATGTTGGCCAGGCTGGTCTCAAGCTCCTGACCTCAGGTGGTCTGCCCGCCTCGGCCTCCCAGAGTGCTGGGATTATAGGTCTGAGCCACTGCACCCGACCTCTCTGCTATGTACTTAATAAATACTATAGAAGTACAGTTTTAATAATAGAGTAATTATTAACTATGAAACCTTTCACAAAAAGGAAATGAAAACATACAGGTTAAGGAGTACTGTCCCTCAGAGTGCATTACTACTTTTTTTCATTTTCAAAAGGAAAAGGAGAATTGAGGAGAGGCATGGAAGCATTAGCAGGCGCCTATTTCCCAAGCTACTCTTTTTTTTTTCTTCCAACCTCTCTAGCCCCACTTCCTAAAGTCACCGGAGATAGAGGCTGCCTGTTTTACCCATGTCCCCATTCTGCAATTTTTCCTTCTATGGAAAAAGGGAAAAGGATAGAGTAGAAAGGCTGCGAACCACAATGTTGTGGTGGTTTGTAGTTGATCCAGTCTGCATTTGGAGCAATTAATTAGGGATGCAGAAAGACTTGCTCATATTTTTTACTGTCCTTTTCTTCGACATTTTCTCAAAGTCACAGAAGTGCTTGTTAGTATCTCAGAGGTCTGTAGTGCTATGATAAAATATTTAATATAGTTTGTCCTTTTGTAATTTTACAATAAAAAATATGGAAAAGCAATGTAATGGAGTCTTATAAACTTGATGTCAGCCAGATACATACAATACATAAGCATATAGTGGAAATTACAAGTTGGCTTTCTGTCTCTCTTTTTTTTTTTTTCGAGACAGAGTCTCAGAGTCTCGCTGTGTCACCCAGGCTGGAGTGCAGTGGCGCGATCTCGGCTCACTGCAAGCTACACCTCCCGGATTCACACCAGTCTCCTGCCTCAGCCTCCCGAGTAGCTGGGACTACAGGCGCCTGCCACCACGCCCGGCTAATTTTTTGTGTGTTTTTAGTAGAGATGGGGTTTCACCGTGTTAGCCAGGATGGTCTCGATCTCCTCACCTCGTGATCCACCCACGTTGGCCTCCCAAAGTGCTGGGATTACAGGCGTGAGCCACTGCGCCCGGCCCTGTCTTTTTTTTTCATAATTATGTCTTAGAATCTACAGAAGTGACATGAGATTTTTGGGCCCCTCAGTTCTTTGTTTTTGCTTTTTTTTTTTTTTTTTTTTTTTTTCTTAAAAATAGGCCAGGTGGCTCACGCCTGTAATCCCAGCACTTTGGGAAGCTGAGGTGGTGGGTGGATCACCTGAGGTCAGGAGTTTGAGACCAGCCTGACCGACATGGTAAAACCCCTTCTCTACTAAAAATACAAACATTAGCCAGGTGTGGTGGCGGGCACCTGTAATCCCAGCTACTCAGGAGGCTGAGGCAGGAGAATCACTTGAACCCAGGAAGGGGAGGTTGCAGTGAGCCGAGATAGCGCTATTGCACTCCAGCCTTGGCAACAAGAATATAACTCCGTCTCAAAAAAAAAAAAAAAACAGAGACAAGGTGTCATTATGTTGCTGGTCTCAAACTCCTGGCCTCAAGCAATCCTACCTCAGCCCCCAAAGTGATGAGATTACAGGGACAAACCACCATGCCTGTCCAGAAGTTGCCTTTCTTTTTGCATTTGATGTAATGACTAGTTTTGAAAAGTATCTTTCCATCTTCTGCCTAAAGTCAAATTTATTCACATTGACTTCCAGTCAGGTGTTACACCATCTCAGGCATGGGGGCTCTTTGAGATTTAGAGGAAATGGAGGCTGGTGGATAATGCCAACAACTTCAGTGACCCTGAATACCATGGCATATGACATTTAGAATATATTACACAGACGTCCTTTGAACTCCACCCTTCTTCTTTGGGTAGCATTGGGATATCAAGGGCAGAACTCCATAGTCAGCACTAAAGAAGTCTGAGGTCAGTTATGTAATTCTTTACATTACCATTATTTATTTTTATTTTTTTATATATATTTTTTTGAGACGGAGTCTTGCTGTGTTGCCCAGGCTGGAGTGCAGTGGCACCATCTTGGCTCACTGCGACCTCAGGAGATTCTCCTGCCTCAGCCTTCAGAATAGCTGGGACTACAGGAGCATACCATCATGCCTGGTTAATTTTTTGTATTTTTGGTCGAGGCAGGGTTTTGCCATGTTGGCCAGGCTGGTCTCAAACTCCTGACCTCAGGTGACCCGCCTGCCTCGGCCTCTCAAAGTGCTGGGATTACAGGCATGAGCCACCGCACCTAGTCACCATTATCATTTTTTAAATGCCCTGTTATGTTTTTATTTGGAATAGAGTCAGCTAATTCCATTTATTCTACCAAGTCTCAGCAGGGAATAGATACTTCCCATTGTCTTCATCTGAATATTGCTAATGCTTTTGTAGGATTGTGTATGTCTTCTGTAATGGTGAAACTCCATTGCCCATTTTTTAATTAATGTAGTGTTTTTTTGTTTTGTTTTGTTTTGTTTTTTTGTTTTGGTGGGGGGCAGGATCTTGCTCTGTCACCCAGGCTGTAATGCAGTGGCACAATCGTAGCTCACTGCAACCTCCAACTCCTGAGCTCAAGTGATCCTCGCTCCTCAGCCTTCTAAAGTGCTGGGATTCCAGGCATGCGCCACCAGGCCCAGCCTGATTTAATATTTTATTCAGCATGATATTTGTCATTTATATATGTTCTGTCGTATTACTCCTTAAACTCTAAGTGGAAGAGATTGAGATTATGTGATCCTCCATATATAACTGGGTACTTTTTAAAAATTAAACTAAAAAGACCTGTTGGAGAATGTAGGTTTTCAATATTCTCTTTTTTTTGAAAGGAGTTTTGCTTTTGTTGCCCAGGCTGGAGTGCAATGGCACGATCTTGGCTCACCACAACCTCCGCCTCCTGGGTTCAAGTGATTCTCCTGCCTCAGCCTCCTGAGTAGCTTGGATTACAGGCAGGTGCCACCACGCCCAGCTAAGTTTGTATTTTTAGTAGAGAGGGGGTTTCTCCATGTTGGTCAGGCTGGTCTCGAACTCCTGACCTCAGGTGATCTGCCCGCCTTGGCCTCTCAAAGTGCTGGGATTACTGGTGTGAGCCACCACGCCGGGAGGTTTTCAAGATTTCCAATGATGAAAGGAAGATAACTTATTGGAGTGGTAATAGATTAAGAGGCGGCAATCTTTCCAGACATTGGTACTCTGGAAAAAGGCTGAAAGTTCACTTTTGACGTTGTTTCATTGTTCACAGATAAGCAATCCTATGGTTAACTCTGTGCTGGTTCCTGGTCCTTTTCTCTCTTTAGCAAAGAAGAAAGGTGAAATGGTTGTTGGATTTTGATTTAGATGCATAAACTAGTGGCACAGCCTATTTCCCCTCCAACCTCCCCCCTGTTTTGATCACGTGTGGTGCTGCTGAAAAGTAAATTACTTTTGAGCTTTAAAAATTTTTAATGTTTGTATTGTACTGGTGGGGAGTCTTAGGAGCCTGGCCAAAAACTTGGTGTTTCAGGAACATTTCAGTTGACAGACTTTGTTGATTTTCTTCTATTTCTTCATCTTTTAATTGGGTATTTTATATACATATGCAACTTGTAATTGGATATTGTACATTTTGAGTATAAACTTTTTGTAAAAAAGAAACCTAACAATTTAAATTCATGGCATTTTGTTTTTATTACCTATATCAGAAAAGTTGCCAAGATAGGACCCTGGCTTTTTCTCCAAATCATAGGAATCTCTAATAAAGCTTTGACAAAGCTTTGACAAACCCAGCCACTCTGATGGAAATCACTGCATACTACTCACTGCCACCAGGAATCACATCAGAAGTCTTATTTGCTGTGCAAAAGTAGCTCAGGGGCACCAAAATCTTCTGCAGAGCTTTAGTGTGTGTCTGGGAAAGTTGAGATAGAGTTGTGGATTCCCGTGCATCACCTCCTCTCTGCTCATGAGTGGGCACATTGGGTGTTGGCACCCTTTCCTGATGAACACTGATGCATCCTCAGGGTTCTTCTCAACCAGTCCTCCAGGGACTCTCTCCAGGGAGTTAATCAGAGTTGGCATTCCAGATAAATTTTAAATTCTATCCCTCTCTTTGATAGAAGGGGGGCCTAAGATATTCTCAAAGTTACCTGTCTTGAAATGAGATTTATCCAAGGTGAGGCTGTACAGTAAGAGTGCAGGCTTTGTCATCACATGACTAGATACTGAGTCCTGGCTCTATCCCTTATTAGTTGAATGGTAGTGAACTGTTCACTTCATTTCTTCAAGTTTTGGTTTTTTGTTTTGTTTTTTAATCTGTGAAGTGGAAAGAGGTCATACCTTTTTCAGAATACTGAGGATTAAATATAACAATTTTTATAAAGTGCTTAGTAGACTGTCTAGCCCAATAATTCGCATACTGTTAGTATTAGAACGCATTTATACTGTTAAAGATTATTGGCCAGGCGCAGTGGCTCACACCTGTAATCCCAGCACTTTGGGAGGCTGAGGCGGGTGGATCACGAGGTCAGGAGTTCAAGACCAGTCTGGCCAAGACGGTGAAACCCCATCTCTACTAAAAATACAATAATTAGCCGGGCACGGTGGCAGGCACCTGTAATCCCAGCTACTCAGGAGGCTGAGGCAGGAGAATTGCTTGAACCCAGGTGGCAGAGATTGCAGTGAGCTGATATTGCGACACTGCACTCCAATCTGGGCGACAGAATGAGACTCCATCTCAAAAAAAAAAAAAAAAGATTATTGAGGACCCCATAGCGTTTTTGTTTATTAAAAATTAAAACTGAAAAATTTTACAAATATATGTTACTTTTAGAAATTATAATAAAACCCCACTGTATATGAACATAGCATATTTAATGAAAAATAATTGTATTTTCCAAAGACAAATTAGTGAGCAGCTTGTGTGCTTCTGCATTCAACCTGTTGCAATATCACACATCCTGCAGATTCTGGAAAATTCCACGTACACATATGAGTGAATCAGAGTCAAAAAGACAAATTATATCCTAGTAATAGTTTGATGATGTGCCCAGGAATGGACAGCTGACCCATTTCTAGCGAGATATTCAAGGAAAAGTTTGCTGGGAAGAGGCATTCCATTCCAAATAAAAAGACCAAGGTTTCTAAAAAGAAAGTCTTTTGCCCTTTTGATTATTTGGAATGTAGACATGATGCTTTGGGTTGTCACAGCTGTTTGGGGACAAGATCAAGAGTAAAAGTCAACACATTCAGGGCGATGGAGCAGACTGACAGGAAGAGCTCTGTTCTTGAGAGCACTGTTGAACAGCTGAACCAGCTCCTACAAGCCTTACCTACCAGCTTTGAACAAAAACATTTTTTGTTTAAATAGTTTGAAATAGTTTTGGCTGGGTGTGGTGGCTCATGCCTGTAATCCCAGCACTTTGGGAAGCCCAGGCAGGTGGATCACTTGAGGTCAGGAGTTTGAGACCAGCCTAGCCAACATGGGGAAACTGCGTCTCTACTAAAAATACGAAAATTAGCCTGGTATGGTGCCATGTGCCTGTAGTCCCAGCTACTTGGGAGGCTGAGGAGAGTTGCTGGAACCTGGGAGGTGGAGGTTGCAGTGAGCCAAGATTGTGCCACTGCACTCCAGCCTGGGTAACAGAGTAAGTGAGACTGTGTCTCAAAAAAAATTTTTTAAAAAATAGTTTTGGGCCGGGCGCGGTGGCTCACGCCTGTAATCCCAGCACTTTGGGAGGCTAAGGCGGGCGGATCACGAGGTCAGGAGATCGAGACCATCCTGGCTAACATGGTGAAACCCCGTCTCTACTAAAAATACAAAAAATCAGCCGGGCGTGGTGGCGGGCGCCTGTAGTCCCAGCTACTCGGGAGGCTGAGGCAGGAGAATGGCGTGAACCCGGCAGGCGGAGCTTGCAGTGAGCCGAGATCGCGCCACTGCACTCCAGCCTGGGCGACAGAGCGAGACTCTGTCTCAAAAAAAAAAAAAAAATAGTTTTGACTTCATGGACCATCGAAAGGATAGGGTCTTGGCCCCACCTCCACCCCCAAGACCCGTTGAGTATCATTAGTCTAGCCATTAATTAGCACCCAATAAATTGTAGTTATTATTTGTTATACATGGAAATTTTTTTTTTTTTTTTTGAGACAGAGTTTTGCTCTTGTCGCCCAGGCTGGAGTGCAGTGGCGCAATCTCGGCTCACTGCAACCTCCGCCTCCCGGGTTCAAGTGATTCTCCTGCCTCAGCCTCCTGAGTAGCTGGGACTACAGGCACACGCCAGCATGCCTGGCTAATTTTTGTATTTTTAGTAGAGACGGGGTTTCACCATGTTAGCCAGGCTGGTCTCAATCTCCTGACCTCCTGTCACCCGCCTCAGCCTCCCAAAGTGCTGGGTTTACAGGCATGAACCACTATGCCCAGCCTATACATGGAAATTTTTATAACCAGCAAGTACTGTAGTACTATATAAATATTAGTGATTCGAAGTAAAGGTCATGACTTCAAAGCTTTTTGCTATATACTTTCTTGAAGGGTCCCAAATAAGATTGTACTTCAGATGAAGCAAAAGAAACAACAGTGTTTTTCAAATACTAGTAATACATAAATGAATTTTTCAAGTTGAAAAGGCTCAAGTCTTGCTTTCAGAAATTTAATTAAATATATAACCATTAAACTTTCATTTTTTTCCAGAAGAGAGCCTTTTTCCCCCATCTAGAGTAATAGATCTTTGTAAAGAGAAAATTCATTACTTACTCTGAAACCACTGATAGAGTTTCTAGGGAGTTACAGTAGCCTCCTATAAAGGTGATATGGCCACATTGTTAACCAGGTTGGGATTCATGACTGACAGGTCCTTCTTGATTTACTGGTTGGAGAGCCTTGACTTAAGCACTTATTACTGTTATAGATACAAAATCCCTTAAAGGGGCTTTTTGAGTTGGGTTTGGGCTGTGAAGACAAAAAGCACACGTGATATGATAACAAGTAACTTACACAAGCTGTCTTAAGATCTCTGGGTGGTTCATATATTTCACATCTTAAGATATACGGACATAGTTTAAATTAGCTCTACCTGTACTTTGAGATATAGAACCTCTAATTATATCAATTTTATCCTTTCTTCTTTTTCTTGGGGATGGGTAGGTGTAGATCATGGGGAATTCATATGCTGGGCAACTGAAATCTGCTCGATTTGAGGAAGCTCTCCACAACTCCATAGAAGCCTCTCTCAGATGTAGTAGTGTGGTACCGCGGCCAATTTTTTCCCAGCTATACCTGGACCCTGACCAGCATCCTTTCTCGTCTGCAGGTAAGTTTCTCAATCACACACATTTCTGGATTCTTTTGGGTTTTTTTGGTTTTGTTTTGTTTTGTGATGGAGTCTCTGTCTGTTGCCCAGGCTGGAGTGCAGTGGCATGATCTCGGCTCACTGCAACCTCCGCCTCTCGGGTTCAAGCGATTCTCTTGCCTCAGCCTCCTGAGTAGCTAGGATTACAGGCACACGCCACCACTCCTGGCTAATTTTTTTTGTATTTTTATTAGAGATGGGATTTCACCATGTCGGTCAGGCTGGTCTTGAACTCCTGACCTCATGATCCACCCGCCTCGGCCTCCCAAAGTGCTGGGATTACAGGCGTGAGCCACTGCACCCGGCCACTGGACTCCTTTTTTAAAAAGTGGGATTCTTGTTTTAGAAGTGGGGATTCCAAATCTTGGGACCTCTGAGATAAATTGGCTAAATGTTAGAAAATGCTAGACCCTTTTTCTTCAATTATGTCTTTCAGAACTGTGCATTTTTCCATAAGCATCTTTTTATTAAATCTGCTGTGATTTATTTGCTTACCCAGATGTCAAACCCAAGGTGGAGGATCTGGACAAAGATTTGGTAAACCGCTACACTCAAAATGGAAGTCTGGATTTTTCTAACAATCTAACAGTTAATGAAATGGAAGATGATGAAGACGATGAAGAAATGTCTGATTCAAACAGCCCACCAATTCCCTATTCACAAAAACCTGCCCCAGAAGGATCTTGCACTACGGATGGTGGGTTTCACTTGTGTTTTCTTTTTGCTATTTTCTCTCTAATATTGTCTGACATATTTCTAATTATTACATGCAGTGCTCAAGGCTGGAAACTAGTAATTATCGTATGGAGAGGAATGAGAAATGATTATGCTCTCATTCACATTATCTCCTGTGACTTCACAACAGATGTCTGTAAGAAAGACAAGTATTATCATCTCATCTTATAGATAAAGAGACTGAAATTCACAGTTGTTGACTTCCCTGAGATGGTCTGTTTAGAATTGCAAAGGCAATTCTAAACCCAGGTCAAGGCTTTTCCAGTATTCCAAGTACTTTCTGCAAGAATGCTACTATTTTAGGACCTTTTTTAGTGTTCCCTCTTCGTACTTCTTTCTATTCCCGGGCCCCCCTCTCTTCCCCGCCCCCCCCCCGCACTGCAAACAATGAGAGATGTTAGAGATTTCATATTTACCTTTTACATTTATTTTGAACACTCATCCAATATAGAGGATTAAAATAAATGTAAAAATTTATAGAGGATTAAAATGTGTATATTTTGTTAATCCCTTTTTATTTATTAGGGTCGACCTCCTCTTCCACCAAGGCTTCACACTTTATATCCTAGTATTTCACTTTATATCCTAGTATACTTTAAAATCCTAGTATCACTTCACACTTTATATCCTAGTATCCTTTAAAATTCTAGTATAAAGCATTTCCAGTATTTCATGGTTTTGGTGATATCATAACTTAAATTACACTCTCTTCCCTCCATTTAATATTTTACTGTGCTATTTTCTGACCATCCCAGCCTAATTAGTTCGTGAATACTACTTTGTCCAGATTAGCCAGAGTATTGTTCTTAGACCCAGAATGACTTGGACCTAAGATGATTTCAGTGCATGAAAATTTTGGAGTGGGGGAAATGGGAGAAGAAGAAAAGGGATATAATTTCAGAACATTCCTCTTACAAAGCTTAAAGTGCAAATAATTAGAGAAAAACTAAAGGTTCAAATATGGAAAGTCAGAAAGCCCTGCTTGGGAGTTTTATTTTCTCTTGCCTTTTTTTTTTTTTTTTGGACAATGTGATAAACAGTAAAGGAGTCAAAATCCCCTACCTAGGAGATGAGGAAACCTGAATAATTCTCCTGGTAGCTTCTAAGTGCCCAATTCCCTAAAGATGGCCTCTAGCAATTAGTACTACTGCTCTTTGATTCGGCCCTGCCTGTAGCACATTATTCCTTATGAATTTGTTTATGATTGCTCAAACTTAATATAATATATATGGATTTATTCATGATTGACATAATACAGGCCTTTAAGCCTGTGGAGGTGTAGGAGGTGACTAGCATTATGTTTCTTCTTACTTGCTTTACGTCCATCTTCATGCCTTTTATTTAATTGAGCTGTCAACTCATTTATCAGGTAACAAAATGGAAGGTGAAATAGTGCTTAAAACGTTGTTGGATTCCCATTGAGAATCTTGTTATGTGTGAGAGTTACATAGAGTAAAAGCTTTAGAGGATAATTTTCAAATATCTAATTTTATACCAAAAAATGGGAGAGAGGTTTCCATTTTTCCTGTGCCCTAGGTATGTTTTTAGTTTGCCTTGTAGGGTATCTGGCACTGGTGTTATTTATAAGCAGGTATGGAGAGCTGTTTAGTACCCACCAAGGTATAATAAACTCAGTGATCTAGAGATAGCCAGTATTTCTTAAACTTTAAAACATGAGAATATGAGAGTATATGGGAAGGGTAATATTTTAAAGATAAAGGAGGTGCAATTTTTTTTTAACTGTCTCACTCAAGTTCAAGATTTAGATTCCAAGACAATTCAGAAACAGTAGTCCTACACTTAGATTCCTATATCAGCTACTTTCGGTTCTTATAATTAATGTCCATTTTTTCCCCTTTTAATTCACCTTGGGGGAAGGCATTTAAAACAAAAAGTTTATAATTTAATTTGGTAGTTTATAGTTTGTAGACATCTTTTTTTTTTTTTTTTTTTTTTGAGACGGAGTCTCACTCTGTCGCCCAGGCTGGAGTGCAGTGGCGCGACCTCAGCTCACTGCAGCCTCCACCTCCCGGGCTCAAGCAGTTCTCTGCCTCAGCCTCACAAGTAGCTGGGATAACAGGCACCCGCCACCACACCTGGCTAATTTTTGAATTTTCGTATTTTTAGTAGAGACGGGGTTTCACCATCTTGACCAGGCTGGTCTTGAACTCCTGACCTCATGATCCACCCTCCTCGGCTCCCAAAGTGTTGGGATTATAGGCGTGAGCCACTGTGCCCGGCCAGTACCTTTTTTTTTTTTTTTTTTTTGAATCCTCAGCCTCCTGAGTAGCTGGGACTACAGGCGCCCGCCACCATGCATGGCTTCTTTTTTGTGTGTTTTTAGTAGAGACAGGGTTCCACCGTGTTAGCCAGGATGGTCTAGATCTCCTGACCTCATGATCCGCCTGCCTCGGCCTCCCAAAGTGCTAGGATTACAGGCGTGAGCCACCACGCCCAGCCAGTAGCTCTTTCAATTGAACTCATTCTAAGATAGTTTTAAGAGCCCTCTTACTCAAAGGGAGAACAGTTCTAAAATTTTCCGTATGAAAATGGCAATGAAATAGGGCAATATACTGCCTGGACTTATTTAAGCATACCACCTTTCCTTCATGGGAAATCCTCTATTTACTTAAGGCTCAAAGAAAGGTAAAGCTATTTTTAGAGGCAATTTAGATAAGCAAATACTTAACACCTGATGGGCTGCTGGGGTTTACCATTCAGATGTAAATTTTGGTTGCTAATTTCTTATGTAAATTATTGGAATAGTGTAGGTTCCTACCCTGCTGGGAGGCAGTTGATTGTCCAGAGGGGTAAAGGACAACCAAATTTTAGGCCTCCAAATACTGCTTTGATTACTTTAGTTTGTGTTTATAGCTGTTTCTGTAAACTTTTCCCTGCCCCCTTTTAGTTTACTCTGTAACCTTCAAGTTGGAGATAATTGGAGAATGCAAATCTGTTTCTGTGAAGTGAAATCTTTGGCTGTTTTCTTAAGGAAATGCAGATGAAGTTTATAAAGAAGACCTGTCTACTGTTATTCCTTTTTAAAAAAATTAAAATCATTTGCTCTGGTTTTAGAGCAACATTTCAGTGTTATCTTCAGAAAATGAAATTATTTCAGGGGCAGATTTGTCAAATAAATTATTTGTATGCCCGTTATCACTGACTTACATTTCTTTGCTTGCAGACTATAAACAGGCTTAGATCCTCCCTTAGGATACTCTTAACCAGATCTTCTCGTAGCCTCTAAAAGAAAGATCACATCAGTCCTTCAGAATTATTTAGATGTAATTCAGAATTACCCTGTTGGGGAGTCCTAAGGTTTTGTTTTGTTTTTTCATTTAGTTCAAGGTTTTAATTGAGATTTAATATTTGATGTACATTAGACTAGTAATCAGACATATTTCTAGTAGTGGGAAAATAGAACTACCTATCACACTGGATATTGGGATCCTATAAGTCTTGAGATAGAATATTTCGTAGATTTTGTTTTTAGCTATCCACTCTTTTTTATAGACATACACAGCTTATTTTCCATCTGAGAAAACTAAATTAAATATTGCTGTTTGCATAATGTTTTTACTCTCATAGGGATCCCTCATGATATATTTTGTATATCATTAGCTGATCTGAATCCCAGCAATGAGGATTTGGAGGAAATAGTAAATAGATATATACTTTACAGAAATAGACCAGACCCTTGGCAGGCGAACTTATTCTTAGAATAACTACAAACTGAATTCATAAACTTTTGCTTGACTTAATGAGCATTTTTGGCCTTGAGTTGATTTCTTCTGGACCCTGTTCCTAGACTCAGCCCTGCTGTGCCTTTCTTTCCTATTCTCTTCTTAATTAAATTGCCTGTACGGCTTGTGTTGGCAAATAGCTACATGGTAAAAGATAAAATAGGACTATTTTATTTTATTTTTGAAGAACAGCTTTAAATTTGTGAAAATTAAGAAAACAGTACAGTTTCTATATATCCCCACACAGTTTGCCCTATTATTAATATCTTAGTATAGGACATTTGCTACAATTAATGAACCAATATTGACACATTTTTATTAATTTTAATAACAGCTAAAGTCCACAGTTTATTTGAGTTCCTTGGTTTTTTCCTAATATCCTTTTCCTGTTCCAGTATCCCATCCAGGATACGGCATCAGATTTGTTATGTCTCCTTAGGTTCCTTTTGACTATGACAGTTTCTCAGACTTTCCTTGTTTTTGATGACCTTGACCATATGGGGAGTATTAGGCATATTGTAGGAGACCCCCCTGTTGGAATTCATTTGATGTTTTTCTCCTTAGTAGATTAAGGTTATGGGATCTGGGGAGGAAGATCACAGAGGTAAATTTTTATCTTATTCTTTCAAGGGTACATACTATCAACATGATTTAACACTATTGCTGTTGACCTTGGTCACCTGGCTGAGGGGCTGCAGGAGTGTTATCCCCACTCTCCTTCCACTGCATACTGTGGAAGGAATCCCCAGATCACACTTAAGGAGCAGGGAGTTATACTCCACATCCTTGAGGGCAGGCTACGTAAATTATTTGAAATTCTACTGCCTGGGAATTCATCTCTTCTCTCCCATTTATTGATGGGTTCATTTGTTTATTTGTGTCATTATGGCCATAAATGCCTACATTTATTTTATGTTTATAATCCAATACTAATTTTGTTGCTCAAATTGTTCAGTTTTAGACATTGGGAACTCTCAGTTTGTTCTTATGCCACTTTTACAAACCCCCATCATTATGGGGTGGGTTTTTTTTTTCATCAAATAGGAATTTTCTCTTTTCATTAGCACAGGAACCTCTTGACTTTTTTTTTTTTAAGGGAAGGAGGCTAGGCACACACCTCTCATAGAATACAGTAATTGTTTAATAATTATTGCTTTTCACCTCTAGGTGTCCTCATATCATAAGTGGGAAAACCCTCAACGATTGTAATACTAAAAACTATTTGTGTGGATTGTGTAGTTTTCATTTTGCCACAGAAATTGCTCTGAAGTAATCTCTCTTCCCAAGAAAATCCTGCTTTCTTCAGGCCTTCTCCACACTAACTGTGCCTTTTCTACTCTATCCCTCTTTAGCCCAAAAACAAAATTGTAACTTTACCCTCTTAGTCTCCCTTTTGCAATGTATTGCTTGAGAAAGCTCAGCAGAAATGTCAGTCTGTGAGCATGAATTACTTTTGCGGCTTGCCAAAACTTGAATTTTAAGGACTCATTAGCAAGTATGAAATAGGTGAATGCTGACACAGTCAATGGCCGGCAGGGGCTGGTGTATCAAATGATGCTCGGAAATCGATCTGAAAAGGCCACAGGGAAGTCAAGTGATAGGACCCAACAAAAATAGGCAAGGATGAAGTTATAGGAGAGTTCTCCATCAGACTAGAGGAAGGCGAAACAGTATACAGTCACGTGCCAAACAACACCATTTCGGTCAATGACTGACTGCATATATGACATTGGTCCTGTAGGTTCCAAAGCTGAAAAATGTCTGTTGCCTGATGACATTGTAGCCATTGTAAAGTAGTGCAGTGCATTACTCATGTGTTTGTGGTGATGCTGATGTAAAGAAACCTACTGCACTGCCAGTCATATAAAAGTATAGCACATATAATTAGGTACACCACATGATACTAGGTAATAAATGACTATGTTATTTCAGAGTGCACTCCTTCTACTTATTAAAAAAAAAAAAGTTTACTGTAAAACAGCCTCAGGCAGGTCCTTTAGGAGGTATTCCAGAAGATGGCATTATTATCATAGGAGATGACCCTCCAAGGATGTTTTTGCCCTGAAGACCTTCCAGTGGGACAAGATATGGAGGTGGAAGACAGTGATATTGATGATTCTGACCCTGTGTAGGCCTAGGCTAATGTGTGTGTCTGTGCCTTAGTTTTTAACAAAAAAGTTTTTTTGTTTGTTTGTTTTTGTTTTGTTTTTGTTTTCGTTTTCGAGACGGAGTCTCGCTCTGTCACCAGGCTGGAGTGCAGTGGCGCAATCTTGGCTCACTGCTACCTCCACCTCCCGGGTTAAAGTGATTCTCCTGCCTCAACCTCCTGAATAGCTGGGACTACAGGCACCCACCACCATGCCCAGCTAATTTTTGTATTTTTAGTAGAGACGCGGTTTCACCATGTTGGCCAGGATGGCCTCGATCTCTTGACCTTGTGATCCACCCGCCTTGGCCTCCCAAAGTGCTGGGATTACAGGCGTGAGCCACCGCACCCGGCCAACAAAAAAGTTTAAAAGTAAAAAACAAAACAAAACAAAAATTTTAATACAAAAAAGCCTTATAGAATAAGGATATAAGAAAGAAAACGTTTTTATACAGCTATACAATGTGTTTGTGTTTTAAGTGTTATTATGAATCAAACGGTTTTTAAAAGTTAAAAAGGTTATAAAGTTAAAAAGTTACAGTAAGCTAAGGTTAATTTATTATTGAAGAAAAAACATTTTAGTAAATTTAGTGTAGCCTAAGGGTACAGTGATTACAAAGTGTACAGTAATGTCCTAGGCCTTCACATTCACTCATTACTCACTCACTGACTCACCCAGAGCAACTTCCAGTCCTGCAAGCTCTGTTTTAAGTGACTTATACAGGTGTGTCATTTTTTGTCTTTTATATCATATTTTCTTTTCTTTTTTTTTTTTTTTTTTTTTTTTTTTGAGACGGAGTCTCGCTCTGTCGCCCAGGCTGGAGTGCAGTGGCGCAATCTCGGCTCACTGCAAGCTCCGCCTCCCGGGTTCACGCCATTCTCCTGCCTCAGCGTCTCTGAGTAGCTGGGACTACAGGTGCCTGCCACCACGCCCGGCTAATTTTTTTTTGTATTTTTAGTAGAGATGGGGTTTCACCGTGGTCTCGATCTCCTGACCTCGTGATCCGCCCGCCTCGGCCTCCCAAAGTGCTGGGATTACAAGCGTGAGCCACCGCGCCCGGCCTTATATCATATTTTCACTGTGCCTTTTCTGTGTTTACATATGTTTAGATACACAAATACTTAACCATTGTGTTACAACTGCCTATAGTATTCAGTACAATAGAATGCTATCCAGGTTTGTAGCCTAGGGGCAATAGGCTATACCATCTAGCCTACATGTGTGGTAGGCTTTACCATCTGGGTGTGTGAAAGTACACTCTATGATGTTCACACAACAAAATCGCCTCTTAGAATGCATCCATGTGGTTAAGTGATGAATGACTGTATATGAGTCACAGAGGTGTTAATGAGGTGGAAGGAGCAGTTAATTAGGAGTTAAGAGACCTGGGTTCTGGATCTACTGTTTCTGGTGGTTGAGTATTTGGCCTTGGGTCACTTTCTTAGTCTCTTGGGGTCCTTCTTTTATTTACATATTAAAGAGATTAGAACAGATCTGTGTTCCTCAGTCTTTGACTCACAAATGTCTCTTATAATAGTGTGTAATCTTTTGAATTTGGAGATTTAAAAACTAATTCTGTCATTACATGGCATGTGATAAGGACTTGATTTTAAATAGAAAGTATTTATTTTAGATTGGTTTGTTTGTTTGTTTGTTTGTTTCGAGACAGAGTTTCACTCTTGTTGCCCAGGCTGGAGTGCAATGGTGCAATCTCGGCTCACTGCAACCTCTGCCTCCTAGGTTCAAGCAATTCTCCTGCCTCAGCCTCCTGAGTGGCTGGGACTACAGGTCCATGCCACCACCCCCAGCTAATGTTTGTATTTTTAGTAGAGACAAGGTTTAGCCATGTTGGCCAGGCTGGACTCGCACTCCTGACCTCAGGTGATCCACCCGCCTCAGCCTCTCAAAGTGTTGAGATTACAGGCGTGAGCCACTGCACCTGGCCTACCTAGATCAGTTTATTAATATACTGTTTGATATTCATGCTGTACAAGAAAGATTATCTACAGGGTTAGTACCAGTCTTGAGTGTTGAGAGCATCGAATAAGATAATCTATATAGTATTTAGCACTGTGCCTGGCTATGGCAAGTGCTCCATAAGTTTTAGCTGCCATCATCATCATCATCAATTCCCAACTTCCAAACCTGTGAGCCCTGTTCCTTAATAGAGGTGGATGGGCACAGCAGATTTTTTTTTTCCAATGGGTTCCGTGTATCCATAGGCTCCAAAAAATGTTTGTAAACTAAGTAATATGACCAACATATTTAATGACTATTTTCCAAATAAATATAAATGATATTTTGAACAAATGCAGATTCATTTAAAATTGCTAAAGAATTCATGTTTTTATATCTTTTCTTAATTCATGAACTTTTAGAGTTAAATTGACTTTTAGAGTTTAAATTGACTTTTGTTAATGTTAAAAAGGGATCTATAAGCTTGAAATGATTGAGCCCTGTAGTCTTGATAATTTTATTCTTTCTTCTGTTGACTTTTCCCAATTCTATTAGGCTTGTTTTTAAGGTTTGGTGACCCAAACTATATGGTAAATTTAATATGCCCCACCGCTTCATCCATTTTTTTAAATTTGAATTTTAACTTTTTTTCTTTAAAAAAAAAATTTAGACAGGGTCTTGTTCTGTCGCCCAGGCTGGGGTACAATGGCACAATCCTGGCTCACTGCAACCTCTGCCTCCCTAGCTCAAGGGATGCTCCCATCTTAACTTCCTAGGTAGCTGGGACTACAAGCGCTCACTACCAGGCCCGACTAATTTTTGTGTTTTTTTGTAGAGATGGGGTTTCGCCCTGTTGCCTAGACTGGTCTTGAACTCCTGGACCCAAGCGATCTGCCTCCTTGGCCTCCCAAAGTGCTGGGATTACAGGCGTGAGCCACTGCACGTCACCTCATCCAATGTTTTCATGATGTTTTCTTTTTTATTTCTCATGCCAGTGACTGATAGCATTCAATTATCTGTTGACACTTGGTTAAAATCATAACATGAATTGATGCTAGGAGAATCTAGCATGGTTTTTCCCTACTTTGTATTGGGCAATGATAATGGTGCTCTCCTCGGGTTTGTGTAGGGAGAGGTGTCCTCCTTGCTTCCAGAATTTTCTGAAATAGCGTTTTTTTTCCCTGTTCTTGAGAGCAAGTCTTACGCTGTTGCCCAGGCTGGAGTGTAGTGGTGCGATCTTGGCTCACTGCAACCTCTGCCTCCCTGGTTCAAGTGATTCCCCTGCCTCAGCCTCCCAAGTAGCTGGGATTACATGCATGTGCTACCATGCCTGGCTAATTTGTTGTTGTTGTTTGTTTGTTTGTTTTTTGAGACAGAGTCTCACTCTGTCGCCCAGGCTGCAGTGCAGTGGCATGATCTGGGCTCACTGCAAGCTCCGCCTCTACAGGCACCTGCCACCATGCCCCGTTAATTTTTTGTATCTTTAGTATAGAGACGGGGTTTCACCGTGTTAGCCAAGATGGTCTTGATCTCCTGACCTCATGATCCACCGGCTTCTGCCTCCCAAAGTGCTAGGATTACAGGTGTGGGCCACCGCACCCGGCCTTTTTTTGTATTTTTAATAGAGAAGGGTTTCACCATGTTGGCCAGGCTGGTCTTGAACCCCAACCTAAAGTGATCCACCCACCTTGGCCTCCGAAAGTGCTGGAATTACAGGTGTGAGCCACTGTGCCTGGCCTGAAATAGCATTTATCATACCTTCATTCAGCCTTTCTCGGTTGCAAATGACAGAAACCCAACTGAAAATGGCTTAGGTAAAATGAAGAAATTACTGAAAGAATTCCAAAGAAAAGGTTTCATGGCCAGACCTTGGGAAAGGCAGATACAGCAGGCTGAGGGATCCAGATACTGCCAGAACAATCTTTCAACCTCCTGCCTGTGCTGACGGAGTTCCCTCCCAGGTCAAAAAACAGGGCTGGCACTAAGCAGACTGAGCCATGCTCTCCTTGGCTGCATGTTCAGATTTTCTAGGGGAAAGGCTTTGATGGGCCTTGTTTATGTCACATGTCCACCCTTGGACCAATCAACTATGGCCAGAAAGTTAGTCTATCAAAGTGGCCCAGTTGGATCAGGTCGTAGCTCCACATCAATTTGGAGTGTCACAACTCCCTGGGGAAGTCATGTGATTAGAGTACAGACAGAATCATTCCCCAGAAGATTTGCAGCAGAACTGTAGCTGTTCCCCATAACACTGTCTGTGATTCTTGGTTCCTTATACATTCTTCAAAATGACTGCAATGTGAGTTCTCGGAGGAAGATATATTTTGTTCAATTCTGTTTCTCCTGGTCTTGGACAGTATCTGTTGCAAATGTTTGTTTAATAAACGAGGAACAGATGAATTCATATAATACATTATGATATACAAAGTGGTTATGTAAGATTTTGTCACATCTTGTCATGTCATGTCATGGTAAAAAGTTAAATGCTGTAACAGTTTTGGCCCGTTCATCTAGGAGTCACCAAATTCTGAGCTTCAGTCTTTTCCTCTGTGAAATAAAGAGTATCTCTATTCCGATGCTGTCCCCATCTAGAGAAGTGAATTTGCATTGGAAGTAAAATAATCATATTACATGCACATAAAAACTACATGGTTTTCAATGTTTGTTGTGTATTCATCATTGCCTCACTTGTTGACCAGACTCACGCCTGTAATCCCAGCACTTCGAGAGGCCAAGGTGGGTGGATCACGAGGTCAGGAGTTCGAAACCAGCCTGGCCAACATGGGGAAGCTCCATCTCTACTAAAAAAAAAAAAAAAATTAGCCAGGTGTGGTGGCGCACACGCCTGTAATCTCAGCTACTCGGGAGGCTGAGGCAGGAGAATCGCTTGAACCTGGGAGGCGGAGGTTGCAGTAAGCCAAGATCCCACCATTACACTCCAGCCTGGGCGACAGGGCGAGACTCCATCTCAAAAAAAAAAAAAACAAGAAAAAATATGAAGTTGTCACTTTGGCTGAAGCAGATGGAAATATTTCCTTTCAGTGTCTTTTCAGCTTTGTTCAGAGGGCCACACTTGGTAGATTTGTCTTCTGGTTGGAGTATAGGGGTATAGGGACTTTAATTTAGTCTTTAATAGTGATTCTCACAAATAAATCTACTCTCCAAATGAGTGATAAGAAGATATAATCTCACTAAACATTTCACTGTGTCTTTTTTTTTAAACTGGTTTTTAGGTTTTTGTCAAGCAGGAAAGGATTTGCGTTTGGTATCACTGTGTATGGAACAAATTGACATCCCAGCAGGATTCCTCCTGGTGGGGGCCAAGTCTCCCAATCTGCCTGAACACATCCTAGTTTGTGCTGTGGACAAGCGATTTCTACCGGATGATCATGGAAAAAATGCACTTTTAGGTGAGTATTTCATGCTTATAAAATTCCTTCCAATATGAGGGAGTTAAAATACACATTTATTTAAAACTACTGCAGAATTTTAAAAAATATACCAGAGGATTATTTGGGGATTATATAGTTTAGTTCAATTATGAGACAATTTTTTCTTTTAGTAACTTTTTTTTTTTTTTTTGAGATGGAGTCTTGCTCCATTGCCCAGGCTGGAGTGCAATGGTGCAGTCTAGGCTCACTGCAACCTCTGCCTCCCAGGTTCAAGTGATTCTCCTGCCTCAGCCTCCAAAGTAGCTGGGACTACAGGTGCATGCCATCACACCCAGCTAATTTTTGTATTTTTAGTAAAGATGGGGCTTCACCATATTGGCGGGAGTGGTCTTAAACCCCTGACCTCGTGATCTGCCCACCTCGGCCACCCAAAGTGCTGGGATTACAGGCAGTAACTTCTTAAACATTTATTTTCTTTCTTTCTTTCTTTCTTCTTTTTTTTGAGACAGAGTTTCACTCTTGTCACCCAGGCTGGAGTGCAGTGGCACGATCTCGGCTCACTGCAACCTTTGCCTCCTGGGTTCAAGCAATCCTCCTGCCTCAGCCTCCCAAGTAGCTGGGATTACAGGCGCCCACCATCACGCCCGGCTACTTTTTGTATTTTTAGTAAAGACAGAGTTTCACCATGTTGGCCAGGCTGATCTCAAACTCCTGACCTCAGATGATCTGCCTGCTTTGGCCTCCCAAAGTGCTGGAATTACAGGCATGAGCCACCACGCCCGGCCTTTTCATTTTTATTAATTCTCAAAACACTTAGCTTAATTAAATGACTTTTTTGACCAGAGATTTTTAAAAAGCATGCAATTTATCAAAAATTAATATTTTATAAAGAAAAGAGAATTCACTCTCTATAGTCATTGATATCAAGTCAGCTCTGATATTGGACCTGATATCAAGTCAACTCTCAATTATTCATCTGTGGATTATTCACTTTGTAAGTTATTTGTTGTTTTTCCATACCACCCATTCCAATGTCATATAGATAGATATTTCTATCTATACTTGTGTGATGTGATTCTCACTTTATATTTAACATTAGTTCACCCAAAATAACTAGGACTATGTATCTTTATATTTCTATCTATATGATATAAAATGTAAATGACTTTATCTCAGAATTATTTTACTTTCTGATATTAGAGTCGGCTTTTTCACAACATAGCTTCCCTGCATCATAAGAAATAACGGACTTGATTTATTTTATTTTAAATAATTAAAAAGATAAGAGAGGACATGAGATTTGTTGCTTTTTTACTGCTATCATTTCTCTACTGTTGTTTCTGTTTCTCAGAATTTGTCTTACTATAGATGAAATCATGCTTCAGGCACAAATATCAGTAAAAAGGAAAAAGAATAGAGCAATGAATTCAAATATTGTATTGATCATGATGAGTTTTTTTTTTTTTTTTTTTTTTTTTTTTGAGACGGAGTCTCGCTCTGTCGCCCAGGCTGGAGTTCAGTGGCGCAATCTCGGCTCACTGCAAGCTCCGCCTCCCGGGTTCACGCCATTCTCCTGCCTCAGCCTCTCCAAGTAGCTGGGACTACAGGCGCCCGCCACCACGCCCGGCTAATTTTTTATATTTTTAGTAGAGACGGGGTTTCACCGTGGTCTCGATCTCCTGACCTCGTGATTCGCCCACCTCGGCCTCCCAAAGTGCTGGGATTACAAGCGTGAGCCACCGCGCCCGGCCCCTGAGTATTTATTTTTGTAGTTTGATACATTCTTCCTAGTTATATATATCAGAAAGTCTAGCAATACACTGATCAATAAGTGAGCCTGCACATGCTTTATAGAAGTTCCTTAAATTATAGTTTAAAGACTTTTCATGGTTCATAGGAAAAGAAATGGTAATTTTCATTTTTCATAATGCTCTCATAAAAAAAGAACATTTTCGGCCTGGCATGGTGGCTCACGCCTGTAATCCCAGCACTTTGGGAGGCTGAGGTGGGCGGATCACGAGGTCAGGAGATCGAGACCATCCTGTCTAACATGGTGAAACCCCGTCTCTACTAAAAATACCAAAAATTGGCCGGGCGAGGTGGCAGGCGCCTGCAGTCCCAGCTACTTGGGAGGCTGAGGGGGAGGGGGCAGTCGCCAGCTACTGGGAAAAAAAAAAAAAAAAAAAAAAAAAAAATGGGACTGAAGCAGGAGAATGGCGTGAACCCGGGAGGTGGAGCTTGCAGTGAGCCAAGATGGCGCCCTTGCACTCTAGGCTGGGCGACAGAGCGAGACTGTCTCAAAAAAAAAGAAAAAAACGTTTTCACTTTGTTTTTGTTTAGTGAAATTGAGCAGATGGTTTAATATAGAAGTCTAATGATAAATCTAATACGCTGGACTAAATTAGCAAGGAAGATCCAACTACTCGTTTTTTCATTCAGCAGTATTTATTCAAAATGTACTACATGACAGAAATCACACGAGGCTCTTACGTAGGGACACAACAGTTAAAAGACTCAGTCCTGTTCCTCACAGAGCTTACTAGCTAGTAGGCTGTAGTAGAACAACTTCAGAAAACTTTTTAGCATTTGAAAAGCATTATCGTCTCATCTAATGATAAACAGTTCAGGTGTGGCTCTGACTGTAGACAATGAAAATCTCTCATAATGCATTTTTTGTTCATGATTCTTTGTGACTAGAGAATCCTCTTAGAATATGTCATGGAAAAGACACAGAAAACACCATCAGAATAATAGACTTCATAATCCTTAGAAATTAGGAGGGAGACCAAAGACCATGTGCTTTCGAATCAGAACTGTTCAAATCCCAGATTTGTCACTTAGTACTTTAAGAACTTCAGCAAGTATTTTAAGAACTTAAAGTCTTAGATTGCTCATGCATATAATGGGGCCATTAACACCTACCTTGCGGGGTCATAAAGATCAAATGAGATGATGTCCTTAAAGCACCCACCCAACACAGTGCTTGGGACATAGTATTTGCTCTTCAAATGGCAGTTATTTACTATTGTATT
The DNA here is from genome assembly GCF_006542625.1 of Nomascus leucogenys. Taxonomy (NCBI): domain Eukaryota; kingdom Metazoa; phylum Chordata; class Mammalia; order Primates; family Hylobatidae; genus Nomascus; species Nomascus leucogenys. The sequence continues at coordinate 58,531,759 of NC_044384.1, read as the reverse complement.
TATTAAATACCCTTACAGACTTGGAACCTTGCTTACTTTCTCTAGCCTCGTAAGTGGACATAATTTTTTACTAACCACTTCTCCATGTAAAAGTGCAGTGCAACAACAAAATGGCAGGTTTTTCTTAAATAAGCACATTGCAGGGATTTTTACATGTTTGATACTCTATTATCCAAAAACTAATATTCATCCAACATTTCTACTTAAAGTGGATGATTTTCATATGCATTAAAATATAGTGGAAAAATGTTTAAGCTTCCACTATTCTAGAACCCCTGTGGATTCAAATGTCAATTTGTCTAAATTTTTATATAAATTATGCAGATTCCAAAGACTATGGGGGAATTGATTTAAAAATATATTGATCCAGTTGGTAGTGCACGTGCCCCAAATCTACCATGCAATTGGAAGACTTGATTGCCAGAAAAACTAGAAGGTAGTTTGGCTGTAAGTAGTGTTATTTTTTGTTTTCAATGACAAGAACTTCAAGCAGATAAAATCTCCCTTGAAGGAAGGCTAATGCTGAAGCCATACAGGGTTTTTAAAATGGACTGTAGGATTCTAACTCTTTTATGTTGTTAACTTATCATTAATGTGAAGATTCTCTCCTTTGCAGATTATTCAGACCCATGGCTTTTCTTCCTCTTCACACTCTTGCTTTTCACCTCAGAATAGACAGAGGAAAAGATCAAACTCAACCTCAATAGTTTAATGCTCACACTAGTCTTTTTTTTTTTTTTTTTTTTTTTTTTGAGACGGAGTCTCGCTCTGTCGCCCAGGCTGGAGTGCAGTGGCGCCATCTTGGCTCACTGCAAGCTCCGCCTCCCGGGTTCACGCCATTCTCCTGCCTCAGCCTCCCGAGTAGCTGAGACTACAGCCGCCCGCCACCACGCCCGGCTAATTTTTTGTATTTTTAGTAGAGACGGGGTTTCACCGTTTTAGCCAGGCTGGTCTCGATCTCCTGACCTCGTGATCCACCCGCCTCGGCCTCCCAAAGTGCTGGGATTACAGGCGTGAGCCACCGCGCCCGGCCCACACTAGTCTTTTCTAAACCACGTGGACCTATCAGTTAAGCCTCATGTTTTGCCACTGTTCTTGATTATTTTGGCTGAAAGGTTCTTGTAGCTTTTTTCTGTGTTTTGGGTGTGGCATATCTACTTCACCGGTCAGGCAGTTTTCCATGAAGGTGCGATGATCAGACCAGAATGTAGTTTCCACAAAGGCAGGGACTTTGTCTGCTTTGTTCAGTGCTAAAAAACCTGGTGCCTGCAACAGTGTCTAGCACATAATAGAGTACAGTATTTGTTGGATGGATGGTTGGATAGTCGGATGGATGGATGGATGGATGGATAGATGGATGGGTGGGTGGATAGATGGATGGATGGATGGATAACTTTAGTGACCTAGACAGCCACTGGCAACCTTTTTTTGGAGGGGAGGGGCTCCTGTTTTAAGGTATTGGACAAATAGTCAAATGTTCTCAAATATAATCCATCTCTGAATATATTTTAAGTCATTTATAAAATTATATTGTTTACATGTCTATAAAGTAGCAGTAATAAATTGTTAATTCTATGTGATTGACCAGAGGTTATGAATATCTCTTCTTCACCACTGTTTCCCCACTGTTTAGCAAAATGCCTAGCATATAGGTAGATGCTCAATAAATAGTTTTTGATTGAATTATAACAAATTGGACTTCTCATTTATAAATGCTTTGAATTGATGGTTAGCATTCTGAGATTAGGATATTGTGAAATATTCTATCTTTAATCGTTGTGGCTTTTCTCTTCTCTATTTATATATCTTTGTTAATTATTAATATATATCAGGTTAACTTAGGGGTCTGAAAAGAGTGTATCACTTCATCAGTGAATTTGTTTTCAGTTATTTACATGTAGAAATATTGCCTTTATACGATATGGAATGCCCTTTCTTATTACAACTTTTTTTTTCCTATTCATCTATATAACAGTAAATGTGTTATGTCCTCATCAGACACAACTGAAGAACTCACTCTTACTGTCTGCTTTTACTCTGTGTATTAAGGGGGACTGAAAAGTTGATTTTCAATTAAAAAAAAAAAGACATGGCTTTTCATCCTTCCTTTTCTGTTTCTTCTTTTTTCCATGTCCCCTGTTCCAACCAGGTCACCAAAATTTTTATTTTGTTTGATTTGTCTGAGTGAGGAATTGTTTGGATATTAGATCTAAAGGAATAATAAGCCAGTATGAATAAAGAAGTGTTAGAAAAGGGGAAATGGGAATCTCATGGAACTCCTGTCGGAAAGTATAGCTAGATCTCACAGAAACTAGAAGCTGACAAAGCCCTGAATTTGAACATCTGGCCTGTGCTCTGCTCTCCTCTTCGCAGATCAGCTTCCCTTCATGGTTCTTGGTTCCCATACCTTAGCTTATATGTGGCTGACATAACCCTAATTCGGATTCCAATTCTGTAAAACCTTACAAATCCAGGGTCCAGTACCACCTGCCCGACTTTTTATATTTATTTCAAAATTCCAGGAGAGAGATTCTGACTGCCCCAGACTGGGTCAGACGGTGAGCCACAAGCTCACCAGCTGCGGCCATGGAGGCAAGTTTGAGTGGTAGAGAGGGCGGAGAACCAGGGTGAGGACGCAGGTTCTGTAAGGAAGGAGTATGTGGGGAAGAAATAATAGACATTCTAGAACCAAGCTTTTTATTATATTATGTGCTCTATTTCCTTAACCTTTTAGAGGTTAACCTTTCCTTTCCTTTTAGAGTAGCATTTAAATTATTTCCAGTCTTTCACTGTTATAAAATAACTCTGCTAAAGAAACATGTACCTGGTTTTTTTCCCTCAGAATTATTTCCTTGAGATTGAGACATTTTTGGGTCAAAGAATGTGAATGTTTCTATGCTGTTTAATACGTAAAAGTATTGTATCAACTTACAAGGCCATTAGTAACATTGGTTTTCCTCACTTCAGGGTTTTCTGGAAATTGTATTGGCTGTGGAGAAAGAGGATTTCGATATTTCACGGAATTTTCCAACCACATTAACTTGAAGCTCACCACTCAGCCAAAGAAGCAGAAGCACTTAAAGTACTACCTAGTCAGAAGCTCCCAGGGTGTACTGTCTAAGGGACCTCTTATCTGCTGGAAAGGTAGTCAATTTCCTGGAAGAAAAGGGGAGGGAATGGAGATTTTACGGTGGTAACAAGTGACCCATACAAGATTCAGAGTTCAGGTGGGATACAGATAAATATCCCAAGTTCAGAAGGATATCCAAAAATTTAAAGCCTTCTGGTAGGTTATTTGACTTGCCCCTTACTATTTTTAACAGAGACAATTCAAGTTTAGGAAAGTGCATGTCTCTGTATTTGTCTCTCGGGAAGGGGGTACAGCTCTCAAGGGGGAAAATGGACTCTTTCTAGCTCTTCCGTCCTTTAGAGAGGACCTCAGGGTGACAGCTCCTTGGTTAGATGCCCTTTTTACTCTATTTAATTTCTTTGGAGATTCTCAAACATCTGTATTTTTTCTATTTTAACTAGACCTAAACATACTTAGAATAAACATTAATGTTCTCTTCATATTACCTGGGAAAATACACTATTAAGTTGTCAAAGTGTTATTTCTTATAAATTAGGAAGAACTTAGCTTATTTATAGAAATGAATCCAGTTGAAACTTCACATCTTCATGTGCTTGATAGGATTGACAGAAGTTCTCTTCACTGTGCTAAAGAAAAGAAGTATTTAATTATTATTCTATTGATCAGTTTCTTAGATACTGAGATTTTTTTTCTCCATATAATAACTATTTTTAATGTTTTTCCTGACTATGAAAAACAGCATAATATTCCAAATTACAACTGCAGATTTGTTTCTGAGTCCTTCACCTTAATTTCTCTTAGTTATCTTTGAAGTAGCATTATATAGTTGTTTAGGAAATGGGTATAATTCTGAGACAGGTATCATCAGAACTGAAAGCTTGTGACCACTGAATCATAAGCTGGTGAATTATAGAAAAGTCTTTATCCTATTAAATGACTTTTCTCAGAAAAATCATTTTGAATGTCATGAATCCTAAGAAAAGGATAAAAATAGGGTAGGTATCACCTCCCTCCCTTTTAATTTCCTTCTTTAGCCTTGTTTTGGTTGCATAAAATATTTTTAACTTCTTAGTTAGTGCTCAGTGGCAATTCATCCTTCCTTCCTTCCTTCCTTTTCGTTCTCTGTTCTTTTCTTTTCTTTCTTTCTTCCTTCCTCTCCTCTCCCTTTCCCTTTTTCTTTCTTCCTTTCCCTTTTCCTTTCTTCCTTTCCCTTTTCCTTTCCTTTCCTTTCCTTTCCTTTCCTTTGCCTTTCCCTCCCCTCCCCTCCCCTCCCCTCCCCTCCCTCCTTCCCTTCCCTTTTCTTTCTTTTCTTTCTTTCTTACACGCTGTCACTCTGTTGCCCAGGCTGGACTGCAGTGGCTCACTGCAACCTCTCCCACCCCAGGCTCAAGCGATCCTCTTACCTCAGCCTCACAAAGGAGCTGGGACTACAGATACACACCACTGTGCCTGGCTAATTTTTGTATTTTTTGTAGGGACAGGGTTTTACCATGTTGCCCAGACTGGTCTTGAACTCTTGAGCTCAAGTGATCCACCCACTTTGGCCTCTCAAAGTGGTAGCGTTACAGGCATGAGCCACTATGCCTGGCCTCATTTTTCTAATAAAGAATAAGATTTGTGAAAGAAGCCTCACGTTTATAATAGTTGCTATTTTGGAGCTGAAATTGTATTTTTTATATAATTTATATATATACACATATAATATCAATATACATATATGCATATATTACCTATTGGAGATATACTCTTAGGCCAGAATACAATAGCTCTTCATAGAAGGTTATAGCATAGAAGGTTATAGAAAACTGCTTCCAGTCCTTGTATGTATCTCATAAACTTGGAGACACTCTAAAGGACCCTCTGTAATTAACTTTGTCATATAAAATCATTTATATTCCTTTTTCACATGCTACTTTTTGAGACTAATAGGGTAAAATTTGGTTGGAAGTTAACAGTCCCACAGGCTGTCATAGTATTTGCTATCTACCTGAATCTGTACAAAGCACTATTAAAATATACCAGAGGCCCATTAATACTGGCTTACTTAAAATGAAGCTTGGCATAGCATGATCAGTAACCACTTTGACTATTGGCTGTCTCCTTTAATAAGAACTGAGAATAATATTAATTTGAGCATTTAAAATTTTTACTGCCTATACATTTTTCTTTGCTTCTGTTTTTGGACCTAAATTAAGGTTGAGAAGAGAAGGTTATAGGCAGCCTAGATAGGCAGCCTAGACAGACCCTAGGTTACTGTTCTACATTTAAACCAGTCCCAGGTAGGATGTTAACTGGTATTGAAAGGTCTATTAGGTTTTCATAAATTACTAATGTTTTAGCCTCTGTCTTACCCATAAAACTAGCATGACTATATTGGTTACGAGTATTTTTCCTCTGGGAACTAGTATGTGGGGAACAAAGGTCCAATTTCTTTGAAACCATTTCTTTGTCTTCCAAACCAAAGCATTGTGTTCACTAGTTGAAACATTCTGTTGGAGTCAGGATGGAGAAGGGGATCTCTAATTAAAGAAGTGGCTGCCGCTTAAGGAGCAGCGATTTAATTTAGAGATTTTATGGATTGTGTCCCCATCACCTCTTTTAACAGAACATTGGTCACTTCATACAATGTGATTTTTACTCTTTTCCAGAATGTAGAAGCCGACAATCCTCTGCTTCTTGCCACTCTATTAAACCAAGCTCTTCTGTGTCATCAACTGTGACCCCAGAAAATGGGACAACTAATGGATACAAATCAGGATTCACTCAGACAGGTATGGGATATTTTCTTTTGGCATTTCAAGCATCACATGTATATTTAATGAGGCTTTTTAAAATATATACTTACTGCTGGCTGGTTTGAATAGAGATATTTCAAAATAAAGGTATTACTTAAGTTACTATTAGAGTTAGAATTTAGCCTTGAGATGGGTTAATCTATGGATGACCAGAATCCAAGTCCTCACAGTCCTGACAGCTGGTAGGAAATTTGGCTGTAGCCTAGGACCTCATTCTAGGGGAGACTGACAGTAGGCAATAAGTGGAAATCCAGACAGGAGGGAAGTCTGCATCATAACCATCCAGTGGCAAGTATTGGAGACACAGTCATTAAGACTGGAGTTCCAGGGTAGGGCTCTATCTAGCCCACAGAACGTCATAGGGAGTAGTGCACCATCTGGGATACAAAACAAGGTCCTGAGTTAGGATTGTGGATCACAACAGATGAATCCAGGATCTGGTTTCTAGTGATACAAGAGAGGGACTTGGTTATGAATAACTAGATAAAATCTTAGTGCCTGGAACTAGGTCACAATATCAGAGCAGGATCAGCAGAATGACTGATCGTACTGAGCAGATAAGCTACTAGTCTGAGGCTTCTAAAAATTCCTCCAGTATAGAGCACCAGCCCAGGCCCTGAGGCCAAGATAAGATTCCAGGTGGAACTTCATGGTTCCAGGTGGCCAAAGGGCTGGAGGGCTTTGCCCGAAAAGATCGCTGCAGATAGTATTTGAGAAAATTACTCAAAACCAGCCTTGGTTATATCTTAGGCAAGAAGGAAAGTATTTTAAAAGACTTTGTGAATTTTTTTCAGTTCACTTGTTTTTTGTGGAATACATTTTACTCATCTGATACACAAACTTCATAGCGTATGTACTTTGCCAGTGTTAATCACAAATTGAGAAGAAGGTGGTCTTCATTTGCCACATAGCATAACTCTTTCAAATTAATGTGAAATTCTGATGAGCTGGTCAATTGTTTCTACTTATTTTCGAGATAGAAGTGATTATTGGAATATGTTAGCAGCAGCAGCAGCAATGAGAATAAGGCTAACTTTCTTTGGGGCGTTTCTTGCTATGTGCCTGTACTCAGCTAAGTCCACCTCTTCCTGGACTGTAAAAAGTTTGGCTTTTAAATTGCACGGGAGATTTAGATGGAGGCTCTGATCTAAGAGAATAGACCACTTCTCTTTAGAATAAATGAGAGAACATGGTGTCACTAGGTATTCAAGAAAGAAACAAGTTAGCATTTGGCTCTGGCCATTGAAAGCATAGCCTTCATTACATTAATGACACACCAGCATGTCTCTCTTAGAATATCATTTATGTAATTTGATTGATCCCATGGTATGTTATGCTGTGAAATATAATTTTTAAAACTACAGTATTAAAAGCTAAGATTTACTTCATTACAACAAAAATGTATCAAGTGTTTATTTTGTTTCAAGAACCTTATCAGATGCTATAAGGCAGGGTTTCGGTACTCGACTGATGTCTGCAATGATTTAAAAAACATTCATGGCTGGGCGCAGTGGTTCACACCTGTAATCCCAGCACTTTGGGAGGCTGGGTTGGGCAGGTCACTTGAGGTCAGGAGTTTGAGACCAGCCTGGCCAACATGGCGAAACCCCGTCTCTATCAAATACACAAAAATTAGCTGGGCATGGTGGCATGCGCCTGTAATTCTAGCTACTTGGGAGGCTGAGGCATGAGAATTGCTTGTACCCACGAGGTGGAAGTTGCAGTGAGCCAAGATTGTGCCACTGCACTCCAGCCTGGATGATGGAGTGAGACTGTCTCAAAAGAAAAAAAAACTAATATAAGGGATTAAAGAACAATAAAACAAGGCCAGGCACAGTGGCTCATGCCTGTAATCCCAGCACTTTAGTAGGTAGGCCTAGGCATGTGGATCCCTTGAGCTCAGGAGTTCGAGATCAGACTGGGCAACATAGCGAAACCCCATCTCTACTAAAAATACAAAAATTAGCTGGGTGCTGTTGCACTGAGCTGAGATACCACCACAGCACTCTGGCCTGGGCAACAGAGCCAGACCCTGTCTAAAAAAAAAAAAAGAAAAAGAAAAAGAACAATAAAACATGTAACCTTTCCTAAGAGGGAGAGGTAGGTATGTAAATAACCAGTTGTACCTGAAAATAATGACAAGATATTAAAATGTTAATAAGAAGTAATACAATTTTAATTCTACCAGAAAATATACTTTGTAAACAAATTTTGCTTTGAAAGAGGAAATCAAGATTCAGGCTTTAGCAAAGGCTTCCCCAGTTGCCATCCTGAGACACAGGCCAGGAGCAAGGGGAAGGCACTGACTGACTCACCGTGAACACAGTGGCCAAGTTTTAAGGCTCACATTCTTTTGTGTCCCTTGTGAGGATGTAAGCGGTAATTTGACCATGAAAATTAGTTACTAACAATTTCAGATGCAACCCAGAAAATTTAATAAAAGAAAGTACCTTTATAAGTGATGCTTTGTATCTAAAATTTTTTTATTAATGAATTATGTTTATAGACTCTTCAATAATTTCTTTCTTCTGACACTTGAACATAATGGACTGTAGAAATTTCATGTTGGCATTATGATACCATCGCAAATATTAGCATGTGCAGCACCTCCTTAACTGATGGATTGAGATTCACCTTTCTATAGGAGATTATTTTCTCCCTAATTTTAATCTGCAGTCAGTGACTGTAATCAACAGTTTTTAGCCTCAAGTATGGGTACACACATTGTATAGTATTTGAAGAAGAGTTTAATGCACTATTTGCATGCCTTTGTCTTGAGTTCTACCTGCTAAGCTATATATATTCTGTTCTGGCTGGGTTACCACTTATTGCTTGCATATTTTCTCTTAACATTTTCTTCCTTTTTTTTTTTTTTTTTTTTTTTTTTTTGATACAGAGTCTCACTGTGACACCCAGGCTGGAGTGCAGTGGCACTATCTCAGCTCACTGCAATCTCCACCTCCCAAGTTCAAGCAATTCTCCTGCCCTAGCCTCCCGAGTAGCTGGGATTACAGGCTCATGCCACCACACCCGGCTAATTTTTGTATTTTTAGTAGAGACGGGGTTTCTCCATGTTGGTCAGGCTGGTCTTGAACTCCCGACCTCAGGTGATCCACCAGCCTTGGCCTCCCAAAGTGCTGGGATTACAGGCATGAGCCACCGCACCTGGCCTTCTCTTAACATTTTCATGTAATTGCTAATTCAAATTTTGGCCACCAATCTCAGTGAAATATTTTATCATTTTTACTGAAGGGGGCTATATTTTTATCTGTCTGCGTTATAAGCCGTGACATACACACATATGATATTTAATCGGGACGAGAATTCAGGAATAGATGAAAAATATATTTGTCTAACTCAGGATCTTGAAAATTTCCAAGTTTTTTTCTAAAGGCTTTGTTGTTTTAACTCTTGCAGTTAAGTCTATGAGTCATTTTGAGTTAACTTTTTGTATAGTATGAAATGAGAGTTTAAATTCATCTTTTCATGTGTGGATATCCAGTTGTACCAGCACCATTTGTTGAGCAGACCGTTTTCTCATCAGTGAATTGCATTGGTCAAATGACTCTAAATATAAGGATTTGTTTCTGGAAAAATTGATAAAATGGGCCTCATCAAAATTAAAATATTTTAAACTTCAAAAGTCAATTAACTAAATATAAGGATTTGTTTTTGGAAAAATTGATAAAATGGACCTTATCAAAATTCAAAACTTTTACACTTCAAAATTTTAAGGATAAAGAAAATATGGTATATATACACAATGTAATTCTATTTAGTTTTAAAAAAAAAAATGAAATCCTGTCATTTGCAGGAACATGGATGGAACCAGAGGTCATTACGATAAATAAAATAAGCCAGGCACAGAACGACACACATCACATGTTCTCACTTACACGTGGGAGCTAAAAACAGTTGATTTCATGGAGACAGAGAGTAGAATGATGGTTACCAGAGGCTGCAAAGGGTGAGGAGATGGGGATGAAGAGAGGTTGGCTAATGTGTACAAACATAAAGTTAGATAGAAAAAATAAGTTCTAGTGTTTGATAGCAGAGCAGCATGACTATAGTTACCAATAATATATATTTTTAGCTAGAAGAGAAGATTTGAATGTTCCCAATGCACACACAAAAAAGAAATGTTTGAGGTGATGGATATCCTACTTATCCTGATTTGATCATTACATATTGTATGCCTGTATCAAAATATGTGTACCCCATAAATATGTACAGTTATTATCTGTCAATAAAAAAGACACCATTAAGAAATGAAAAGGCAAACAACAGAGTGGTAAAAATATTAGCAAAACACAAATCTAATAAAGTATTAACACCCAGAATTTCCAAAAGCTCTTATAGCTTAATAAGATGACAATCCAACTGAAATATGGGGAAAGGATTTGGAATAGACATTTCTTCAAATAATATATACAAATGGCTAATAAGCACATGAAAAGATGCTCAATATCATTAGTCAGGGAAATGCAAATCAAAACCATAATGAGAGCCAGGTGCGGTGGCTCACGCCTGTAATCCCAGCACTTTGAGAGGCTGAGGCAGGTGGATCATCTGAGGTCAGGAGTTTGAGACCAGCCTGACCCACATGGAGAAACTCCGTCTCTACTGAAAATACAAAATTAGCCAGGTGTGGTGGTGCATGCCTGTAATTCCAGCTACTCGGGAGGCTGAGGCAGGAGAATCACTTGAACCTGGGAGGTGGAGGTTGCAGTGAGCCAAGATTGCACCATTGCACTCCAGCCTGAGCAAAAAGAGAGAAACTCCATCTCAAAAAAAAAAAAAAAAACAAACAAAAAACGTAATGAAATACTACTTCACATCCTCTAGAATGGCTGTCATAAAAAAGACAGTAACAAGTGTCTGCGAGTGTGGAGAAGTGGTAACCATTATACATCACTGATAGGAATGCATTGGCAAAATGTGGCAGTCATTTTGGAATACAGTTTGGCAATTTCTCAAAAAGTTGAACATAAAACTACCATGCAACCCAGCAATTCTACTCCCAGCAATTCTACTCCCAGGTATCTACCCAAGAGAAATGAAAATATATGTTCTCATAAAAACTTGCATGCAGATGTTCATAGCATCATTATTCGTTATAATAAAAAGCTAGCAACAACCTAAATGTTGATTAACTTGTGAATGGCTAGACAAAAATGTGATGTATCCATATAATGGAATACCATCCAGCAATAACAAGAAACAAACTGTCGACACAAACTACATCATGGATGAATCTCAAAAATATTATGTTAAGTGAAAGAAACCAGATGAAAGAGACCACATATTGTATGGTTCTGTGTGTATGAAATGTACAGACAAGGCAAATTTACAGAGGAAGGAAGTAGATTAGTGCTTGCCTGGAGCAGGGAGTGGAAATGGAGATGAACAGAAAATGGGGTGTGAGCATTCTTATTAAGGGGATGAAAATGTTCTAACGCTGATTTATGGTGATGATTACACAACTTGGTAAGGCTACTAAAAATCATTGAATTGTATAGTTGAAATGGGCAAATTTTATACATAAAGTATACCTCAATTAAGTTATAAAAATAGATTAAAAAGCTGCTCTGAGAAAATTCATAATCCTTTGGGGTGGTACTGTTTCTCTTTCAGTTTAATACAGTCTAATTTATTGAATATCTACAGTAGGGTGAGCAGTTTTTCAGAGCAGATGGTAAACAGCACAGGGCTGGGAGTCAGAGTCCTGCTATTAAGATACTGTACCTGACATATATTGGCTGAAAATTGGGACAAGCCAATCAATTTTTCTGTGCCTTGTTTTCCTTTCCTCATTTGCAAAAACTGAAATTAACAACTCCTGTTTTGCAACTTTTTGAGGAATGACTTAGCCTTGCTACCACACTTCTGCTTGTGTGACACTGTTCCCTTTTATAATGATTTGCGAACCATGTATATTCTCTTATACTCTAGAAGCTTTATGTTCTTTTTGTTTATATCTGTATCACCTAGTACCAGACAAATGCCTAGAAATAAATGTTATTTGAATTCTGTTTTTATTTACATTAGAAATTAGCATTTGGGGATTATTAATTTAGTGTTTATTAATTTATTAATAGTACTGGTATGTACTGTTTTTCTAAATGAAGATAATATGCTCATCGACCATTAGAAGAACACATGTTTTATCCCCTAGCTTGTAGGGAAGCATGGGATGAGCCTCCTAAGCTCTGCCTGTGTCACTAATAGTATGGCTTTTAGGAAGACTCTATGAAGCAGGGCCACTTTATGATTTTCTTGGGCCCTAGGTATCTTTGCCTATGTAGGCTCTTCCTCTGTAAAAAAATATGTCAAATTATGTTTTATAACTGTCGGTATAAAGGTGAATATATTATTATAATATTAATATAAAGGCCAGCACGGTGGCTCATGCCTATAATCCCAGCACTTTGGGAGGCTGAGGTGGGTAGATCCCTTGAGCCCCAAAGTTCAAGACCAGCCTGGGCAACATGGCAAAACCCTGTTTCTCCAAAAACATAAAAATTAGCCAGGTGTGGTGGCAAGCGTCTGTAGTCCCAGCTACTGGGAAGGCTGAGGCAGGAGAATTGCTTGAACCCAGCAGGCAGAGGTTGCGGTGAGCCAAGATCGTGCCACTGCACTCCAGCCTGGGAGACAGAAAAAAAAAAGACAAAGTGTTGATCATAAAGGAAAAGACTGATATTTTACTACATTAAAATTATAACTTTTAACTATTAGGAGTCACCATAGAGTAAAAAAAGCAAGCCATAAATTGGGAGATGATATGTGTAATACATAAAACTAACAAAGAACTAGTATCAAGAACATATAAAGAATACTTACGGGCCAGGCACATGGCTCATGCTTGTAATCCTCACTCTTTGGGAGGCTGAGGCAGGAGGATCACTTGAGCCCAGGAGGTTGAGGCGGCAGTGAGCTATGGTCTTGCCACTGCACTCCAGCCTGGGCAACAGAGCTAGGCTCTATCTTAAGAAAAACAAAAACAAAAACAAAAAAAAAGAATACTTATGAATTAATAAGAGAAATAGGTCAATAGAAACAGTGAGCAGAAACTTCAACAGGTGCCTCACAAAAGAGAATATCCAAGTGGGCAATAAATACATGAAAAGATGATTAACTACTTTGGTAATGAGGAAAATTAGATTAAAAATACAAGATACTATATTCAGCTCCCAAATTGGCAGTGAATTTAAGAATGACAAATAGTTGATGTTGGCAAGGATTTTTTTTTTTTTTGAGACGGAGTCTCGCTCTGTCACCCAGGCTGGAGTGCAGTGGCGCCATCTCGGCTCACTGCAAGCTCCGCCTCCCAGGTTCACACCATTCTCCTGCCTCAGCCTCCCGAGTAGCTGGGACTGCAGGCTCCCGCCACCATGGCCAGCTAATTTTTTGTATTTTTAGTAGAGACGGGGTTTCACCGTGTTAGCCAGGATGGTCTCGATCTACTGACCTCATGACCCGCCTACCTCGGCCTCCCAAAGTGCTGGGATTACAGACATGAGCCACGGTGCCCAGCCAGATGTTGGCAAGGATTTCAAGTAATAAGAACTAGTATACACTGCTGGTAGGAGTGTTAATTGATAGCAAATCTCTGTAAGTAGGTTGCAATACATAGTAAAGTAGAAAATGTGCATATCCTCTGATCCAGCTACTCCATTCTAAGGAACTTTTTGTATATGTGCACCAAGAGGTATGTACAAGATTGTTCATGGTAGTGTTCTTCACAGTCACCTTAAACAGGAAACAACTAAAGTGTTCATTAAAAATAGAATGGGTAAGTAAATTGTGAGATATTCATATTTAGGATCAGATGAGGTGGCTCATGCCTGTAGTCCTGGCACTTTGAGAGGCTGAGGCTGGTGGATTGCTTGAGCTCAGGAGTTCAAGACTAGCCTTGTCTTGAACATAGTGAAATCTTGTCTCTACAAAAAATACAAAAAAAATTAAAAATGAGCAATGCGTGTTGACACACACCTGTAGTCCCAGTTAGTTGGGGAGCTGAGGCAGGAGGATCTCTTGAGCCCGGGAGGTTGAGGCCGCAGTGAGCTGTGATCTCACCACTACACTCCAGCCTGGGCAACAGAGTGACACCCTGTCTCAAAACAACAACAAATATATAAAATGAAACAGCATATGGCAATGAAAATAAACAGATGCCTACACCTAGCACTATAAAGGAATCTTACAAAGATGGTACTGAACAAAAAAGTCATTCACAGAAGATCATCCAATATTATTTCATTTCTATTACATTAAAGAAAGGGCAAAACTAACTAACTGAGGAATGCATACGAAACACAGTGATCACCTCTGGGCAGAAGGAGGGAGATGGGATGGGAAGAGCACACAGGAGGCTACCGGCTGCTGACAGTATTTTGTTTTGTTTTGTTTTGTTTTGTTTCTTTGACTTGGATGGTGGTTTCATAGATATTTGCCTGTGGTTATTCCTTAAGCTATAAATAAATGTTTTGTGCACTCTTCTGTATTACGATACATCTCAATGAGAATAAAAGGGTGGATTTACCACCCCCCCTGCCACCAAACTACATACATGTACCAATGTATTCCTCATACTTTGATAGCAAGCAATATCATAGGCAGGGATGCTATGATGTAATAATAATGTTTGTGTCTTTTGAGTTTTTCTGTTTCGCACTGTGGTGATTGTACAGTGGGATTGTTGCTGTCATAGTAATCTCTCATAGCTGACTTTACTGTCTAAGAAGGGAGTGGGCAGGAACAACTCTAAATGGAACTCTGTAAGTGTCCAACACTTTTCCTTCCCCGTCTTCCACCATGGCCTCCTTTCCTTTGCCTTCCAAGAGTTTAGAGCTCTCATGCTGCCTGCTGCCCTCTGTGTGTCCAGAATATTTTGTGATCTGCCACCCCCTAACCTAGGCCTACCCTGCTCACACAGCCTATCACTTTGTTTCCATTTCCCCCAGGACTCCTCCTCTGTCCCTGGTGATGGCTGTTTAAGAAGCAGACTGTATGGGAGTGTATCATTCAACTGTCCCTAAGATGTGGCCGTGTCTATCTCCTTCCGCTTTGTGTCCTCCTTTGGGCACTTACTTCCCCCTTCCCTCTCTAGGTGCATCAAAAGTTCCTCCAGCATGATTTTCCAAATTTAATTTCTTATGAATACTCAGTTAATGCCTTTCTAAAACAGTCTCTTTTTTTCCAAATATGGTGGGAACCCTGTGGCAAATTTGTCCGCTTCTAGCCAGATTCTGAGGACATGCGGGCTTTTCCTTTACACGGTAAACTCCTTGAAGGTAGGGATTGTATCTTTGTCTTGTTCCCCTACTGCATTCCCAGAGCCTAACATAGTACCTGGCATGCTGAAGAGGCCCAATAAATATTTGATGAATTCATGGATGGGAGAGAGAAGGAAAACAATGATTATTCCCCTCTGAGACAGGAGAGGAGGCTAAGGGTCATGCATGTGCTTGTCATGCATGTGCTTGTGAGACTTCTATTCCTGCTAAGAGAAAATGCAACCCCTTAGTAAGCATGAGGAAGAATATCCCACTTTGTGGAAATGAAGAAACCCATAAGTAATAACAGTGAAGTCATTTTCACTTATTACACTAGCCAAAATATTTTATTTCAGTGATAAAATGCAGTGCTGGTAAAACCGACACTCTCAGCCAGGCTGGTAAAGGTGAACAGTGGTGTGACCTTTTAAGAAAGCAGTTTGGCAATATGTAACAAGAACATTAAAAATATTTATACCTTTTGCTATAATAATCTCACTTTAGCAGGCTTAACCAAGAAAATAACCGAAATGGAGAGTCAAGATATTCACTGCACTTCCCTTTATATTAACTAAAAAGGAAAAGCAACCTTAGTGTGTAAACAATTGAGCAAATCGTGACATACACACATGATGAAGGTGCTAAAAAAGATCATTATGAACCGTGCAGTCATGCAGGAAATAACTCTGTTAAGCAATAAAAGTAAAATTGAAATGATTTTTTGTCATGTCATGTAAAAAGATAATGTGGATAAAACATAGAAGGGCATGTACTAAAAGAAAAAAAATGGTTTGTGGGAGAGTAAGATTTTAGCATGTATGTTTCTATTTCTGAATTTTCTTTTATGTTATAATTTTCATAAACATAAAAATTCTCAAAATTAATCCAAATGTATAGGTTAGTAGTAAATGTCTGCTTTTTACTGATCTCTCATCAGCTCTGCATGTGTAGAAATAAAGGCCAATACCTAATGCAGGCAAGTTCAAGATACAGGTAGATGATAACATAACTGGATTTTGAACTCTCTGCTCACTACTGAACAATTATATTTGGCAATTACTAGGTACTAGGAGATGAGGGTACAAAGATAGTGTTGAGCTCTACATAGAGTTCTGTAAAATGCTCACGTATGTCAGATTTCAAGAACAGAATCAGGGTAGTAGGAACAGGAAAACAAAGGGAGAACACCATGGTTATAGAATCAGTAGCAGATCAGCTCAACATTTTCTCCTGGCCCAAATGGAGAAAAGAGATTGGATTTACCCTCCTCCTGGAACAACTTCAACAACAAAATACAGACAAAAATACATAAAAAAATTTTAAATACACTATATATCAGGCAACAAAGAATAGTGATCCCTGAGAGATGGGAAACAAAGTGAGTCTTATGATTGCCCAAGCTTGCTGTCTTCACAATTTCTAGACCATGATATAGGGAGTGGAAAGTGGGAGAACCCGGCAGACTCCTTAAGTAAAGTAGAAGGAACTGAGAGGGGAGACCAGAGCAGCTAGAGTTCACAGGACTAAGTACCAGAGGGAAGAGGGCTGCACAAAGAGAGAAACCCACAAATGTGCAGAGGGTCCCTCAAATGTTCAACATAGTATTGCTTGGTACCTGCATGTGAAGAAGTTACTCAAAGCTGATCTTTAAAAAGTACCATTCAAGCCAAGCGTGGTGGCTCACATCTGTAATCCCAGCACTTTAGGAGGCTGAGGTGAGAGGATTGCTTGAGCTCAGGAGTTTGAGACCAGCCTGGGCAACGTGGTGAGACCATGCCTCTACAAAACAATAAAGAAATTAGTCAGGCATGATGGCATGTGCCTGTAGCACTGGCTACTCTGGAGTCTGAAGCAGTAGGACCGCTTGAGGCTGAAGTGAGCTATGATTCAACCACTGTGCTCCAGCCTGGGCAACGAATGAAACTCTGTCCCAAAGGAAGGAAGGGAAGGAGAGAGGGAAGGAAGGAAGGACAGAAGGAAGGAAGGAAGAGAGCGAGGGGAGGGAGAATGGGAAGGAAGGAGAAGGAAAAGGAAAGGAAAGAAAGAGAGAAAGGGAAAGAAAGAACCATCCAAAAGAATTAGAGGAAACTGCCCAGCATTCACACAGGGCCAAGAAAAGTGGCTATTCCCACCAGCCACCAGCCAAACGGGAAAACCACATAATACATCAGGCATAAGATAGAGTACTTAGGAAGGTCTTGTCTCAGTAACAGATAATACATAGCCCTAGACTGAGCACTGCTCCAGTCCTGCCTAAAATATCATGAAAGCAAAACCCCAAAAGATCAAATTGTTTCCAAATAACTGTATACAAAACAAAGCTCAAGGATATTTATAGGAATATAAAAACACTCAGCACCCAACTAGATAAAATTGACAATGCCTGACATCCAGTGAAAGATTACCAGTGTGCAAAGAGACAGGAAAATACAACCAATACCAAGGAGATTAATCAATCAAAACCAATGCAGAATTGACACATGTTAGAGTCAGCAGAGAAAGACATCAAAACAATTATTATAACTATATTTCATATCTTCAGAAAGTTAAGTAGACATGGCAGATACGAAAAAGACCCAAATTAAACTTCAGTGTTTGAGAAGAAAAGCACACTGGATGGGATTAACAACAGATTAGTCACTGAAAAAGAAAAGAATAATGAAAGCACAGTAATGGAAACTATCTGCAGCTAAACTCAGAAACAAAAGAAAATGAAACGAACGTCAGTGAGCTGTGGAACAACTACAAGCAGCCTAATATACTAGTAATTGGAGGGCCTGAAGGTGTGGGAGACAAAATATATGTTTGGAGAAATAATCCCCCACAAGTTCCCCAACTTGATGAAGATTATAAACCCACAGATCCAAGACATTCAGTGAACCCCAAGCATAAGAAACATAAAGAAAACTACACCGCGGATCACGACGTCAGGAGATGAAGACCATCGTGGCTAACATGGTGAAACCCTGTCCCTACTAAATATACAAAAAATTAGCCAGGCGTGGTGGCGGGCACCTGTAGTCCCAGCTACTCGGGAGGCTGAGGCAGGAGAATGGCGTGAACACGGGAGGCAGAGCTTGCAGTGAGCCAAGATCGCCCCACTGTACTCCAGCCTGGCCAACAGAGCAAGACTTTGTCTGAAAAAAAAAAAAAAAAAAAGTGCACCAAAGCATATCATTATAAATTGCTTGAGGCTGGGCACAGTGGCTCATGCCTGCAATCCCAGCACTTTGGGAGGCCCAGATGGGCAGATCATTTGAGGTCAGGAGTTCAAGACCAGCCTGGACAACATGGTGAAATCCTGTCTCTACAAAAAAATACAAAAATATCCAGGTGTGGTGGCGGGCATCTGTAATCCCAGCTACTTGGGAGGCTGAGGCAGGAGAACTACTGGGAGGCAGAAGTTGCAGTGAGCTGAGATCATGCCACTATACTACAGCCTGGGAGATGCAGCAAGACTCCATCTCAAAATAAATAAATAAATAATAAATATATAAATAAATAAAATTGCTCAAAAGCAATGGTAAAGAGAAAAATCCTAAAGCAGACAGAGATAAGGCATGTAATTAGTACAGGGGAACAAAAAGAAGCCTGACATCAGATTTCTCATGGGAAATAATGTAAATGAGAAGACAGTAGAGCAATATTTTTAAAGTTAACCTAGAATTCTATACCCAATAAAAATATCTTTCGGCCGGGTGCAGTGGCTCATGCCTGTAATCCTAGCACTTTGGGAGGCTGAGGTGGGTGGATCACTTGAGGTCAGGAGTTTGAGACCAGCCTGGCCGACATGGTGAAACCGTGTCTACTAAACCATTTCTACTAAAAATGCAAAAAGAATTGCCAGGCATGGTGGTGTGGGCCTGTATTTGGGAAGCGGAGGCACGAGAATCGCTTTAACCCAGGAGACAGAGGTTGCAGTTAGCCAAGATCACGCCACTGCACTCCAGCCTAGGTGAAAGAGTAAGACTCCATCTCAGAAAAAAAAAAAAAAAATGAAGATGAAATAAAGACGCTTTAAGACGTACAAAATATGGAATAGTTCACAACCAGCAGACTCACGCTACAAGAAATGCTAAAGGAAGTCATTCAGATAGATAAGACATGATAGCAGATGGAAAATCTGAATCTTTACAAGGCATTGAAAACCACTGAAAATAGGCCAGGCACGGTGGCTCACGCCTGTAATCCCAGCACTTTGGGAGGCCGCGGCAAGTGGATCATGAGGTCAGGAGATCGAGATCATCCTGGCTAACACGGTCTCTACTAAAAATATTTTTAAAAATTAGCCAGGCGGGATGGCAGGCACCTATCGTCCCAGCTACTCGGGAGGCTGAGGCAGGAGAATGGCATGAACCCGGGAGGCGGAGCTTGCAGTGAGCTGAGATTGCGCCACTGCACTCCAGCCTGGGCAACAGAGCGAGACTCCATCTCAAAAAAAAAAAAAAAAAGAAAAAACCACTGAAAATAGTAACTGCATAGATAAATGTATTTAATTTTTAAATTTAAATCTATTTAAAAGATGATTGTTACACCAGTATAATAATATGTTTTGGATTTATAATACATATAAAAGTAAATTGTATGACAATAGTCTAAAGGCCAGGAGGGGAAATATGGAAGTTCATTATTGTAAAGTTCTTATACATGAAATTTTGCAACATCACCTGAGGTTTTACAGTGGCAAGTGAGGATATACAGTCATTTCTCAGTATCCACAAGGGCTTAATTCCAGAACCCCTGCTGATACAAAATTTGCAGAAGCTCAATTCTCTTATATAAAATGGCATAATATCTGCGTATCACTTATGCACATCCTCCCATATACTTTAAATCTTCTCTACATTACTTATAATACTGAATACAAGGTAAATGTTATATAAATAATTGTTATACTGTACTGGGTTTTTTAATTTGTATTTTTATTTTTTATTGGTTTTTAAAAAAATATTTTTGTTTTGTTTTGTTTTTGAGACAGAGTATCACTCTGTTGCCCAGGCTGGAGTGCAGTGGTGCAATCTCAGCTCACTGTGACCTCTGCCTCCTGGGTTAAAGCGATTCTCCTGCCTCAGCCTCCAAGTAGCTGGGATTACAGGTGCCTGCCACCACGCCCAGCCAATTTTTTTGTATTTTTATTAGAGACGGGGTTTCACCATGTTGGCCAGGCTAGTTTCGAACTCCTGACCTCAAGTGATCCTCCCTCCTCAGCCTCCCAGTGCTAGGATTACAGACATGAGCCATCGCACCTGGCCTTAAAAAATATTTTTGATCCACAGATTCCCGTTGAATCTGCGGGTACAGAACCTGTGGATATGGGGGGCTGACTGTATTCTATACACCCTAAACCAACTACTAAAATAACCAAAAATTTTAAGTAATATGCAACAAAATGATAAAATGAAGTCATTAATGTCTGCTTAATCCAAAAGAAGGCTGAAGGAGGAAAAGGGGGACAAAGAATAGATGGGACAAGTGGAAAGTAAATAGCAACATGATAAAGTCAGACCTAACCACATCAAGAATCACATTAAATGTAAATAATCTAAACACCCGATTCAACAGCAGAGATTATCAAATTGGATAAAAAAGTAAGACCCAACTCTATGCTGCCTACATGAAATACAATTAAAATATAAAGACACAAATGGATTAATGGTAAAAAATATTAAAAAATATAAAGTGTTAACATGGGTCAAAAGAAAGCTTGAGTGCTTATATTAGTATCAGGCAAAGTATATTTGCAGAGGAAAGGATATTACCAGAAGTTAAAGAGATTATTTCAACTTGACAAAGGGGTCACATAATTAGGAGGACATAACAATCCTAAACATTTATGTACCTAATAACAAAGCTTCAAAATACATTATGCAAAAACTGATAGAATTATTTTGAGAAATAAATAAATCCACTCTTACAGCCAGGTATTTCAATACCCCATCTCAATAATTGATAAAATAAGTAGATAGAAAATCAGTAAGGATGTAGAATATTCTTATTTTAAGCATGACATCATACTTATGGGCCGTGAAACAAATCTTGATACATTTTAAAGGATTCAAATCATACAAAATATATTCTTTACCCAAAATGGAATTAAATTGTAAATAACAGAAAAATCTCTGGGAAAAACAATCTCCAAATATTTGGAAAGTAAATAATACACTCCTAAATAATTCATAGATCAAAAGAGAAATTAAAAGGGAAATTGGCAATGTTTTGAATTGAATGAAAATGAAAACGTATCAGAATTTGTGGGGTGCCACTAAAGCAGTAGAGAGACATTTATAACACTAAGATCTACATTAGAAAAAAAGAAAGTTCTCAAATAAATGAACTCAGATTCTACCTTAAGAAACTAGGAAAAAGAAGAAAAAATTAAACCCAAAGTAAGCCAGAAAAAGGAAATAATAAAAGACCAAATCAGCAGTCAATGAAATAGAAAATAGAAAAACAATCTTAAAATTTAATAATAGAGCCAGGCACGGTGGCTCACGCCTGTAATCCCAGCACTTTGGGAGGCCAAGGCAGGCAAATCACAAGGTCAGGAGTTTGAGACCAGCCTGGCCAACATGGTGAAACCCCATCTCTACTAAAAATACAAAAAATTAGCTGGGCTTAGTGGCAGGTGCCTGTAATCCCAGCTACTTGGGAGGCTGAGGCAGGAGAATTGCTTGAACGCAGTAGGCAGAGATTGCAGTGAGCTGAGATCACGCCACTGCACTCCAGCCCGGGTGACAGAGACTCTGTCTTAAAAATAATAATAATAATAGAAACTGGCTCTTTGAGAAAAATCAATAAAATTGATAAACTACCTAGACTGATAAGAAAAAAACAGAAGATACAAATTACCAGTATTGGAAATAAATGAGGTGACATCAACATAGATTCAAATCATATTAAGGGAATAATAAGGGGATGTAAGAAACAATTTTATGACAAATTTGGCAAATTAACATGAGACAAATTCCTTGAAAGACACAATTATAAAGGTTTACACAAGAAGAAACAGATATCTGTATAGCCCCCTATCTAAGAAATACACTGAAAATATAGTTAAAAATCTTTCCTCAAAGAAAACTCCATGCCCAGATAGTTTCACTGATAAATTCAACCAAACATTTAAGGAAGTAATACTATCTTTGTTTTTGAGACAGAGTCTCATTCTGTCACCCACACTGGAGTGCATTGGTGGGATCTCAGCTCATTGCAACCTCTGCCTCCTGGGTTCAAGTGATTCTCACGCCTCAGCCTCCCAAGCAGCTGGGGTTACAGGTACACAGCACCATACCAGGCTAATTTTTTTGTATTTTTAGTAGAGACAGCATTTCACCATGTTGGCCAGGCTGGTCTCAAACTCCTGACCTCAAGCGATCTGACCGCCTCAGCCTCTCAGAGTGCTGGGTTTACAGGCGTGAGCCACCACACCCGGCCAGAAGTAGTAATATCAATTCTACACAAACTCTTCCCAAAAAATGGAAAGAAATGGATTACTTCATAATTCATTCTATGAGACCAGCATTACCTTGATAATAAAATCAAAAACATTACAAGAGAAGAAAAATTTAAACCAGTATCTCTTATAAAATAAATACAAAATTTCTTAACAAAATTTTAGTATTTTGGGCCGGGCGAGGTGTCTCACATCTGTTAATCCCAGCACTTTGGGAGGCCAAGGTGGGTGGATCACTTGAGATCAGGAGTTTGAGACCAGCCTGGCCAACATGGCGAAATCCTGACTCTACTAAAAATGCAAAAATTAGCTGGGCATGGTGGCGTGTGCCTGTAATCCTAGCTACTTGGAGGGCTGAGGCAGGAGAATTGCTTGAACCTGGGAGGTGGAGGTTGCAGTGAGCTGAGATTGCATCACTGCACTCCAGCGTGGGCAACAAAGACTCAGTCACCAAAAAAAAAAAAGTAGTATTTTGAAGCCAACAATATGTTAAAATGATATGACCAAGTAGGATTTATTCCAGGGATGCATACATGATTTAATATTTGAATAGCAATTAATGTAATTTACCATGTTAACAAACAAAAAGTAAAACCATGTAATTATATCAATAGATGCAGAAAAAAAGCATCTAACAAAATTCAACAGTATTTCCTGATAAGAACTCTTAACAAACTAGGAGAAGAAGAGAACTTCCTCAGCCTGATAAAGGGCATCTACAAAAAACCCATAGCTAGTATACTTAGTGATAAAAAACAAAATACTTTCTCCTTAAGATTGAGAAAAAAGACAGACATGTTCATTGTTACCACTTGCATTCTATGTACTGGAGGTTCTGGCCAGTACAATCAGGCTGGAAAAAGAAATGAAAGTGATCCCTATGAAAAAGGAAGTACATGTACCATACAGAGAAAAGGAGCAAAACCCCAAGTCTTCTGTTTATCCTGAGGCTTTCAGCAACGTTCCTCTCCCGTGAGCCAAGGAGGCAACTGATACAAGCTTGTAGATGATTCGTCTTTAAAATGTACATAAGTGTAATATTTAATAAAATGAGGGGAATGGAGTTATAAACTTTTTTTTTCTAGGTGACCTGTTTAATAGGCTTTTGCAGACTAGGGAATCCCCAAGATGTGATGGGACTGCTCGTACAGTTGTGACATTTGTTACCACCCATTTCTCCCCTCCGCACCCCATTTTTTTTGTTTTTGTCTTGTCACCCCCCAGCACACTATAATGCAGTGAACTGGAACAGTTCCTCCCAGAAACAGTTTGGCCAGCTTTGTGAACCCTTGACATCTGAAAACTGAACTAAAGATCTATCTGGGCTTCTCTGCCAACTTTTTTTTTTTTTCTTTTTTGAGACGGAGTCTCGCTCTGTCGCCCAGGCTGGAGTGCAGTGGTGCGATCCCGGCTCACTGCAAGCTCCGCCTCCCAGGTTCACGCCATTCTCCTGCCTCAGCCTCCCGAATAGCTGGGACTACAGGCACCCGCCACCATGCCTGGCCAATTTTTTGTATTTTTAGTAGAGACAGGGTTTCACCGTGTTAACCAGGATGGTTGAGATCTCCTGACCTCGTGATCCGCCTGTCTCAGCCTCCCAAAGCGCTGGGATTACAGGTGTGAGCTACTGCGCCCAGCTCTCTTCGCCAACTTTTTGCCTGATGCCATTCTATTGGCAGACTATGGACTTTGAAGTCAGCCTTTACCTTTGAGAAAGTTCAAGAACTATGATTGGTCACTTCTATCTATAACAATCTAATCCTACTCTTTGGTAGTCTTTGCAGTACCCACAGTCTTAGCAGAGCTGGGGTTCCTGTCCTCTGCACATTGACTTTCTTTTTCTTTCTTTTTTTTTTTTTTTTTGAGATGGAGTCTCACTCTGTCGCCCAGGCTGGAGTGCAGTGGCACAATCTCGGCTCACTGCAACCTCTGCCCCGCGAGTTCAAGCAATTTTCCTGCCTCAGCCTACTGAGTGGTTAGGTTTACAGGCACCTCCCATTGCGCTCGGCTAATTTTTGTAGTTTTAGTAGAGACAGGGTTTCACCATGTTGGCCAGGCTGGTCTCAAACTCCTGACCTCAAGTGATCCACTCACCTCAGCCTGGGATTACAGGCATGAGCTGGGATTACAGGCATGAGCCACCGCACCCGGCCTTGACTTTCTTGATGTATCATAATACTAACAGTGGATTGGCCGGGCATGGTGGCTCACACCTGTAATCCCAGCACTTTGGGAGGCCGAGGTGGGTGGATCACTTGAGGTGAGGAGTTTGAGACCAGCCTGGCCAACATGGTGAAACCCTATCTCTACTAAAAATACAAAAATCAGCCAGGCATGGTGGCACTCACCAGTAATCCCAGCTATTCAGGAGGCTGAGGCATGAGAATCACATGAATTCGGGAGATGGAGGTTGAAGTGAGCCAAGATCGTGTCATTGCACTCCAGCCTGGGTGACAGAGTGAGACTCCATCTCAAAAGCAAACAAAAAACAGTGCATCAGTGCACTTGGCCAGGAAGTTGTCTTTGTGGATTCTGTCTGTATGGCTTAGTAGTAGAAGTAGATTTGGGGGGTGGGGGCGGGGTTTGTTTTTTTGTTTGTTTTGTTTCGAGACGGAGTCTTGCTCTGTCGCCCAGCTGGAGTGCAGTGGCACGATCTCTGTTCACTGCAAGCTCCGCCTCCCGGCTTCACGCCGTTCTCCTGCCTCAGCCTCCCAAGTAGCTGGGACTACAGGCAACCGCCACCACACCTGGATAATTTTTTTGTATTTTTAGTAGAGATGGGGTTTCACCGTGTTAGCCAGGATGGTCTCGATCTCCTGACCTTGTGATCCGCTCACCTCGGCCGCCCAGAGTGCTGGGATTACAGGCTTGAGCCACTGTGCCCGGCCTTTTTTTTTTTTTGAGACTGAGTCTTGCTGTGTTGTCCAGGCTGGAGTGCAGTGGCACAATCTTAGCTCACTAGAACCTCTGCCTTCCGGATCCAGTGATTCTTGTGTCTCAGCCTCCCAAGTAGCTGGGACCACAGACGTATTGCACCACACCCAGCTAATTTTTGTATTTTTAGTGGAGACGGGGTTTCACCATGTTGGCCAGGCTGGTTTCGAGCTCCTGGCCTCAAGTCATCCACCCGCCTCAGCCTCCCAAAGTGCTGGGATTACCGGCGTGCACCACTGTGCCTGGCCTGGTTTTGTTTTTCATAATTCAGTTTACTCAATAAGCATGTATTTATTGACTATTTTTTTAAAAAAGGAAGTACAGTCATGTACCACATAATGATGTTTGGTCAGTGATGGACCTCATATACAAAGGTGGTCCCATAAGATTATAATACTGTATTTTTACTGTACCATTTCTATATTTAGACATGTTTAGATAACACAAATACCATTTTGTTACAATTGCCTATAGCATTCATATAGTAGTTATTCATGTAGTTATTCAAAACTATTCATGCCGTATAGTTTTGCTGTAGCCTTGGAGCAGCAGGCCACACCATATAGCCTATGTGTATAGTGGGCTATACTGTCTAGGCTTATGTAAGTATATTCTAGAGTTCACAGGAGGACAAAATTGCCTAATGACACATTTCTTAGAGCATATTTCTGTCACTAAGCAAACATAACTACAAAATTGTCTTTATTCATAGACCACGTGATTGTCTATGTGGAAGACCCAATGAAATCTTTTAAAAAGCTACTAGAACCAGTAAGTGAGCTTAAACATTGCAGGATACAAGAGCAATATACAAATGTCAGTTGTATTTGTAGAAAGCCTAGAAATAAACCCACACATACAGGGACAACTGACTTTTTATTTTTATTTTTTTGAGACACAGTCTCAATCTGTCACCCAGGCTGGAGTGCTATGGTGTGATCTTGGCTCACTGCAACCTCCACCTCCCTTCAAGGGATTCTCCAGCCTCAGCTACCCAAGTAGATGGGACTACAGGCGCATGCCACCACATGCAGCTAATTTTTGTATTTTTTGTAGAAACAGGGTTTCGCCATGTTGACCAGGCTGTCTCAAACTCCTGACCTCAAGTGATCCACCTTCCTCGGCTTCCCAAAGTGCTGGGATTATAGGCGTGAGCCACTGTGCCCAACCACAACTGACTTTTTAACAAAGGCACAACGACAACGCAATGAAGAAAGGATAGCCTTCTCAGCAAATGGTACTGGAACAGTTGAATATCCATATGCAAAAACATGAACTTTGATCTATATCTCACACCACATACAAAAATTAACTCAGATAGGTCATAGATGTAAATGTTAAACCAAAAACTATGCAATTTATAGAAGAAAACATGGGGAAAATATTTGTGACCTGGGTTAGGTAATGGTTTTTTGGATATAACATCAAAAGTATAGTCTAAAAAAGAACAAATCGATAAATTAGACTTCATTAAATTAAGAACTTCTCCTTCAAAGACACTATTAAGGGAATGAAACGACGAGGCACAGACAGGCACGGTGGCTCACGCCTGTAATCCCAGCACGTTGGGAGGCCGAGGCGGGCAGATCATGAGGTCAGGAGTTTGACACCAGCCTGGCCAACGTAGTGAAACCCCATCTCTACTAAAAATACAAAAAATAGCCAGGCATGGTGGCGGGTGCCTGTAATCTCAGCTACTCGGAAGGCTGAGGCAGGAGAATCACTTGAACCTGGGAGGCGGAGGTTGCAATGAGCCGAGATCATGCCATTGCACTCCAGCCCGAGTGACAGTGTGAGACTCCATCTCGAAAAAAAAAAAAAGAAAAGAAAAGCCACGGGATAGGAGAAAAATCTTTGCAAAGCATATAAAGGGATTGTTTCTGAACTAAAGACCTATAAAAATTGAAAAATAAGAAAATAAGCCAGTTTTTAAAATGAGAAAAGTTATATGGATGGCAATTAAGCACCATGAAAAGATATTCAACATCATTAATCATTAGGGAAATGCAAATTTAAATAACAATGAGATACCAGTATACACCTATTAGTATCGCTAAAATAAAAGACTACATCAAGCAATGGTGAGGACGTAGAGGTGGCAGAACTCTAATGCAGTGCTGAGAACATAAAATTATAAAGTCACCTTTGGAACAGTTTGACAGTTGCTTAAAAAGTTAAATATATACCAGCCATATGGTCTAGCCATTTTATTCCTAGGTGTTTACCATAGGGGAAAGAAAATAAAATCCATACAAACACTTGTATACAATTGTTGATAGCAGCTTTCTTTGTAATAGCCCCAAACTGGAAACAACCCAAAAGTCTGTAACAGGTGAATGGATAAATAAATTGATATATCCAGACAGTAATGAACTATTAATAACCCATGACAATGTGGATGAATCTCAAAATAAATCTAGTGAGTGAAAAAAGTCAGACCAAAAAGAAAAAAAAAGTGATACTGTACAATTCTATGCATAGAAACTCTAGAAAATGCAAAGTAATCTATAGTGGCAGAAAACAGATCAGCAGTTGCTTGGGGATGGGGGCAAGGGAAGCATAGGAGGGAGGAATTACAAAGAGGTGCAAGGAAACGTGGGGATGATAACTATGTTCGTTATTTTGATTGTGATGATTTCATGTGTATGTACATATGTCAAACTTACCAAATTGTGTACTTTAAGTATGTGCAGTTTATTGTCAATTATCCCTCAATAAAGCAATTTTTAAAATCAACAGCATAAGAATGGATTAGGAAGATACCTGATTTAACATGTGTTTTAGAGGGGAAATATGTTATATTTTAATTAAATGCTAATTCAACTGAATCAAAAATAAAACATGGCTGACTTAACTAATGCAGGCTCAGAGCGCAATAATAGAAATATGGTGTCTACATTAGAAGGACATTAATTGCATGTGAATGTGAAAAGAGGGCCATTGTAGTTAACCCAGGAAAGAAGCAAATTATAGTCTACATTTTTTACAGGCATCAAAGGCAAAAAGAGAGCTCATAAAGACTTAAGCTCTTGGTCATCTGGAAAACCTTTAACAAGATTTAGCAAAGCATTTACTGAATATCTACTGTGTTCTAGGTTCTGTGCTAACCATGTTCGTTGCTACTGTGAGATTGTAGTGCCATTTTGCAGATCATGAAACAGACTGTAAGGAGGGTTAATAATTGGTGAAATAAGAGCTAGTGAGTGACAAAATCAAGATTCAAACTCTCTACTGGCTACATAATTGGCTTCCTATGTTTTGGAAGATTTTTCCCCCAGTGATTTTAGGCTAACAGAAAGTAATTGAACTATTGTATAAAGAGGATAAGGAGATTATTTTGGTATTTTTTTCCATTTTATTTCTTTAGCCGTAATGTGACAGTCATTGTACCAGGAGCTGGGAATGCCCTCAAGGAGCTGTGTGACCTAGTGGGAGAAACAAGAACTTACAAACTACCACAACGTAGAGAGCAGAGCTGTGACTTGCTCAAGGAACTTTACAAGTTTATGAATCCTCCAGTGCTTACAAGTTCCTTCTTTAAATGGATATGAAATCATTAGTAGAGAGAATGAGGCCTTGGTGAGATGTAGATGCTGAGCAATCAGCTACTTACTCACTAAGCACCAGGTTCTGCACAGTAGCCTCACAGCCCTGTGGTTCAAATTCGTGTCTAAGCAAGGTGACAAGGGATCACATTTTGGATATTTGGGGGCTACTCCCAAATAAAACTGTTCTGAAACATTTACATATTTCAGAAATACCTATGTGCATGTGTATATACATACATATATAATATATTCATACATATGCAGTAAAAAGTTTCTCTTTCATCTCACCTTATTTCTACAGCCTCCTCCCAAACAGGTAACCACTGTAATTATTTTTCTTATGTATTTTTCTAGATTTTCTTCATATCTATTCAAGCAAGCACAAATACAAATTCTTATTTTTACAACTTTCTTACTCCAAAGGCAAAATTTTGTATGCATGATTCTGCACCTCACTTTTTCATATTGCTGTGTCTTAAAGATCTTTCCAAATCAATAGAGAACTTCCTCATTAATTTTTTACTGCCACATACTATCTGGATATGCCATAATTTATTTAACCTGCTCCCTATTGATAGGCATTTATATTGTTTTGAAACAATGCAGCAATGAATAACCTCAATATATATCATTTCTCACATACATAAATGTCCAGGATTGCTGGATCAAACATATACTCATTTGTAATTTCTATACATGCTGCCAAATTACTCTCCTAACAGGTTGTACCAATATTTCCACAGAGGCTCACTAATTGAGTTTATTTATTGAACTTTTGGATTTTTGTGAATCTGATGAGTGAAAAATAAAATCTGTGGTTTTTTTTTAGATGGAGTCTTGCTCTGTTGCCTAAGCTGGAGTATAGTGGCGCGATCTTGGCTCACTGCAACCTCCGCCTCCTGGGTTCAGGCAATTCTCCTGCCTTAGCCTCCCAAGTAGCTGGGATTACAGGCAGGTGCCACCATGCCCAGCTAATTTTTGTATTTTTAGTAGAGACGGGGTTTCACCATGTTGGCCGGGCTCGTCTCGAACTCCTGACCTTGTGATTTGCCCGCCTGGGCCTCCTAAAGTACTGGGATTACAGGATGAGCCACCATGCCTGGCCCAAAATCTGTGTTTTTTTAAATTTGCATCTCCCTTATTGACATTAAGCATTGTTGCATTTGTTTAAAAGCTGTTTGCATTTTTTTCTATAAACTCTAAGTTCATTACCTTTACCCTTTAGTTATTGAGTTGTTGGTTATCATAGTTTGGGTTCTGCTAGAATCAGAGCTTAAGGGAAGGACTTGGGTGCAGGTTGTTTATTTGAGAAATAATCCTTGGAAGCAGGAGTAAGCCAACATAAGAGTGTTTTTTGTACATAATTCCTGTAAAACAGAAAGACTTGAGTCTACTAGATACTCCAAGAAGCATGCAGAATTCCTCAAATAATTATCCTTCTGAAGAATGGGAGGCTCAGGCCGGGCGCAATCGCTCATGCCTGTAATCCCGGCAGTTTGGGAGGCCAAGGCAGGAGGATCACTTGAGCCCAGGAGTTCGAGACCAGCCTGGGCAACATAGGGAGACCTCCTGTCTGCAAAAAATACAAATAAATTAGCTAGGTGTGGTAGCCCATGCTTTTGGTCCTACCTACATGGGAGGCTGAGGTAGGATTGCTTGAGCCAAGGAGGTTGAGGCTGCAGTGAGCCATGATCACACCATTGCACTCCAGCCTGGGTAACAGAGTGAGACTCCATCTCAAAGAAAAAAGAATGGGAGGCTCGGGAGGCTGGGACATTTATTCTTACATCCCTTATTAATTTAGGATTGCCCTACAAGCATTATACTTTCTTGCACTTCTGGACTTTACACAGGGCTGAGAGAGCTTTGTGGCCTTGGAGAAGGCCCTGAGACAAATAGCTAAAAGAAGCTAGATGTGAGCTTGAGGTAGGATGCTATCCCCAGGAGTCTGAGCTCATGCAGAACTGTCCACTAGAGCCTCTACTGAAATCAAAGGTAGACCAAAAGGATGTGATGTAGGGCAACAAAGCATCTCTTTTTCTCTTATTGGCCTCTGTTGACAGTAATGCATAGTGTAATTATTTGTGATATTAGTCACAAAATTTTCCCTGGTTTATAATTTTGTTTGTACGTAGCATTTTTAAAGTAATAACTTTGGCCAGGCGCAGTGACTCATGCCTGTAATCCCAGCACTTTGGGAAGCTGAGGCAGGCGAATCACTTGAGGTCAGGAGTTTGAGACCAGCCTGGCCAACATGGCGAAACCCCGTCTCTACCAAAAATACAAAAATTAGCTGGGCATGGATGGTGCATGCCTGTAATCCTAGCTCCTTGGGAGGCTGAGACATGAGAATCACTTGAATCCAGGAGGCAGAGGTTACAGTGAGCCAAGATTGTGCCACTGCACTCCAGCCTGGGTGACAGAGTGAGACTCTGTCTCAAAATAAAATAAAGTGAAAGCTTTATTAAGATATAATTCATATATCATGCAGTTCATCCATTAAAAGTATATAATTCAATAAAACACAAAAAGTATACAATTCAGTGTTTTTAAGTATTATATTCACAGAATTATGCAATCGTCACCACAATAAATTTCAGAACATTTTCATCACTCCAAGGAAAAAAACCCATATCCATTAATAGTCATTCCCTGTTTCATCCCTCTCCTCAGCCCCTGGCAACCACAAATCTGTTTTCTATTTCTATGTATTTGTCTGTTCTGGGCATTCATATAATTATTACACATGGCCTTTTGTGACTAGCTTCTTTCATTTGGCATAATGTTTTCAAGGTTCATCCATATCGTAGTATGTATCAGTACTTCATTCCTTTTTACTGCTGAATAATATTCTACTGTATGGATAAACATATGATAGAAATAAATTTTCAATTTTTCAATAGGTAAGTTGATACAAATTAATTTTCAGTTTTTCAGTCAGGTTGTCTATTACTGATTTATAAGAGGCTTTTTAAATATATATATTTGGGATACAAGTTCTTTATCAGATACATGATTTTCAAAGATTTTTCTCCCATTCTGTGGTTGTCTTTCGCTTTCTTGATGGTGTCCTTTGAAGCATAAACCAATGTTTATCCATACAATATACAATCTGTGGATAAACGCCATTCATCAGTTGATGGGCATTTGGGTTATTTCCATTTTGGAGCTATTATGAACAATCCTGCTATGAACATTTGTGCACAGGTTTTTGGCTGGATGTGTGTTTTCCCTTCTCTCACATTTCAAACCTAGGAGTGCAATTGCTGGGTCATATGATAAGTCTATGTATAATCATTCGAGAACTGTTTTCCAAAGTGGCAGCACCATTTTATATTTCCACCAGCAATGTGTGAGGATTCAAATTTCTCCATGTCCTTACAACACTTGTTAATGTCTTTTTTTTATTGTAGTCACCCTTGTGGGTATGATGTAGTAGCTCATTGTGGTTTTGATTTGCATTGCTCCAATGGCTAATGATGTTGAGCATCTTTTCATGTGCTTATTGGCCATTTGTATATTTTCCTTGAAGAAGTAACTATACAAATCAATTTTCAATTTTTCAGTTGGGTTGACTCTTTATTGATTTACAAGAGTTTTTAAAATATGTTTGGAATACAAGTCCTATATCATATACGTGATTTTCAAAGATTTTCTCCCATTCTGTGGGTTGTCTTTTACTTTCTTGATGGTGTCCTTTGAAACATGAAGTTTATTTATCTGGATGAAAACTAACTAATTCATCTATATTTTCTTTTGTTTGTGTTTTCGGTGTTACAGCTAAGAAACCATTGCCTAATCCATGGTCATGAAAATTACTCCTGTGTTTTCTTCTAAGAGTGTTATAGCTATTAGCTATTAGCTATTACATTTAGATGTACAATCTATTTTAGGTTAATTCTTTTTTTTTTTTTTTTTTTTTTTTTTTTGAGACGAAGTCTACCTCTGTCACCCAGGTTGGAGTGCAGTGGCTCGATCTTGGCTCACTGCAACCTCTGCATCCCAGGTTCAAATGATTCTTCTGCCTCAGCCTCCTGAGTAGCTGGGACTACAGGCGTCCACCACCACGCCTGGCTAATTTGTTGTATTTTTGGTACAGACGGGGTTTCACCATGTTGACCAGGCTGGTCTCCCACTCCTGACCTCGTGATCTGCCCACCTCAGCCTCCCAAAGTGCTGGGATTACAGGCGTGAGCCACCGTGCCCAGCCTTAGGTTAATTCTTTCATGTGATATGAGGAAGAGGTTCAGCTTCGTTCTTTTGCCTGTGGATATCCAGTTGTCACAAAACCATTTGTTATGATGACTAAATTTTTTAACCCCTTGAATTTTCTTGGCACTGTTGTCAAATTTCATTTGCCCATAAAATGTAAGAGTTTATCTCTGGACTCTCAATGTTATTTCCTTGATCTGTATGTCTGGCCTTATGCCAACACCACACTGCATAATTATGGTAGCTTTGTATGAAGTTCTGAAATGGGGACGTGTAAGTCCTCCAGCTTTGCTTTTCTTTTTCAAGATTGTTTTGGCTGTCCGGGTGCGGTGGCTCACGCCTGTAATCCCAGCATGCTGGGAGGCCAAGGCAGGCGGATCACAAGGTCAGGAGATCGAGACTATCCTGGCTAACACGGTGAAACCCCGTCTCTACTAAAAATACAAAAAAATTAGCCAGACATGGTGGCAGGCACCTGTAGTCCCAGCTACTCGGGAGGCTGAGGCAGGAGAATGGTGTGAACCCGGGAGGCAGAGTTTGCAGTGAGCCGAGATCGTGCCACTGCACTCCAGCCTGGGCAACAGAGCAAGACTCCGTCTCAAAAAAAAAAAAAAAAAGGATTGTTTTGGCTATTCTGGGTCCTTTGCATTTTTATTTGAATTTTAGGATTAGCTTGTCAATTTCTGTGAAGAAGCCAGCTGGAATTTTGATGGGGCTTACTCTGAATCTTTACAGTAGTTTGAGTAGTATTGCCATCTTAATATTAACCTTTCTGATCTATGAAGATGGGCATCTTTACATTTGTTTAGGTCTTTTTAGTTTATTTCAACAGTGTTTTGTGGCCAGATGTGGTGGCTCATACCTATAATCCCTGCACTTTGGGAGGCTGAGGGAGGCTGATCTCTTGAGCTCAGGAGTTCAAGAGCAGCCTGGGCAACATGGCAAAACTCCATCTCTACAAGAAATACAAAAAATTAGCCAGGCATGGTGGCATGTGCTTGTCATCCCAGCTACTTGGGAGGCTGAGGTGGGAGGATCACATGAGCCCAGGAACTTGAGGTTGTTGTGAGCCATGATCATGCCACTGCACTCCAGCTTGGGCAATAGAGTGAGACCCTGCCTCAAAAACAAAAAACAAAAAAACCAGCAATGGTCTGTAGTTTTGATAGTATAAGTTTTACACTTCTTTTGTTCTATTTATTCCTAAGTAGTTATTATTTCTGATGCTATTATAAAATGGAAGTTTTTCCTTAAGTATATTTTGGGGTCACTGCAATTACATAGGAATACAACTGATTTTTGAATACTGATCTTCTGTCCTGAAGCCTTGGTGAACTCATTTATTAGCTCTAGTAGTTTTATAATGGCTTCCTTAGGATTTCCTATATATGGGATCGTGTCATCTGCAGATAGATGTGTTTTACTTCTTCCTTCAACCCTGGATACATTCTATTTTCCTTCGTAATTTCCCTAGGTAGAACTTCTTGTACATGTTAAATAGAAGTGACAAGAGTGGACATATCTTCATCCAAATCATAGTTTGATCTTTACCACTCAGTCTGATGGTAGCAGTGGGTTTTTTGTTGTTTTTATTTTGGGTTTTTGTCTTTTTGTCCTCTTGTGTTGAAACTGAAAGTAGTGGTTTTTTTGTAGATGCTTTTTATCAAGTAGAGGAAGGTCCCTTCTGTTTCTAATTTGTTGAGTGTTTTTGTCGTGAAAGAATGTTGGATTTTATCAAATGCTTTACCTGTGTCTCTTGAGATGATCATGTGGTTTTTGTCCTTTATTCCATTAATATGGTGTATGGAATAACATCGATAGATTTTCATATGTTAAGCCAACCTTGAATTTCAACTATAAATCTCACTTAGCCATAGCATATAATCCTTTTTTTTTTTTTTGAAACAGAGTCTCGCTGTTGTCGGCCCGGGCTGGAGTGCAATGGCATGATCGCAGTTCATTTTTTTTTTTTTTTTTTTTTTGAGACGGAGTGTTGCTGTTGTCAGCCCAGGCTGGAGTGCAATGGCACGATCTTGGTTCACTGCAACTTCCACTTCCCAGGTTCCAGCAGTTCTCCTGCCTCAGCCTCCCAAGTTGCTGAGATTACAAGTGCCTGCCATCACACCTAGCTAATTTTTGTATTTTTAGTAGAGATGGGGTTTCACCATGTTGGCCAGGCTGGTCTCGAACTCCTGATCTCAAGTGATCCACCAGTCTTGGCCTCCCAAAGTGCTGGGATTACAGGCGTGAGCCACCGCGCCCAGCCTATAATCCTTTTTATATGCTGCTAGACTGTATTTGCTAGTATTTTGTTGAGCATTGTTATGTACACATTCATGTGTTTCATAAACTATTCTCTGTAGCTTCCTTCCTTCCTTCCTTCCTTCCTTCCTTCCTTCCTTCCTTCCTTCCTTCCTTCCCTTCCCTTCCCTTCCCTTCCTTCCTTCCCCTCCCTCCCCTCCCCTCCTCTCCTTTTCTCTCCTCTCCTCTCCTCTCTTCTCTTCTTCCTTTCCTTTCTTCTTTTCCTTTCTTCCTTTTCTTTTTGAGACAGGGTCTTGTTCTGTCACCCAGGCTGGAGTGCAGTGGTGCGATCATAGCTCACTGTAGCCTCAAACTTCCTAGCTCAAGCAGTCCTCCCACTTCAGCCTCCTGAGTAGCTGGGATTATAGGTGCAAACCATGGCACCCAGCCATTTGATGTCTTTGTCTGGGTAATATTGGCCTTAAGAAGTTGAGCTGGGAAATGCTCCTCCTACTTTTTGAAAAGATTTGAGAAAGCATGGTATTCTTTAAATGTTGGTAGGATTCACTAAGGAAGACTTCTGAACTAGGCTTTTCTTTGTGGATAATTGTGAGATTTATTTTTAGTTTTGTTTTGTTTTGTTTTGTTTTGTTTTGTTTTGTTTTGTTTTTCAGACGGAGTCTCGCTGTCGCCCAGGCTGGAGTGCAGTGCCGCGATCTCGGCTCACTGCAGGCTCCGCCCCCCCCAGGGTTCACGCCATTCTCCTGCCTCGGCCTCCTGAGTAGCTGGGACTACAGGCGCCTGCCACCTCGCCTGGCTAATTTTTTGTATTTTTAGTAGAGACAGGGTTTCACTGTGTTAGCCAGGATGGTCTCGATTTCCTGACCTCGTGATCCGCCCACTTCGGCCTCCCAAAGTGCTGGGATTACAGGCGTGAGCCACCGCGCCTGGCCTGGTTTTGTTTTTAACTAATTTAGTCTCTTTGCTTGTTATAGGTCTATTCAGAATTTTTCTCTCTTTGAGTCAATTTTGATCATTTCTGTCCTAAGAATTTGTCAATTTCAAATCTAATTACCTAATTAGATTTATCTAATTTGATGGCTATATTAGTTTGCGAGGGCTGCCTTAACAAAATACTACACACTGGGTGGTTTAAACAATAGCAATTTATTTTCACACAGTCCTGGACACTGGAAGTCCAAGACTGAGGTGCTGGCAGGATTGGATTCTGCTGAGGCCTCTCTCCTTGACTTGCAGATGACTGTCTTCTTGCTGTGTCCTCACGTGGCCTTTCCTCTGTGTATGGGCACATTCCTGATGTCTCTTCTTCTTTTAAGGACACCAGTCATTTCAGATTAGGCCCTTACCCTATGACCTCATTTCATCATAATTACCCCCTTAAAGGTCCTATGTTCAAATACAGTCACATTCTAAGGTTTTAGGAATTGGGGCCTCAACATATGAATTGCGGGAAGACAATTCAGTCTATAACAATGGCATACAATTGTTCATAGCATTTGTTTATAATGCTTTTTTTTTTCTTTAAGGTTGCCAGTGATGCCCCGTCTTTTATTCCTAGTTTTAGTAATTTATATCTTCTCTTTTTTCATTGGTCAATCTGGCTAAAGACTTGTCAATTTTGTTGATTCACTCGGAAAACAAACTTTTGGTTTTGTTCATTTCCACCATTGTTTCTCTATTCCTTACTTTATTCATTTCTGTTGTCTTTATTCCTTTCTTCTTTCTTTTTGAGACGGAGTCTCGCTCTGTCACCCAGGCTGGAGTGCAGTGGCGCGATCTCGGCTCACTGCAAGCTCCACCTCCTGGGTTCACGCCATTCTCCTGCCTCAGCCTCCCCGAGTAGCTGGGACTACAGGCGCCCGCCACCACGCCTGGCTAATTTTTTTGTATTTTTAGTAGAGACGGGGTTTCACCGTGGTCTTGATCTCCTGACCTCGTGATCCGCCCGCCTCAGCCTCCCAAAGTGCTGGGATTACAAGCGTGAGCCACTGTGCCCGGCCTCTTCTTCTTTCTTTGGGTTTAGTTTTCACTTTTTCTAGTTTCTTAAGGTGATTGATTTGGGATCACTCTTAAGGGGATTGATTTGGGATTTTTTTTTTTTTTTTTTTTTTGAGATGGAGTTTTGCTCTTGTTGCCCAGGCTGGAGTGCAATGGTGCAATCTTGGCTCACAGCAACCTCTGCCTCGCAGGTTCAAGCCATTCTCTTGCCTCAGCCTCAGGAGTAGATGGTATTACAGGTATGCGCCACCACACCCGGCTAATTTTGTATTTTTAGTAGAGATGGGGTTTCTCCATGTTGGTCAGGCTGGTCTCAAACTCCGGACCTCAGGTGATCTGCCCACCTCGGCCTCTCAAAGTGCTGGGATTACAGGCATGAGCCACCGTGCCTGGCCTCTTTTTTTTAATATAGGCATTTACAGCTATAAATTTTCTTCTAATTAGTTTAGTGGCATCCCATAAGTTGTTGTATGTTGTGTTTAATTTTCATTTATTTTATACTTATTTATTTATTTATTTATTTATTTATTTACGTGTTTATTTTTGAGATGGAGTCTTATTCTGTCACCCAGGCTGGAGTGCAGTGGCGCCATCTCGGCTCACTGCAACCTCCACCTCCTGGGTTCCAGTGATTCTCCTGCCTCAGCCTCCTGAGTAGCTGGGATTACAGGCGCCCACCACCACACTCAGCTACTTTTTTTGTATTTTTAGTATAGACAGAGTTTTGCCACACTGGCCAGGCAGGTCTCAAACTCCTGACCTCAAGTGATCCGCCTGCCTCGGCCTCCCAAAGTGTTGGAATTACAGGCGTGAGCCACCGCATCCAACCTAATTTTCGTTTATTTTAAAGTGGTATACAATTTCCTTTGTGATGTCTTTGACCCATTGGTTATTTAGGAGTGTGTTATTTTTCATAAATTTGTGAATTTCTTAAATTTTCTTCTGTTATTGATTGTTCATTTGAGTCTCTTGAGTTTAGAGAATGTATTTTATATGATTTTAGTTCTTTGAAGTTTATTGAGGCTTGTTTTATGGCCTAACATATAGTCTATCCTGGAGAATCTCCCTGGTGCCCTTGAAAAGAATGTATATTCTGCTTTTGTTGGTGAATGTTCTACTGATGTCTTAGGCCTAATTGGTTTACAGTGTTGTTCAAGTCTTTTATTTCCGCCTTATTGATGTTCTCCCTGGTTGTTCTATTCATTATGGAAAGTGGGGTATTGAAGTACCCAACCCTTGTTATCAAATAGCTGTTTCTCCCTTCGATTATGTTCATCTTTGCTTCATTTATTTGGGGCTCTGTTGTTAGGTGTATATATGTTTATAATTATGTTTTACTGGTGGATTGACCCTTTTATCGTTATAAAGTGTTCTTTTTTTCATGTAGTAATAATTTTTGTCTTAGAGTCTATTTTCTTTTCTTTTTTCTTTTTTTTTTTTTTTTTTTTTTTTTTCAGACAGAGTTTCGCTCTGTCACCCAGCTGGAGTGCAATGGCATGATCTCAGCTCACGGCAAGCTCCGCCTCCTGGGTTCACGCCATTCTCCTGCCTCAGTGTCCCGAGTAGCTGGGACTACAGGTGCCTGCCACTGCGTCTGGCTAATTTTTTTGTATTTTTAGTGGAGACAGGGTTTCACTGTGTTAGCCAAGATCGTTTCCATCTCCTGACCTCGTGATCCGCCCACCTTGGCCTCCCAAAGTCCTGGGATTACAGGCATGAGCCACCGTGCCTGGCCTAGAGTCTATTTCTTCTGAGATTAGGATGGCCACTCCATCTCTCTCTGGCTACTATTTATATGGCTATAAAATTTTGCCATGCAGAAATTATTTATTTTTTGTAACTGAATTTATCAATCTTTTGTTTATGGCTTCTGCATTTTGATTAATAATTTGGTCTTTTCCATATCAAGGTGATAATTAATTCTTCCATATTTTCTATTATTTTTATATTTTCAGAGTCTAAGTTTATATCTTTGGTCCATTTGATTTTTTTTGACACCTGGTGTAAGATGTTGGTACAACTTTATTTTTTTCCTGTGTACATAATTGCCTCAATATAATTTACTGAATGGTTAACTTAGGTTGATTAGCATCTTTTTGACATCAAATATTTCTGCTCAGAAGCATGGTTTGTTTTCATATTTGTTGAGGTGTATATTCATGATTTTCATAAGTTTTTTTTTTTAATTAAAAAAACTTTAACATTTTCTTTTTTTCTTTTTTTTTTTTTTTTTTTTTTTTTTGAGACAGAGTCTCGCTCTGTCAGCCAGGCTGGAGTGCAGTGGCACGATTTCGGCTCAATGCAACCTCCGCCTCCCGGGCTCAAGCAATTCTTCTGTCTCAGCCTCCCGAGTAGCTGGGATTACAGGTGTGTGCCACCACGCCCAGCTAATTTTTGTACTTTTAGTAGGGACGGGGTTTCCCCATGTTGGCCAGGCTGGTCTTGAACTCCTGACCTCAGGTAATCCACCCGCCTTGGCCTCCCAAAGTGCTGGGATTACAGGCATGAGCCACTGCACCTGGCCAACATTTTCAAACACATATAAAAATAGAATAATAAAGTAAACCACCACCATGACCTATCACCCAGTTTCAGTACTTATGAACACATAGTGATTATTATTTAATCTGACTTCCTCCTTCAATATGTTAAGACAAATCCCAGATACTATGTCCAGAAATATTATGATGTTTTCTTCATGTAGTTGCATACATTTCTTATTAAGCTTATTTGTAGGCATTTTATTTAACTATGGATTGTTGTTTATATATATGAAGATTTATTTCTGTAGATTAACTTTGTACCTTCTGATTTTTAAAACATTATTCTGTACCAATTTGAATTCATTGTTTTGAAAATATAAGATGAATTATCACTCTTCAAATTAAGGATATGCTAAAATTATAGATATAAACTAGTATAGAAAGCTACTAATCTTCCAAACAATATGACTGTGGCCTGAAACATAATGACAAATCTGTGTAAGAGCATAGCAAACTTAACTCGGATTCTTGTCCTGTAAGGCTCTGTTAAGACATGAAAAACTGGAGTCATCTTCAGTTTCCTACAACTTTGTAATGTTGTGTGTGCACTGGGTCCTTCCAGCAGACCTTAAATCACTCACTGGTGAGTAAGTCAGCCCCTCAGAGAAGCACGTTAACTCATCCAAGCCAGTGGGGGACCATTTCATTCTTTTGAGTTCTGATGAGAAATAATGATTAGATGAATCAGGAATCATGTTGTGGGATGAATAATTTTCTAGATAATTTCTAAGGGAGCACCATTAATAAGTATCCTGTTCCTTAGAGCATGCTCTCAGACTCTCAGAGAGGTTTAACAGTCCCTTTTGACACTTTCCTGTGTTAATCGATCTAGCTGTTCTGCTGGAGTAGTCAGGGATTTGGGTCTGTACTCATTTAGAAAAACTCCAATTGACTTGAGTCTTTCTCTCTTCCACAGCCTGTCTCTGAAATAGCATGTGGTTTTCTGGGCTGAATTATTTTCTTAATCCAAAGAATCCATTTCTTTTGGATGTTCCTGGTATTGCAGTAAATTAATTCTAATTTATTAAAAGAAAAAAAAACTAAAGCAACTTTCTTTCAGAGAAAAATGCTTTCTCCTACATTTCAGTGAGTTAGTTTGCATGACACTTTTAAAATAATAAACTCATCTAGATAGAGATAAAAACATCTCATTAAAATCTGGTTTTGAAGCTGGGCATGGTGGCTCACGCCTGTAATCCCAGCACTTTGGGAGGCCAGTGCAGGTGGATCACTTGAGGTCAGTAGTTCGAGACCAGCCTGGCCAACATGGCAAAACCTCACCTCCACCAAAAAATACAAAAATTAGCTGGGCGTGGTGGCGTGCACCTGTAGTCCCAGCTACTCAGGAGGCTGAGGCAGGAGAATCGCTTGAACCCGGGAGGCAGAGGTTGCAGTGAGCCGAGATCATGCCACCACTGCACTCCAGCCTGGGCAGCAGAGCGAGAATCCATCTAAAAAAAAATAGTATATATATATGTGTGTGTGTGTGTGTGTGTGTATATATGTATATATATGTGTGTATATATATATGTGTGTGTGTATATACATGTGCATATATATATGTATATATATATGGCTTTGAGGGGGACTATGGAGACTACCTCCACAGTTAACTTTGACTAGGTTAAATGGCTGCTACTATTTAAGGTAGTAATACTTACCTCACAAAGTTGTTACACAAATTAACTGAATTAATATATTTAAAGTGCTTAAAATAGCATGCATCACATAGTAACTTCTAGTGAGTGTTTGTCAAATAAGTAAAAAATTAAAAACCAGTATACATAGAAATGGACTTTTAAAAATGTCAGAACAGTTCAAGGAAAGGACAAATTCTATAATCTGCTTTTTCTCAACTCTTATTGAATTAACTTCCTTCCTGCATATATAAATAGTTGCTAATTTAAACAAACTCTTTCATTTTAAAGATTCGCCGATTCTCAGTCCAGCTAATTCTGCAATCAATTTAAGTGGAGCTCAGGACCTGACCCGGAATAAGAATGTTGTGAAACCACTGGCTTTATCTTTGCAGGTTGTAGGGAAGACTTTTGCTGCAGGTGATGTTTTCCTCACTTATATTTCTTTGGTAAATACATAGTCCATAAAAGACTTGTGTGACATTTAATTGACAAATTGATAGAAGAAAACAGAAACTGCCTGTCCCTGACAGTTGAAGAGAGAAGTGGGGCTGTCTATAATAATGTACTAGTGTACGAAGCTTTGTGTTCTCTACGTTCCAACCAGAAGAGTCAGGGAATGACACTTGTTACTTGGAAGTGACATACCAATCTGATTCCATTTAACAAACATTTCTTGGGGCACCTGCTATAACTAGGAACTGGGAATACAAAGATAAATAAGGTTCAATCCCTGACCCCCAATTTCCTTGTAATCTAGTGGGGGAGATAGACCTCTGACAAGATATTTTCAGTGTACTGTAACAAATATGTCAATGTACAGAAGAACACAGAGCAAAGGGTTTTAGCCCAGCATTGTAGGAGTAATTAAGTTCTCAGAGGAGCCTGGTCTTTGACAATGAGGAGATCTTCACTGTACAAAGGAATAGAGGAAAAGCAATTCAGATTCAGGGAACAGCAGAAACAGTGGTTGAAAGGAAAAGAAGGGAAGGGGGAAAAGCAATATGATGTATGCAAGAACTTCCAGCAATTTGGACTTGATAGAACTATAAAATGTAAAGCTTAAAAAGTGGGAAGAGGTGAGTAGGTGATGGTTAAGGGAGAAGTTACAGGCAGCCAGGCTAAGAAATGTAGATTTCACTCTATAATTTATAGAGCAGAGGAATGATATGATTTGAACTTCAGCTAGATCATTTTGGCTGTAATGTGTAAGAAGACGAGATAGGAAAACTAGTTGGAGGTCATTTCAGTCGTCTCGGTGACAAACGACGAGGTCTTTGGCTAGAATGATATTAGGTTGCAGAGGAGAGGACAAATTAGAGAACTACTCAGGAAGTGAAACCAGCAGGAATTAACTGATCAACGTGAGCATCAAGGAGAAGAAGGGGTCTCAATCGACATTCATCTTTCTGGGCTTATGGTGATGCCATCATCTGAGACAGGAGTACAGAAGGAGGATCAGGTTCTCCAGTGGGAGATTGAGAGTTCAATTTTAGAAATGCTGAGTTTGAGATTCCCATAAGACATCCATGTGGAGCTGTTCAACAGCCATTTAATTTATCATAGGGATAATTCAGGACTGATGGTGTAGAGTAGAGCCACCAACATATAGTTAAAGTCATCAGGGTAAATAGTATAAGCCAAGGAGAGATGTAGGCTGAGGCAAGCTGTGAACAAAAGATAGGCTTCATCCGGGCACAGTGGCTCATGCCTGTAAACCCATCACTTTGGGAGGCCAAGGCAGGAGGATCATTTGAGACCAAGAGTTCCAGACCAGCCCAGTTTACAAAGTGAGACCTTGTCTCTACAAAAGATAAAAAAATTATCTGGGTGTGGTTGTTACACATGTGGTCCCAGCTACTCAGGAGGCTGAGGCGTGAGGATGGCTTGAGCCTGGGAAGTCAAGGCTGCAGTGAGCCATGTTTGTGCCATTGCACTTCAGCTTGGGTGACAGAATGAGAATCTGTCTCAAAAAAATAAAGATAGAATCCCAGAAAAGTTCAGTGGGGTGTGTGTGTGTGTGCATGTGTGTGTGTGTATTTTTCTGAAACAGGGTATCTCTCTGTCACCTAGGCTGGAGTACACTGGTGTGATCTCAGCTCACTGCAGCGTCAACCTCCCAGGCTCAAGCAACTCTCCCGCCTCAGCCTCCCAAGTAGCTGGGACTATAGGCACATGCTGCTGTGCCCAGCTAATTTGTGCATTTTTTGTACAGACAAGGTTTCGCTATGTTGTCTAGGCTAGTCCTGAACTCCTGGAGTCAAGTGATCAGCCAGCCTCAGTCACCCAAAGTGCTGGGATTACAGGCATGACCCATGGCACCCAGCCAAGTTTAGTGGTAGAAGAAATTTTAAGAGAAGTAGAAGAATGAGCATAAAGAGAGCCTGTCATTTTTGGAAACTTTTCTTTTTTCTTTCTTTCTTAATTATTTATAGAGACAGGGTCTCCCCATGTTGCCCAAGCTGGTTTCGAACTCCGGGGCTCAAGTGATCCTACTGCCTCAGCCTCCCAAATTGCTGAGATTATAGGTGTGAGCCATTGTGCCTAGCCATTTTTGGAAACTTTTCAACAGTTAGGCATCATAATTTACACAGCCCGCTTCTGTTCTTACTCAGGTCCAACATTGCTCGCAGGATCTACCTTCTGGTTGGATTACAGACTTTGAACAATGGAATCAAGTTTTTACAGCATTAAAAAAATCAATGAAATAATAGATCAGTAATCATCATGGTTACTAAAACCATCAGATGAAAGGCTGAACAACTTTATAATGCCAAGGATTATGCTGACAACTTTTGAAACTACTAATCAATCTTAATATCACAAGAAGAGAGAAAACTGGCTTATGTGCCTCCTGATGGAAGTACTGTATACCACAGTACTTATAACTCTTGCCAAAAAAGACAAACTGAATTTGATCAAACCTCTATATCTAATAATTAGTTTATTAGAAATACAGGGACAAGAGAATAAGTGACACCACAGGTATCTAATCAGCAAAATCTAGAAAATGGAAAATTTTGCCAGGTTTTCAGCAAATTAATTGTAAGAAAGAAAAGGAAGGGCATCTTATAGATTAAAAGAGGTTTCAGGGATGTAGCCACTAAATTCAGTATGTGCATCTTTTTTGAGTTCCAATTTGAACAAGCTGTTTTTTAAAAA
Source organism: Nomascus leucogenys (assembly GCF_006542625.1). Classification (NCBI taxonomy): domain Eukaryota; kingdom Metazoa; phylum Chordata; class Mammalia; order Primates; family Hylobatidae; genus Nomascus; species Nomascus leucogenys. The sequence continues at coordinate 58,486,852 of NC_044384.1, read as the reverse complement.
GTGGTTTTTTTTTTTTACAGATAATTAAAATATAGTTGGGGGAAATTTTGAATACTAATAGGATATTTTATGATATTAAGAAATTATTGGCTATATGCAGTGGTTCATGCCTATAATTTCAGCACTTTGGGAGGCTGAGGCGAGTAGATCACTTGAACCCAGGAGTCCAAGACCAGCCTGGGAAACATGGCAAAACCCTGTCTCTACAAAAAGATACAAAAATTAGCCAGGTGTGGTGACACATGCCCGTAGCCCCACCTACTTGGCAGGCTGAGGTGGGAGGACTGCCTGAGCCCAGAAGTCAAGACTGCAGTGAGCTGTGATTGCACCACCGCACTCCATCCTGGATGATGGAGTGAGACCTTGTTTCAAAGAAGAAGAAGAAGAAGAAAAGAAAGTATTAATCATTGCTAATTTTAAGTATAATAATGATATTCCAGTTATTTTTAAAAGAGTCTTTTTCTTTTAGAAACTAATACATAAGACCATGTGTGGTGGCTCACACCTGTAATCTCAACACTTTGGGAAGCCAAGGTGGAAGGATTGCTTGAGGCCAGGAGTTTGAGACCAGTCTGGACAACATAGCAAGACCCTGTCTCTTAAAAAAAAAAAAAAACTTAAAAATTAGCCAGGTATGGTGGCACACTCCTGTAGTCCCAGCTATTTGAGAGACTGAAACAGGAAAATCATTCAAGCCTAGGAATTCAAAGCTGCAGTGAGCTCTGAGCCCGCCACGGCACTCTAGCCTGGGTGACAGTAAGACCTTGTCTCAAAAAAAAAAAAAAAGGCCGGGCACGGTGGCTCATGCTATAATCCCAGCACTTTGGGAGGCGGGCGGATCATGAGGTCAGGAGATTGAGACCATCCTGGCTAACACGGTGAAACCCCGTCTCTACTAAAAAAAAAAAAAAATGCAAAAAATTAGTCGGGTGTGGTGGCAGGCGCCTGTAGTCCCAGCTACTCGGGAGGCTGAGGCAGGAGAATGGCGTGAACCCAGGAGGCGGAGCTTGCAGTGAGCCAAGATCACATCACTGCACTCCAGCCTGGGCGACAGAGCGAGACTCAATCTTAAAAAGAAAAGAAATAAAGAAGCACACAGAAGTATTTATGTACAAAATGATATGGGTTTGCTTCAAAGTAATTCACAGCATACATGTGTGTATGTGGAGGGGACGGAGGTAAGGGTATAGATAAAGCAAGATGGGCTGTGTTGGTAAATGTTGAAATTGGATGGTGGGTATGTAGATGTTTATTATCCTATTCTCTCTACCTTTCTATATGTTTGAAACTTTCCATGATGCAAAGTTAAGAAAGTATATGTAAGAATTTTTTCCCTCCCTCCCACCCATCATCTCCAAAGACTTCACTGAAAATGATTCCAGAAGATCTCTTGGGGTCCTAGGAAATTGTTTCTATAAGTGACATTTAATTTTAATGAAGATCTTCCTCTGACAGTTGCAGCTGGTTTTGTATAACTGGACTGAGTCCTATCCATGAGGTTTCTTGGAATCCTAGAGTGTGAGGTCTATCATATGGTTCCAGCATCCCAGAAAGCAGTGCCCCGCCCAGTCTCTGTTCTGAGCACTCCTCTCCTTGTGTTCTACAGATGCTGCTAATGGAAACAGTAGCCATGGAGGGAAGGGCAGTGCATCCAGCTCCACTCCAGCCCACACAGGGAATTACTCTTTGTCACCAAGACCTAGCTATGCATCAGGAGATCAAGGTACAATACCTGTTGTAGAGTTTTGTAATAATGCACTTAACCTGTGGTTAGAAGTGCTCCAGATTTTGTAATGAATTATCTGGCAACACACTCTAGATTTTTTCTCAGTTCGTCATACAGTGTTTTGAAAGTTTGTAATTGGTGTGAACAGTAATGAGTAAATATCTTGGGATTCTATATGGATGACCTAACTGGGAAATAATGTTGAAACAAATGTATAAGGAAGTGTCTTGAAAAACCATGGGTTTAGCTGACCAAAGTACAGGATTCAAAGTTCTCTGTTGTGTGATCCTGGACAAATCTGAGCCTTCCTTTCTCCTTTTACAAAATGGGTATAACAACAATATTTGCCCTACGACTCCACAAGATTGTGGGTAGAATCAAATGAAATAAGCTACATAAACTTGGGAACTGTAAAACAACATACAGATGTTAAGTGGCTGTTATTGTAATGTTGGGTTACTAATGTGGCTTTTTTTTTTTTAAACTTTACCTCTAAAGGAGTGATTTAGACTTTCTGAGTATAATCAAATTAAAGGTTCTGTATTACTCTGGCATTCTTTCCTTTCTTCCACATGGCTGAGAACAAGACTATCTCTTTTTTTGTTTTTTTTTTTTGTTTGTCTTCAGCTACCATGTTCATTTCTGGGCCACCAAAGAAACGACACCGGGGATGGTATCCTGGGTCACCTCTCCCCCAACCTGGCTTAGTTGTACCTGTCCCTACAGTTCGCCCTCTTTCAAGAACGGGTAAGATTTTAACAGAAGATGGATTGTAAGTGTGTTTTTAATTAGCAGAGATATCTTCTACTTCCATTCTTTCCCTGAACTCTTGACAATGAGTTATATGAGGATATTGATAGTAGCTAATGTTTTGTCCCAATCACATTTGCCTTCCCTACACGCACAAGATCATTACAGCTGATCTGAATTCAACCTTTGGCTTAATTTCAACCCATAGCATTGAAAAGCCATTCATTATATGGGACACAATGCTACCAACCCACCACCATAGAGCATATATGGACTTGTTTTGCTAGTAGTGGTGTTAGATTTTTCCTTGCTGTTATCTGGTTCTTTATGTGACCCATGCTTGTTATTTCTGACCTGGATGGTTCAGTCTGTGGCTAGAAACCTGAAAAACCAAAACCAACTGGCTCTCTTTCAGAATACCTAACTGTAGCCATTTGGTATCCACAGTTCAAACATTTATCTACCTTGCTGAACAAGCCACAGAAAATTGTAAATATACTGGTTCTAAGACATAAATCATTCATTTAAATGTTTGTTTAAATAAATAGTTTTAAAGACTACATAGACATCTTATATACAAATAATTATGCCAATCTATCACTATGGTTGCCTGTAGGTAGTACTGGTTAATGATGAGTTCATCCTTCTTCACACTTTTCTATACCTTTCAAAATGTATGTAATGAACAGATATATGCCTTTGATAATCTTGGGGGGAAAGCTAAAATACCAAACAGGATCCAAAATACTGCATATGGAAAAAACAACTGGAAGGAAAATCACCAAAATGCTAAATAGTAGTTATAGCCACATGATATGATTATGGTTAATTTTTTTTCTCCTTTTGTTTTTTTCACTTATCACTTTACATAATAAACCTGATGAAAAACACAACAAACCATTAGATTTCTAATGCTTCTCTATTAAAAGTATTAAAACTGCATTGCTTTCTATTGTATTTCATTTAGTTTTCACATGTCATCTTTCTTGTCAAACTTTTTTTTTTCCAGAGCCCCTTTTATCTGCCCCAGTTCCACAGACCCCACTAACTGGAATTTTACAACCCAGGCCCATTCCTGCAGGGGAAACTGTAATTGTTCCTGAAAACCTGCTGAGTAACTCAGGAGTTAGACCAGTAATTCTGATAGGTAAGGTAATGGAATTCCAAGTTGCCTGTGTCTGCTGGAATCTAGGAGTGTTTTTCTATTTCATTGTTTGTGTTTTTTCATACATTTTCATGAAGATATTCATCCATCTATTGATTCTTTCAGCTTTTATTGGTCAGCTCTTTCATGCTGTATTAAACATGTGATTAGGAGCTGAGGATAAGGCAAAGTCTTTTTGCCCTCAAGGAGCACTGTTTAGTGGGGGAGTCTCACCTCCCATGAGCCACCAGGGTTGGTAAATAAGCATTACAACACATGGGCGATACCATTATAGCACACTGTGACATGCGAGCTCCTTAGAGGTTCACAACCAAGAGCAACCAGAACTCAGAGCTCTGAGAGAGGGCTTACCTCTGCCTGGAAGGGTCTGAGAAGACTTCCCAGAGGTGCTGGTTAAGCTGGGTCCTGAAGGTTGGTCAAAGTGGACAAGGTCAGGGAGGGGACATTCCAGTCAAAGGGAGCCAAACCACAAAGAAATGAAACAAGCCAAGCCAGCTGACAGACCCTACTCCAGAGAACCAAGAGGCCCCACAGTTGCAGGTCTGAACCTTAGTATCTTTGAGGAGGCTGAGTCCTTCCAGGTGGTCTACAAGTGGAGGTATAGACATTTAGGGGTCCCTACATTCCAGGACTAACTTAGTGCTTTTCATACCCATGTCAGGAGACTCCTTGGTTTAGGGCTGGCCTAGGCCAGAAGGAGACTGCTTGCTCTACCTTTAGTACAAAATAGATAGGGTGTTTAAGTTCCCCACATCTTTAGGGTGTGTTTACATGCAGTGTTATTTGCGTTTTGGGTTGGCCTGAGCCTGCCTAAGTGGATGGTTTTGCTTGGAGTCATGTCCTTTACCTGGTTGCTCTATCTGCTAATCCTAGATCTGTAGGTACTGAGGGGATCCCAGTTGCTTAAATGCTGTGTGGATTAGGAAGTTCTTTTTGAGCATTAACATAGTGCCACCAAGCTTTGGAAAGATGCATAGAACATGGGGACCCTTTGGTCCTTTGGTGCCTGCCTTTTAGAAAGTCTCACAGAGGGACTGTCCTCTCCATCAACCACCAAAACAGAGCATATTTTGGACATATTTTATCCCATCTATTTCAAAACAATTTGAGACCGTTTACTGACATTTAGGAAGACAACCTCACAAAAATAGCTAAGATAACAAAGGAGCAGGGATCTCCAAACACCTGAAACTAGTAGAATCTTGCTATTAATCAATGAATTTAGCTTACTTTTTTTTTTTTTAAGGAAATCTCAGGAATATCTCCAGGTGGATAGTGTCGGAAAGGAAAGGAAAGGGGAAAGGAAAGGAAATCTCGGGAAGTGAAACATGTATTGTCGTTTATTTCTGTTTTTGTTTTTTGTCATTGTTTTTTGAGACAGAGTCTTGCCCTGTCACTCAGGCTGGAGTGCAGTGGCACAATCTCTGCTCACTGCAGGCTGTGCCTCCTGGGTTCAAGTGATTCTTCTGCCTCCTGAGTAGCTGAGATTACAAGCGTGCACCACCACGCTCAGCCTATTTTTGTATTTTTAGTAGAGACAGGGTTTCATCATGTTGGCCAGGCTGGTCTCAAACTCGTGACCTCAAGCAATCTGCCTGTCTCGGCCTCCCAAAGTGCTGGGATTACAGGTGTGAGCCGCACCACGCCTGGCCGGTTTTTTTGTTTTTGAGACGGAGTCTTGCTCTGTCGCTCAGGCGGGAGTGCAGTGGCGCGATCTCGGCTCACTGCACCCTCTCCCTCCTGGGTTCAAGCAATTCTCCTGCCTCAGCCTCCCATGTAGTTGCATGCCACCATGCCTGGCTAATTTTTGTACTTTTAGAGGCTGGGTTTCGCCTCTACTAAAGGCGAAAATGTTGGCCAGGCTGGTCTCAAACTCCCGACCTCAGGTGATCCACCCGCCTCGGCCTCCCAAAGTGTGGGGATTATAGGCGTGAGCTCCCGTGCCCAGCCGTATTGTCATTTGTTTGTTTGTTTTCTGATTTCTTATCTGAAAATAAACTTGATCAGGGACTTTATCAGAAATATTTTATCATTGCAGCTTTACAGAGGATACAGACATGTTTTGCAAACTCATCAGTCTTCCAACAAAATATTAACATGTTCCTTCCATGAGAAACAGATGAGTACAGTTGTCCCTTAGTGTCCCTGGGGGATTGATTCCAGGCCCCGTCCCATATCAAATCGAATATCCTCAAGTCCCTCCCCTCTTTAAAATGGACCAACGTAGAGATCAACATGCTGCAACATAAACCTTCTACAAAAAAAAAAAAATACCTGCCTACCAGTAGAGTGAGAAAATGCAACCATAGTGAGAATAAAAAAAAAAAAAAAAAAAAAAAAAAAAATAAAAAATAAAAAAAAAATAAAATAAAATGGCACAGTATTTGCATATAACCTATGTACATCCTCTCTGTTGGTGGGACTGTAAACTAGTTCAACCATTGTGGAAGTCAGTGTGGCGATTCCTCAGGGATCTCAAACTAGAAATACCATTTGACCCAGCCATCCCATTACTGGGTATATACCCAAAGGACTATAAATCATGCTGCTATAAAGACACATGCACACGTATGTTTATTGCGGCACTATTCACAATAGCAAAGAGTTGGAACCAACCCAAATGTCCAACAACGAGAGACTGGATTAAGAAAATGTGGCACATATACACCATGGAATACTATGCAGCCATAAAAAATGATGAGTTCGTGTCCTTTGTAGGGACATGGATGAAACTGGAAAACATCATTCTCAGTAAACTATCGCAAGGACAAAAAACCAAACACCGCATGTTCTCTCTCATAGGTGGGAATTGAACAATGAGAACTCATGGACACAGGAAGGGGAACATCACACTCCGGGGACTGTTGTGGGGTGGGGGGAGGGGGGAGGGACAGCATTAGGAGATACACCTAATGCTAAATGACGAGTTAATGGGTGCAGGAAATCAACATGGCACATGGATACATATGTAACAAACCTGCACATTGTGCACATGTACCCTAAAACCCTAAAGTATAATAAAAATAAATAAATAAATAAATAAACTAACCTATGTACATCCTCTCATATACATTAAACCGCCTCTCCATTGCTCGTAATACTTAATACAGTGCCTACACATCACATCATTCACGTGAATTCAGCATACTACTCAGCCACAGCAAATTCAAGTTTCACTTCTTGGAACTTTGTGGAATTTTTTCTTCTGACTATTTCAGTCTACGGTTGATTGAACGTGGAACCCACAGATACAGAGGGTCAACTGTATTTTGTTTCCTGTTCATTTAACTTAATATAAGGATAGAATTTAGAGCATCCAAGTGAATTCCCTAGGATTGATATGTCCAAATGATTTGTTTGGTAGCTATCTCAGAGGGCAGGGAATTTTGTTAAGCATCTTTGATCCTCGTTGAGCAAGTGTACCTGGTTGGACCATGAAAAGAAATGTTGAACTGTACTGACCTGCTTCTTTTGGGACAGGCTATGGCACTTTACCCTATTTCTATGGAAATGTTGGTGACATTGTTGTGAGTCCTCTGCTGGTGAATTGCTACAAGATTCCACAGTTGGAAAACAAAGATTTGGAACAATTAGGGTTGACTGGCAGCCAATTTCTGAGCGTGGAAAACATGATTCTTCTGACGATACAGTATCTTGTGCGGCTGGGTAAGTCATTTTCCGTAATCATTTGCTGGTGACTACTTTTGAGGTTTTTTTGTGATATACTGGTGACTACTTTTGAGGTTTTTTTGTGATGTACTTTTTCTTTCTTTCTCTTATTTTGCTTCTTTCACTTCTAACGTTCTTTACCTTCAACCCCATTCTCTGTAACTTTTCCCTTTCCTCTCCTTCATTTCTTTTCTACTCCTTTCCTTTCCTCTTCTTTGGGTTCTAGAGGAGATGAATTGCACCACCTAGTGTTCAGTCTCAGGATGCTCCAAAGGTCTCCAAAGTAGTTAAGGTAGGCAGAACCTTAAAGGGTTGTGCCTTGAGCACCCCTTCCCTGGGGAGCTTGGCCAGGCCACGTTTCTGAACGTGCACCTACCATCTGGAATGCAAACACAGCCATTGTCTTAAACAATTATTTTCCAGTTTTCCACTTCGCCTTTTTATCTTGTTTATCCACTGGCCCTACACCCATTTTTTTTTTCTTCTCCAGCTACACCCCTTTGATGGAGTCCCATCGTGCTTTCCATCAATGAGGTCATAACTGTGGACCTCCCTGGAAGGTCCTCTAAGCTATAGGGTAAGGGGGATATGTAGGTCATGAACCCTTCATTTCCTCTATCTGATATATTCTCCTAAGCCCCAAGTAGGTGTATGCAGGTGCCCTGACAATACTAGAGTGGCTCAGCAGCATTTACATGGAAATGTCCTTTATTTTGCAAATGGCAGTAGGCCATCTAATTATACACTCACTCTAGGACTTCAAGCCACTGATTTACTTAGAAAAATATTTGAGATGTGGCCGGGCACTGTGGCTCACGCCCGTAATCCCAACACTTTGGGAGGCCGAGGTGGGCTGATCACCTGAGGCTGATCAAGATCAGCCTGACCAACATGGAGAAACCCTGTCTCTACTAAAAATACAAAATTAGCCAAGCGCGGTGTCTCATGCCTGTAATCCCAGCTACTCTGGAGGAAGAGGCAGGAGAATTGCTTGAACCCGGGAGGCGGAGGTTGCAGTGAGTCCAGATCACGTCATTGCACTCCAGCCTGGGCAACAAGTGAAACTCCGTCTCAAAAAAAAAAAAAAAAAAAAAAAATTTGAGATGTAAAATTACACATAAAAATATTTGTATGCACTCTTGTGAAATTTTTTAATTTTAGAAAGTACTTCAGTGTTAGGAGATAATAAAAACACTAGACTAAATAACTTTAAAAGAAAAAAAGCTTTATTAGGGCATATTCAGTGTTTGGTGCATTAGCTAGCAATCTTGACTAGAACTCTTTGTGCCTTGACGTGGGTTCTGCTTCGACATGGCCTTTTGAAATTTACAAGGCACCAATTTCATGATAAACCTAGGACTTGCTAATGATGCTTATTGAAAGGTCATACAATTATAAAGCTCATCTGGGTCCACAGCTCATTTGATGACATAATTTTAATTGCTACATACTGAAATTAGATTGTAGACTGTGTTCTAAGATCTAAAGCCCACTTCTAAATGCACCCAAAATTAGTAAAACCAGGCTTCATAGAGTGATGGTATTATAGCCAACCAAGCAAATCACTATAGCACTCTTTTTCAGTTTGTTTGTTTGTTTATTTGTTTGTTTGTTTTGAGACCGAGTCTCACTCTGTTTCCCAGGCTGGAGTGCAGTGGTGCAATCTCGACTCACTGCAACCACCACCTCCCATGTTCAAGCAATTCTCATGCCTCAGCCTCCCGAGTAGCTGGGACTACAGGCGCGTGCCACCACACCCTGCTAATTTTTGTATTTTTAGTAGAGACGGGGTTTCACCATGTTGGCCAGGCTGGTCTCAAACTCCTGACCTCAGGTGATCCACCTGCCTTGGCCTCCCAAAGTGCTGGGATTACAGGTGTGAGTCACCATGCCCGGCCTCTTTTTCAATCTTAATAGCAATTTTTAAAATCAGAGTCTAATTTAATTAAATGAACCAGTGGTCAAAATAAGATATCTTTCCTTAAAGTACTAAACGGTCTTATCTTTTGTAAAAAAAAAAAAAAAAAAAAGAAAAGAAAAGAAAAGAAAAAAAAAAAAAAAGAAAAAGAAACAATTTCAATTTAATTACACAAATTCTTCTCTGCCCTGCAGGATCAATTCTTTCCAGAATTTGACTTCCAGTCAATCAATTAGGCCTCTCGATATACATGAATAGCTATTTCTCTTTTAAAACCTAAGCTTTGTACATTGAGACATCTCTATCCCTCAACAACTGTTCTGGAGTCCTTAATTTATTTATTATTATGTATTTATTTATTGCCTCTGGAGCTTTCAAGAAGGCAAGCAAGAATAGTTTCACATATGCCATAGATTATAGACATTTAAAAAATAAATCTAAACTTCTAAAAGGATAATTTTAATATTTCAGTGGCTCAGTTACTTAGAGGTAACAAAGAAGAAGAAAAGCAAGATTTTTCAGAAGGAACCATACCTCTTCACTACAGTCACTTTTTAAAAATCTCAGTCATTTCACAATCAGAAAATCTTTGAAGTAGATAATGAAATCAGCAAATCCGGAGATTCTTGTAAGGCTCTGAGTCTATTTAAACCTTGACTTTTCCTATTAAGGTAGTTCTGTTTGAAAAGTCATTAAAACTGATACCTCAACTAATCTTTTATTGGAGATCAGCACTTGAAGGAAAAGATTACTGTTATCAAGCTTGCAAAAGTGGAGAAAAGACACCTGCAATGTAATTGTAAAGGCTGAGGATGAGGCACTGGGTGTGGTGGCCTCACGCTTGTAATCCCAGCACCTTGGGAGGCTGAGGGAGAAGGATCACTTGAGCCCAGGAGTGCAGAACTGCAGTGAGCTATGATTGTGCCACTGTACTCCAGCCTGGCAGACAGACAGAGACCCTGTCTCTAATTAAAAAAAATAAAAATAAAAAAATTTTTTTAAAAAGGCTGAGGATGAAAAAGTGATAGTTGATTTTTGGAAGCAAGACATTTTACTCGAAGAAGTCTCTTACCTCATTTAAACTTTAATACCTTTTCCCCCACTTCTTGATTCCTAATGGTACATCAGTCAAAACTCTATAAAAGCGAGCTTTAAGTCAACAAGGGATGTTGTGAAAATGTTTAGTAATTTCATTTTCCCAGGATGCCTTTGTACTTTGAATTAATTGTGCTTCCTGATAGAATATGTTACTTAGTCCTGGAGTGAGTATTATGGACTATTAACCAGGCCCCTGAGCTTTCAGGTTGTTAATGAAAGACAGTAGGGAATTGGAGACAGCCAGGGCCACCTGCTTTTCAGCTGTCATGTTCTGATGGAGGAAAGCTTTAAATAGATCACCGCCTTCTATCCACTTTGAGCTCACTGAAAAGTGTGTACCTAGTGACAATTAACCATGATGCCAATTTGATAAAGCTGAATGAAGATCAGACATCTTGGTGGCTCCTAGGTGATTTTTTTAGAAGAGCATCCCTCAAGTTTTTTGAGAAGGACAGTAGAGGCCAGGCACGGTGGCTCACACCTGTAATCCCAACACTTTGGGAGGCTGAGTAGGGTGGATACTTGAGGTCAGGAGTTTGAGAGCAGTCTGGCCAACATGGTGAAACCCCATCTCTATCAAAAATACAAAAATTAGCCAGGCATGTTGATGCATGCCTATAATCCCAGATACTCCGGAGGCTGAGACAGGAGAATTGCTTGAGCCCAGGAGGTGGAGGTTGCAGTGAGCTGAGATCGCGCCACTGCACTCCAGCCTGGGTGACAAAGGGAAACTGTCTCAAAAAACAAAACAAAACAAAAGGCAGCAGCAGCAGCATAGAAGAAGCACAGACATAATGTATACATTACCATTTTCTTTTTTTTTTTTTTTTTTTTTTTTTTGAGACGGAGTCTGGCTCTCTCACCCAGGCTGGAGTGCAGTGGCGCGATCTCGGCTCACTGCAAGCTCCGCCTCCCGGGTTCACGCCATTCTCCTGCCGCAGCCTTTCCGAGTAGCTGGGACTACAGGCGCCCGCCACCACGCCCGGCTAATTTTTTTGTATTTTTAGTAGAGACGGGGTTTCACCGCGGTCTCGATCTGTTGACCTCGTGATCCGCCCGCCTCGGCCTCCCAAAGTGCTGGGATTACACGCGTGAGCCACCACGCCCGGCCACATTACCATTTTCTTGCCCTGTTTCCATGTATAGAGGAGAAAAATCTGTTTATGAGAATTCTACTCTCCTACCTCTCCCTGGCCTCCACCCAATCCTGGAAAAACTGTTTTCTCCAATTAAAATTGATGTTTTTATAATATATAAGATTTTATTTAGTTTTCCGTATCTGAAAAGCATTACTAAACACCTCATTTCCTTACTTTCCCAGAAAAGATGGGAAGGGCCAGAGAAACCACTTAGATCCCTATTAGAGGAAGGAGTGGGTCTGACTCACTTGTGATGCCTCCTTCTCATGCAGAAGTCCAGCCCATCACCCCTTTGTTCTTCCATAAGGGGCTTTTAGCCGTGGGTTCTGGGGCTGTTGCTTGGTCTCAGATCACAGACACTGAGGTGTCTGAGCTGGTTTATGGGAGCCTGAGTTTCAAATATTGGGTTCACACAGCAAAAGATTGATTGAATAGAGGGAGTGACTGTATTCTCACTGCTTTCAATTTAAACTAAATGTTGAAATCTTAGTTCATTTGTGTCACTTGGATACCAAACATTGACTTGCTTATTTTGTTCTGAAGACTGGTTGAGTTTCTAAAGAGAATAAGAAACAAAATCCCCCTGATTCCAGGGGCCACAGGTCAGCAGTATAAGTTTTGCCCCAACTGGTTGGAGAAGAGGGCCAAATGGCATATTTAACAATCCAGAATGCTGGGGAATAACTAGATCATGAAAGCGTTCTCTATCTGGGAAAAATGTGAGGCTGCCTCCAATATAACTTGGGAGTGAAAAATAATTAAACTTCATTTCCTGCACAATATTCTCAAAATTAGGCTTAGAAGCAACACATTAAAATGTTTTCCAAAATGCCTATGAATAAAATGACAACTGAATGAAACTTAAAATTGGTTATATGCCAGTAGGTTGGCTTCTTTTTTCATTAGTCATTAACAATTTCCATAATGCCAAGCTTAATAGTTCAAGAAATATGCCATGTGCAAGGACCAGCTCCGAGGGCATACAATGGAATTAATGGTTTATCTTGGTATCTCCTCTTTTAAGGAGATCAGGAATACAGAAAAACAGAAGCCTGATTTTTTTTACAAAAATTGAGGCAGAAAGAAAAATAATTTCACAATAGGGAATGATTAGTCGGGACTCTATACTTGTGACCACTCCAAGAAAAAGAGGTTATTTTCTAGTTGGAGTATATATGATGGGCTGAGAAGGACTGCAGGATAGCATGTGGGTGTGTGTCTCTCTCCTACCTGTGATTCTTTAAATTCCAGCTGTAATTCTCTTCTATATAGGTCCTGATCAGGTACCTCTCAGGGAAGAATTTGAGCAAATTATGCTGAAAGCTATGCAAGAATTTACTCTGAGAGAAAGAGCCCTGCAGATAGGTGCTCAGTGTGTCCCTGTGTCACCAGGACAACTCCCCTGGCTTGCTAGATTAATTGCCAGCGTATCTCAAGACTTGGTTCATGTGATTGTGACCCAGAACTCTTTGGCGGAGGGCATTTCAGAGACCTTAAGGACTCTCAGTGAAATGAGACAGTATCAAAGGCTGCCAGATTATGTGGTGGCAATTTGTGCATCGAAAATCAGAGGAAATGAATTTTGTGTGGTGGTGTTAGGTGAGTAATTTTTTTGTTTTTTGTTTGTTTAATCAATTCATTCGACCGTTTGTCCATTTGAAAATGTGTATTATGTGTTTCAGGCATCCACATAATCAACCTCTGATTAAGTGCTGGAGCTTGGGCTCATCCTCCTAATTTTAACTTTCCCTTTCCTTCTCAGATCAGGTTTTGTGTGGCCCTCAGTTTGGCTGGTGCCCCTGTCAGCTGGTTGTGGGAGCATTATTTCAAAGCTCTCCCTAGTAACAGATACCCCTGTCTCATGTAACTGCTGTCCTTTAAAGATTTTGGAAATGTTACTACTCTAGCATGTGATAAAGCCAGTGCCACAGGTGGCCTAAGCTAGTTAATCGAATTTGCCAGAAAAGTAGCTCATATATTCCCCTTCTCACTGAACCGTCTATTTAATATTGTAACGTAGTCTCTAAAGAAAAGATTCAGAAAGTTGGTACACTACAAAATTGGGGGGTGGGAGGGGATTTTTGTTTGTTTGTTTTGCACTGTGCAGATTTTCGATCAGGCACCCTCCTGGGTAGCCATTTGGACTACATTTTGCTTCTCTCCTCTCTGTACTGAATGGCTCTCACCTCTTCTGAGCAAAGAAGCTAAGAAAGCCCCCTCACTTTGACAAAACCTGTCTCCCCATTTTTCTATGCTACATGTATTTCCAGAAAGCTTCATCAGTATGATACACTAATATTTTTTCATTTTTATTTGTAAAAAACATGTTTATATTTTTAAGGCAAATTCATTATAACCATGCAAGCACAATTTTTATAAGGTTTTTCATACTCTTTGCTAGTCTGTTTTTTCCCCATGTTCTCAGCCCCTGGGCATCTGCCCAATTGGCCAGCCCTGGGGCAGCCATGGTGTTGCTCACAGCCCCTGGGGGGGACAGGGACCTTCCTTAGTCATTAAACACAAATGTGCATATTTTCAGTTACAAACATAAGGTACATCATTTTTTTTCCTTGATCATCTGTATTATAAACATTTCTGTTTCTGTCTAGAGTCAGAATTGATATTTCAAATGCTGTATAATTGTCCACACCTTTTGATGTGTCATGATTTTCTTAACCCAAGTCCCTATAGTGACATCCTTTGATTGTTTCCAATTGTTGCCATTATAAGTAATGTTCCAGCAACATTTGTTCTGTTGATGAGCCTTCTCTTCTCCCTTCCTCCTGCAGGTCAGCACCAGTCCCGAGCTCTGGCAGAGAGCATGCTCACCACAAGTGAGTTTTTGAAAGAAATTAGTTATGAGCTTATCACAGGAAAGGTCAGTTTCCTGGCATCACATTTCAAAACCACATCATTAGGTGAGTGGTTGTAAGATTTGGCAACACTGCCAGCCCCTAGTTGTATGATTTTCTGAATTTAAATCTTAGCCTGTCAAGATGAGTGTGGAGCTCAAGCTTGCCAGCTGATCTTTCATTTGAAATGGTTTATCCTAAGTATTTTGTCACTAACACCACAGGAAGCAGTAAGGGGGTCTAGAGGAAGGCACACTGGTACTGGATTCAAAAGTCTCAGCTCAGCCACAACCTTGTTGAGTGACCTTGGGCGAGTTTCTCTGTCCCTGGAACTCGGTTTGTTTGTTTGTTCCTTCCTTCCCTTTCTTTCCTTCCTCCCCTTTCTTTCCTTCCTCCTTCCCTCCCATCCTCCTTTCCTTCCTTCCTTTTTTTTTTTTTTTTTTTTTTTTTTTTTTTTACAGTGTCTCACTGTATCGCCCAGGCTGGAGTGCAGTAGCATGATCATAGCTCACTGCTTGACACCACCGCCCTTCACGGGCTCAAGCGATCCTCCCACCTAACCCTCCCAAGCAGCTTGGACTACAGGCATGTGCCACCATGCCTGGCTAATTTTTTAATTTTTTGTAGAGACTGGGTCTCCCTTTGTTGCCCAGACTGGACTGCAGCTCCTGGCCTCAAGCAATCCTCCTGTGCCTTGGCCTTCCAAAGTGCTGGGATTACAGGCATGAGCCACTGCGCCCAGGTTGGAACTCAGTTTTCTAATCCCATTCTGCCTGCTTTTGAGTATTAGGGAGGTCAAGAGAGATACAACATGTGAAAGCGTGTAAATGATAAGCACTATATCAATGAGAGTAGTTCTTGCTATAGAGACACCAGTATACTATAAAGATGGCCAAGTGTAAATGCTGATATGAATTGCTGGCTGACCAACAAATCTACTGAGAACAGCCTAACTGCCCAACTTGGGCAGTTAATAAAAATGAAACAAACATATCCTTCCTTGTAACCTTCTTATCTCTACTTTATTTTGTAATAGGCGATGACCTAGACAAGCTGCTGGAAAAAATGCAACAAAGAAGAGGAGACAATGTGGTTACCCCTTTCGATGGAGACCTTAATGAATGTGTGTCACCCCAGGAGGCTGCTGCTATGATTCCCACACAAAACCTGGGTAATGTCATCTCAGACCAAGAGGAGGAAGTCAGTCCTTGGGACAGACAGTGTAAAAACTAAGTCATTCTAAGGGTTTTGAGGATTCTTCAAGTCACAGACCACAACAGCCTTTTCCTGATTGTCTACATGATAAACCTGGTTCAAATTAAAAATGCTTTCCCATGTGGCCTGGATCAAAGGCCTTGTTCCTAGTAAAAGTCTTCTGGAATGAAAATCAAAGTCAAAGACTTTATCTTAAGCACTCTCTCTTTTTTCTCTGAAAGATTCCAGGACATTGGCTCATTTTCCTTAGCTCCACCAGCTGTGCCCAGAGGACTTCAAAAAACTGTCTGAAAGAGTCAGACTACAGGCAGTGCAGGGCTCCCAGCTTCTGCTCCTTCACTTACTCTCTGACTTGTAAAACACACATTATCTCAGGGATAGTGAGGCTTTCTTGGCAGATAGAGCAGTGCTACCAACATGTCATCTGCCCTACAACAAGCTTCAGGGGCTCAAAGTGGGAGTGTCAGAGATGAGGAGTCTGATCGTTAAGACTGGATTCTTTTGGGTTCAGATTCCTTCCCCAATTCACTGATTGACAGGAATGACATAGGACAGGACAGAAAAAAGAACAGGAGAAAGGATAGATGGGAGACAGACCCACATAAGCTGCTGCTGACAGCCACTTGGCCCCCACTTGATAGGAATGTATCATTTATATATTAGGATTGTCTCAGGCAATAAAAGTAGCATGGCTTGGCAGTCAGCTCTGTTGTAAAAACAAATGCAAATACAGGCAGTAAAATGTTTTGACTTCTCAATGGTATTTGGTAATAAAGTGATCATCCAGATGATCTAAAATGTGTTTATATTAACTGTTTTGAATTGTTAACACATTTAGAATTTAAACATTCTGAGAGGACTTACAGATTCCCGAGTACATTCTTGGTTCCCTGTTTAAAAACCTTGTTTAAAGACGTTTTTGAAACAACAGCCTAACTGTATTAAAAGACAGATATATTTTGATTAGTAGTCTGTGGTATGAAGACTATTTGGGCTTCTCCAGTGGATTCTCTCAACTACTAGGGAGACCGTCCACCTAAATCTCCACTTGCTGTCAGTGTCCATGGTAACTGGGTTATGTTGATGGCTGTCTTTGCCTCGGCTGCATTTGATTTTAGAAAACATTAATTAGCACAGGTTAATTAGGCCCTGTTGCAGTTAAACTGCCACATGTGTTCCTGATAATAACCAGCACTTTAAAGAAGCATTGGATGTTGCCTGCTCGCGTGTTTAGCTGAGTAAACTTCTTTCACTGTGGGTGTGGATGTGCATGCACGTGTAAGAAGGATTGATTGCTTGGTTATATTTGCAATAAAAAGCTACTGACCTGCTTAGAGTATCTGGGAAATGTTTTTGTAAGACGTCACCTGCTGAGTGGCCAGATGGCTATGTCATGAGTCAGCTGTCTTCAGATTGTCCAGGCATCAGCACTGGAGCTGGCCACAACCACCTAGACCTGCCAGGTCACAGCACTGGCAAAGTGGAGTCGAGTGGGAAGAAAAGTGAAGGTTGTGTCTCCATGACCCACGTTATGTAGTCGCTGGGGAGGGAATTTCCGACCATGTTGCAACTGACTTGCTAAAGAGGAAATATTTACTATAGTGCCTTCCAGAAAAGCTCAGGGGAACTCAGCATCATGATCATTATGGCATCCCCTCTTTCCTTGAACTGGGTGGGGGCTGGAGCAGGGGCCTGTGCTGATATTTCTAAAGAAAACTGGAAATACTCCCCTTTCCAGGGATGAGTCTTGGCTCCAGCTGCGAGACTGTAGTCTGTCTCCTCCACTTCTGGGTTGGGATAGGGGTGTTGAATTAGGCATTTGTGAGATAATCAATCAATTTTTAAATAATACATTTGCAAAACTGCAACGTCCACTCCTGAGCACATTCTTTCATCCACGTTTCAGGGAAAATAGGCAAATCTATTAAAACTCAATAGAGAGTGCAAATAGCAGGTGAGAATTCGTAGTGAGAGTGCGTTACATTACCGTCTGTGTGCTATGTGTCCTCATAGAGATTCACAGTGGCCATTATGGAAGTAAATTAACCTTGTTCTTATGACTTCTTTTTAAATTTTAGATTTAGATAACGAAACCTTCCAAATTTATCAACCGCAGCTAACAGTTGCCAGAAAACTCTTATCCCAGGTGTGTGCTATAGCGGACAGTGGCAGCCAGAGCCTGGACCTCGGTCACTTCAGCAAAGTAGACTTCATCATCATTGTCCCCAGATCGGAGGTGTTGGTTCAGCAAACTCTTCAACGGATTCGACAATCAGGTAAGAGTGAGCTTTCAAAGAGGAGCCCACCTAGATCCAGCTTCAGATCCCCTCTGTCTCTTTCTTTTGCTTAATCCAAACGTTTATAGGATGCGTAAAACCTTCTTCAGTAATAAAAATCATAAAAGCACTTTGTTATTTTGGGTTTATCTGAAGTTTTCCCTCAAAGTACTCTGTCCTTTTTCCCTCAAGGTCAAGGGTAAATTGTTGTGCATGTTTGCCAGATATCGTTAAGTTCATGATGTAATCTGTGGGACTAGAATCTGGTCATTTATTGATGAAGAGAAATTTTCTCAAGGCAAGGATGGCCCTGTATGAGTTGATGGCATCTGTGCCACCTGAACTCCTCCCACATGCAGGCGTCATTTGCATAGGTGGATTCTTGGCCATTTAGCACATTACCAGCACATCTGCAACCTGGAAACCAGAATACCATCCCCCATGTCAGCAATGACGTTCTTTAAGAAAAAAAGGTAGCGTTATTCCTAATAACTTTAAGTATAAAGAAAAAATGTTTTTCCCAGAAAACATGAAAAGGTAGAGAGCAAAAATTTTACAAGTCTAAAAAAAAAATGTTACAAGTCTGTGGTAAATAATATCCCTTTTCAAAAATAAAATTTGATTAGAATTACAAGAAGTTATAAGGAATTTAGAAACTTGGAACAGCTATAAAATACTTGCCTTTGTAAACTAGGTTTGAAAAGGAAATTATAAATGTCAGGTTGCTTCTGATTAGCTCAGCTGAGGAACACACACACACACACACACACACACACACACACACACCGCAAGCAGATTTTAGATCTGGAAGATGACTGTTTTTGCCACAGTAAAGAATTTTACTTTTGGCTGGGGTCGGTGGCTCGCGCCTGTAATCCCAGCACTTTGGGAGGCCGAGGCAGGTGGATCATTTGAGGTCAGGAGTTCAAGACCAGCCTGGACAACATGGTGAAACCTCGTCTCTACTAAAAATACAAAAATTAGCCAGGTGGTAGTGGCGCATGCCTGTTATCCCAGCTACTTGGGAGGCTGAGGCAGGAGAATCACTTGAACCCGGGAGGTGGAGGCTGTGGTGAACCGAGCCACTGCAATCCAGTCTGACAGAGTGAGACCCTCTCCCAAAAAAAACAAAACAAACAAAAAAAAAAACAAAGAATTTTACTTTCAATATATTTAAAAACAGGAAGCAGAAAAATCCAGAAGTGCTTAAAATGTGGTTTATATGTTCATACCTGTCATACTGTGCCTCTCAAATTTTATCCTACATAAAGATCACCTGGGGACCTTGCTAAAATGCAGATTCCACTTCAGTGGGTCTGGGTTGTGCTCCAGATTCTGCATTTGCTTTTTTTTTTTTTTTTTTTTTGTGAGACATAGTCTCACTCTGTTGCCCAGGCAGGAGTGCAGTGGTACAGTCCTGGCTCACTGCAGCCTCCACCTCCTGGGTTCAAGCAATTCTCCTGCCTCAGCCTCTTCCAAGTAGCTGGGGTTACAGGTGTGCACCACCGCTCCCAGCCAATTTTTGTATTTTTAGTAGAGACAGGGTTTCACTATATTGGCCAGGCTGGTCTTGAACTCCTGACAAGTGATCCACCAGCCTCAGCCTCCAAAAGTGCTGGGATTACAGGCATGAGCCACCATACCCAGCCCGGATTCTGCATTTCTAACAAGCTTCTAGGGATGCCAATGTCAGAAGACCACACTTTGAGTAGTATGGCTCAATAAGAAATCTTCCTTGACTGTACTTTTAAAAATAACTAAAAGAGTATTGTAATTGGGTTGTTTGTAACATGAAGGATAAATGCTTCAGGGGATGGATACCCCATTTACCCTGATGTGATTATTACACATTCCATGCGTGTATCAAATTTTCTCATATATTCCATAAATATATACTCCTACTGTGTACCCACAAAATTTAAAATTAAAAGTTTTTTAAAAAGGCCTCTTGTTCCAGAGGCCAAATGAGCTGACTGACAGTACATTTTTCCCTGTTTCTATCTCTTTAACCCCTCTTGGTGGCTGTGACTGACATGTGAAGTTTTGTCCACATCTTCTGGAGGCCCAAGTGCCTGGTGACAGTGCAGTCTTCTTTTTAGCCTCTCAGTTTTGGAATGACAAGTTACAAAATGACTTGTTGGAAATATCGACCTGTAGGTGATGAGCTGGAAAAGGTCAAATGCCTTCTCTCACAGCTCTCCCAAAAACCAAAGTGAGTTCTCTCTCTCAGCTACTGGCTTCTTTCTGCATTTATTTTTCCTGCCCCTTCTCCAGTATGGGGAGTGGGTGGGTGTCAGTCACACCAAGCAGTAGCCAGATTTTTTGTTATTTCATATGGATTTTTTTCCTTTCATAACATGGAGGAAGGGCCTTGTCTTTTAGGTATTTTACTTGTACCAGTTGGCATTTGTGGCCTCCCCAAGTTTGTGATCTGATATCCCAAATTGTGCTTGAGCAAACACATCATGACACCTGTTTGAAGTGATGAAATCATCTGCAGAGCCTTTTCCTGAAATAACCTCTCAGTGACCTGCACTTTCACCTTTCCTAATAAATGCAAGCTCCTAAATAAAGCCTTGCATTTTTGACAGATGAATAAATTGTACAGGTTTTTTTCTTTCTCTTCTCAATGCCCTCAGATTTTTCTAAAGTATTTTAAGATTATCACCTCTCAAAAAGGTACCAGAATTTGACCAATTATATAAGCTTAGAATCCAGAAAAAAAAATCAAGGTAATAGGCAGATTTGGAACACTCAAAGCAAAGCATATTTTTAGAATTATTCACATCTGGCCTTGGCATACATACTGAAATTTTTGCTGCAAAAACAATCACTTCTGTATATTTAAACATACCTTTATTTTGTTATAAAAACATGATTATGGTATGCCTTACTTTAAAAAAATAAAGTATGAACATTTAAACATTTATAATCCTACCATTCAAGGGTAACCACTGTTAAAATGTTGGCATTAACAAATAACTTAATACCTAGTGTTCCACCTCTCTTCCCTGCCTCTGTTTTTTTTCACTTGGCATTACAGTGTGTACCTTTTTCCATGTCATGAACATCTTTTGTGAGCATCATTCTTAATGAATGTATAGTCACATCATAATTACAAAAAAAGTATTTATTTTGATATTTAA